>NW_024080686.1:1908395-1926656 GCF_003009895.1 Hyaena hyaena | reverse complement strand
CGAGGAGGGAGGACGGAGAGGGAGGACGGGGGAGGGAGGACGGGGAGGGAGGACCTGAGAGGGAGGACGGGGGAGGGAGGACGGAGGAGGGAGGACGGGGGAGGGAGGACCTGAGAGGGAGGACCGGGGAGGGAGGACCGGGGAGGGAGGACGAGGGAGGGAGGACAGAGAGGGAGGACCAAACCCCTCCTGGGAGGGGTCCGGGAGGAGTCACTTCCAGGCTAAACAGGGAGATGAGGACGGGAAGAACAGGACCCACCAGGCTGGGAGCCCCGTGAGCCTGGAGGCCTGAGGCCCGGCCCTTCCCCATAGGACGTGGCCCGAGGGAGAAGCGACCCAGAGGGCCCTACCCCTTCAGGCCGGCGGCCAACAGTGGGCGGACATTTGAGGCCAAGGTGGAGAACACATAAGGGCCCAGCCGTGGGTTCGGGCTCCTGCATTATGCAGCGGGCGTACACAATGGATAACTTGGAATGGGTTTTTTTAACCGTTCCGTTCCTGGGTTTTGTCCAGGATGTGGACAACACAGTGAGCTCGCTCAGCCGGTATCTACAGTGAAGAGAATGATTTAATTCTAATGATCTCTCCAGGCTGAGGCATTGTTTTCAGCTGGAAAGGAGAGAGCAAGTCCTCAAGAGACCAGGTCAGCGTGTCTCAGACGAAAGGCGTTCCCATCGGGCTCTGTGCACTTTCCCAACGGCCTCAGTCTACCCGACAGGTGACACACACCTGATATTTTCCCAGGTAAAGGGAACAGATGTGTCTGGAGCTGGATGCCTGTAGACTGTAAGCTCGTGGGCCCTGCCTCTTGGGAGAAGGGGACTGGACCCAGAGTATCCTCTGCCCGCGTCTGTGGGCTCCTCCACAGGAGGAAGTTCTCACCCCCACGGGAAGGTCTCAGGGGGGACCCTCTCACAGATGGCCTCTTCCTCCCCTGAGGAAATGTGTCTAGACCTAGGTTAGAAGAAAGGAGGCTCTAATCTCTGAAAATGAGGGATGGGGGCCCCTGAGAGGTCACAATAAAGGCTTCAGGGTCACAGAAAGAGTCTGCATCGGAATATGTTACCAACAGAATAGCCTATGAACTTGGGCTCTGGTAAATATAGCCATGAGGCAACTGCCACGTGACCCAGCAACTGCGAACTTACGATCGCACAAAAATCTGTACACATGTTCACAGCAGCTTTATGTATAACCTGGAAACAGCCAGAATCCTCAATACTGTGCCGAGTGTGAAAAGCCAACCCCAGAAGCTTACACGCTGTGTGAGTCCATTCACAGAACACTTTTGCAAAGACAAAAGTATGAAGATGGAGTAGAGGTTAGTGGTGCACCGGGAGGCGAGCGGGAGCAGGTGGGGGCAGGGAGGGAGGAGCAGGTACAGAGAACAGCCGGAGGGGCCCTCTGATGTCAGAACTGCCCAAGGTCTGCTGTGATGGTGAATCCACCATCTGCGTCTCAGTGCATGCAGGCCAGCGTGGCCACCCTCTGCCACCAAGAGCACGTGGCCTCCAGTCCTTCCTTTCTGCACAGAAGCAGGGCACCTGGGTGGCTCAGTCAGTTAAGCGTCCAACTTCAGCTCAGGTCATGATCTCACAGTTCGTGAGTTCAAGCCCCGCGTCGGGCTCTGTGCTGATCTGTGCTGACTGCTCTGAGCCTGGAGCTGCTTCAGATTCTGTGTCTTCCTCTCTCTCTGCCCCTCCCCTGACCACACTCTGTCTCTCTCTCTCTCAAAATTAAACATTTTTTTAAAAAAGTGCATAAAACTAAGTGAACACCCTTACAAACGGGTACAAATAAAACTGGGGAGAGTCTGAGTGAGACGGATAGATTGTATGGGTGTCCACGTACTGATGATCATCTTATACTAGCGTTTGCCAGGATGTGACATTGGAGAAAAGTGGGTAAAAGGCACACTGGATCTCTCTGGCTTGCTTCCTACCCCTGCGTGGGAGTCTATAATTATCTAGAAATAAAAGATTTAACTTAAATAGTTATGAGACATTGCTCCGTGCAAAGGGCAAACCACAAAACCCAATGTGTATTATGATCAGTACTACTTTAAGCCCTCAAAATGTACTCAAGCTACACGTCCCTCCCCATAACCATGCAATCCCCCTCCTAAATGAACTCCCGAAAGAAATGTGTGCATGTGATCACCAGGAGATACGTACAAGGTTAATAACAGTTTTATTCGTGATAGCCATCGGTCAGAAGCAATGCAGATGTCTGTCGATAGTAGAATCAATAGACGGTTATGTTCACCCAATGGCATCCTTAGTTAAAAAGTGTGATCCAGAGACTTACACATTGAGGGGTGTCCCTGTTAGGTTGGTAAATAAAAGAAGCCAGACACAAAGACCACAGACTGTATGGTTCATTTATATGAAGTTAAAGAACAGGCACAACTCTTCTGTAGTGACGACAGCCATTACCCAAGGAAGCAGAAGGATCGCCCGCGGAGGGGTACAGGGCGTCCGGGCACCAGCGATGTGCTACAGCCTCATCGGGGTGTATATGGTGTGAAATTAATCAAACCACACGCCTAGGACCTGTGCACTCTGCCGGGCGTGATACAAGAGCCGCTGACCCCGAGGGTGAGCTTTTGGGCAGCACTGGCCACGCCCACGCACGTTGGGAATGTGGTGGGGGAGAGAGGGGACCTCAGGAAGAGGGAGGAAACAAAGGAAGTAGCTGAGAGGAGAGGAGCAGAGAGAGGAGAGAGAGAGAGAGCCCCAGCCAGCGTCTCCAGAGCGCTGCCCTGTGACCCACGCCTGCCAGGCCTCTGGAGGTGGAGGGGGCCACTGCTCATGTCGCTTGGCTCAGGACCTCACACGAGTAAGTAGCAGCTGCGCTGGAGCCCAGGAAGCCAGAGCGGGTGCTGGTGAGCCCCAGGAGCAGAGGGCAAGCGAGACGGGGGCTCCGCGGGGGTGGTCCAGGCGGAGGGGGAGGGACATCGGTCTTGGGTCCACCAGCTATTTCCTGAGCACCTCCCACCTGCGGGCACTACGGTACAGCACCCGTGTGTATAATCAGGGCGGGCCCACGGGCAGCAACCTCAGCCGTCACCCAGGCCCCAGGCCCGGTTCTAAGCGTCTCCACATTTCATTTCACGACAGTCTAGAGGCTGCACCGGCCAGAAGACAGAGGCACAGGGCGCGGACCAAACCAGAGATGAGCATCTGCTGCTACTACCGGTGGGGGGGGGCGGGGGGGTCGCTGGGCAAAGGGCACAGACTGTCCTTTAAAGCTGGAGAGGAGGCATAACTCAATTCTTTTTACAATTTCATTACCGGAAAAATCTATTGGCCCCAGGAGCATTCTGCTCACAAAATTGAACTAAAAACAAAAGGGCACGCGCCGTGTCTTCCCTGGGCTCTGAGATGAGCTGGACGGCCATCAATCCTCGTCGAGTAGAGAAGGGAGAGCCTCCTCTAGGTCTGTTCTCGTCCGCCTGTCCTGGCCGATGCAGGGGGGTGGGGGGGGGGCCCTGAGCACAGCAGCCCCCCAGCCTTTAGAGACATCACCGAAGCAGAACCCGCTCCCACATCCTTCCAGATCCCGGCCGGGTTAGGGAAGCACTCACAGTCCCTCCCGGACGCCATGAGGCCAGAGTCTCCATCTGTTTTGTTTGCCACGAAGACCCTGTATCCGGACAGCACCTGACACACAGCGACACGCAGTAATTCTCAGTGAGAAAAACTGTGCAAGGGTGTTAGCTCTGGGGACGTGTCCGTGGCTGCTGCTGCCTCTGTCTGGCTGACCGGCCCTGCGTCCCCGTGCCAGGAGGGCCCCGTCCAGGGAGCCGGGACATCACTGGTCCTGACCCAACACCCAGCACAGCTCCTCTGTGGCTCTGAATCCCGCCTCCCCTCAGGCTCTGACAAGTTCACGGGTCCCCTCTGGAGAGCCTTAGAGCGCCCCCTATCACCTTCCTCAGCCCCTGTGCGTTGCCCTGACAGGCACCCCAGAGGGGGTCAGACAGGCTGGAAGGGGGCGGTGGGGGGGGAGGGAGACTCAGGAAATGCAGCCGAGCAGACACATCCCGGCTTCTACGTTCAGAGTGGCCCATGCCGGCTGCTCTCCTCTCCCTCTGCTGCGTCTTCCCTACAAACTGCATGAAGATCAAGAGTGGGTCTTTTTTTCTCTTTCCAAAGCTCTACTGCATATTACGTAATCCCTTCCACAGCGCGGGGAGCTGGGGGAGAGAGGACCAGGGTTACCCTTGAGGAGGCTGTGTCAAGCTGCAGGCAAGCTGCAGAGAGCTGGCCCTCGATGCCAGGTAACGCCCTCCTTCAGACCCACTGGCTGAGGTCTGTGCGGGCCCGCTGGCTGAGGTCTGTGTAGACCCACTGGCTAAGGTCTATGCAGATCAGCTGCCTGAGGTCTGTGCAGGCCCGCTGCCTGAGGTCTGTGCAGGCCCACTGCCTGAGGTCTGTGCGGGCCCCATACCCTATAACGAGAAGCTCTGCGTGTGGCTGCTCGCGGCAGAGGGTGCTCTAGATGAGGTTCTGGCCTCTGCCTATAGGCCCTCACAGGGTGCCGCCTCTCCCGGCCTCTCACTTTGTGCTTGTTTTTTAAAACAGCCTTCTGTCTGGCAGCTGATTTCTAATCAGGTGTTCATCTCTTGTGCTTTCGAGGGGCTGCGTATGGGGGTGGGGGGCCCTCCTGCCCTCTCTGCTGCTACCAGGCCTGTGGGAGCCTCACAGCTCCTTCTGGAGGAAAGGAAGGTCAGAGGGAAGAGCAGGGAGGGAAGAGAGGCCCAGGCCTTACGTGACCCACCTCGCAGCCGCAGCCTGTGTGCATCCCCGTTACAGGCCCGCATTGAGCCGCCAGGGGTAGCCGAGCTAATCAGCCAGCCAGACAGCGTCCCCTTAGCTTCTCAGCCTCATTCTCTCTCTCTCATCTCTGTCTGTCTTTCCCTCTCTCTCTCTGTCTCACACACACACACCCCAGACGGGAAAACACGACTGACAACACAGCCCGTCTACCCCCGCCCCCCGACTTCGGCATCAGTGGCTCTTATTGAAATGTCCGCTCGGTGCCCACGGGGATCTCTGGTCCCCCCCACCCCCACCCCACCGGTGACATCAAAGCCGGTGAAGGGATTATGCAGCAACCCGGCCGAGAGACCCCTTCTCAGGAGGGTGGACATCTGTTTCCATGATAACCAAGCCAGCTCCCCAGGCAGGAGATATTTATGTCTCTATCTCATCCACCTGCTCAGCCTCCAAAACAAATTCCAGGTTCCAGCCACAGAGGAAATGTGACAGTTGAGTGGGAAATTTGCAAACGGGTCATGCTAGGAGCTAGAAGACACGATGACAGTTCTGTCGGGGCAGGAGCTCATGGCTGGGGACACGGGGGGTTTCCTGAGCCTTCCTTACAGCAGGCAAGCCTGCGGAGAAAGGCCGTCCCACCCCTTCCCTCCAGAAGATGGAAGCCTGGGCCTCAGGGCGCTCTGGGAGCCAGCCTTCGTGGCAGGAGAAGCCAGTGTGGAGCTCCTGGTGTCCCAGAGAAGAACCTAGAACCCAGCAGGCAGCCTGAAGCGTGGGGGAGGGGCTGTTCCCCTGGTCCCTCTGGCTGCTGCCTCAGGTACAGAATTTGGAAGACAATCAGCTGGGGGGGGGGTGATGGGCATGGAGGGGGGCACTTGTTGGGACGAGTACTGGGTGTTATTCGGAAATTAACTTGATAATAAACTATAAAAAAATTTTAATTTAAAAATTTTTTAAAAAGGAAGACAATCAGCAACCAGGCCAGCCTGTCCAAGCCAGCGCGGAGGTCAACAACCTTTATGGCTGTTTGAAAGGGGGATGGCGTGGCAGGGGGCGGGGCCTGGAGACCCACTTGGACCCCCACAGTGGCTATGAGGATTATTTTAATGACATTTGAGATTCCACAGGTACAGAAAGAAACCTTTGCAGAGCTCTCCTCTGGGAGTGAAACTGTCACAAATCTCCTCCCCGGGGGCGGAAGAGGCCGGGGAAGATCAGCTGCATAAATAGACATCATCACCAAGGTCCTATCTCCTATTTTGTTCCCCTAAAGACCCATTGGTCTTTCCTTAATAAAAAAAAAAAAAAAAAAAAAAAAAAAAGGCTCTGTCCGTCCCTCCCCTGTTGAGTGCAGAAACGTCTAGTTACTGAGTCACTTCTTTGGCTCGCTCACATGCATGGGAGGGCATTCGTCTTTCTTCTGCTGTTCCGTGTGACATTCAGGGGCCTCAAGCCCCTCTGAGCCCAGATCCGTGGAGGAAAAGGTTTTCCTCCCAACGGTTTGATGGGCTGCTTCGAGAGCCGTCCCCAAGAAAGCCCTGGACATAATTCCTCTGCCCAAACAGTCAAGGGCCTGTGACACGCTCAGAGGCGGCAGGCCACAAGGTGGTGGCCTTTCCAGGGAAGAGAAATCAGAACGGCCACGATCATCTTCAATTTGGAAAATAGGAACGGGCAGGCCATAAACATTTGCCAGGAAGATCCCCAGTTGGGAAGGCACGGTCCGAGCGCACACTGCCTGCGGGGTCGGGGGCTTCTGGCCCCGAGCCCACCGCTCGGGTATCTGCTAGGCTTCACCCAAGAGCCAGCCAACCTGCCTTCTCCTGACCCAGCCGGGAGGCCATTCCCTGCCACCCGCCGCGTGACCCACAGATGCCCCTGTGGGGACAGCCTGGCAGCTGGGGAGGGCCCACAGCCTAGTAGGATCCTGTTGGCTGAGAGGTTTGCAGGGCATCCGGAGGCTGGCAGTGGTGCGGGGTCGGGGGGGGGGCTGGGAGGGGGGAGAGATGGGCCAAGGAGAAGGGCCGTTGCCCCACTGCGGGGCTCTGACCCGCTGCCCTGCATGTCTCCCCCCGGGGCAGGCTGCCCTGTCTCAGGGTCTCACTCACCCCCCGCCCCCGGCTCTGCAAGTCCTGGTTAAATTAGAGGAGTAACTTTAATCAATTAGATGGAAGTGTAAAATAACTGCTCTGGAAACAGGGCTTGTCGTCTTTCGGGCTTTACTGAGGGCATAAGGATGGACTCGCACGTCCCCAGCAGGTGGGCGGCAGCGGGGAGCTGCTGGGGCTGGAGAGGGCTCCCCCTGCCCCACGCCAGCCCTCCCATTCCGTGGTCCCCGCTGGGGCAGAAGGACCCCCAGCCCGGGACAGCCCAGCCAGCTGCGGTGGGTAGTGCCCACCGCCCTTTCTGCCCCCCGACGCCGCCCACTGCCGGAGAGGGCTCCCCTACACAGAGCCCAGACGGCGCCTCTGCCGCCCCCAGCAAACCAGACACAGAGGTCATGTACACGTGGCACGTGGTAGGTAGTCAACACGGATTAAATCCGATGCAGCTTTCCCAGGCCTCTTCCGGGAAGGGTTCTTCCGGTCAGCTCTGTCCACGGACGTGTGTTCAGCTCCTTCACCGCCCTGATCGCCCAGCAGAGGATCCAGTCATGATAACCTCGGGGCCACCAACTGGGAGGTCCCACATGTGGCCTCAGCCTGCTCCCCACCACGGGGTTCCGTGAGGCGCCGGGAAACGTGCCGTACGATCTCCAAAATGTCCTCCGAAGTGTTGAGATTAAGAGAAGTTAAGAGGCGGGGCGCCTGGGTGGCTCAGTCGGTTGAGCATCCGACTCTGGCTCAGGTCATGATCTCACGGTTTGTGGGTTCGAGCCCCGCACCGGTCTCTGTGCTGACAGCTCAGAGCCTGGAGCTGCTTCGGCATCTGTGTCCCTCTCTCTGCCCCTCCCCTGCTCATGCTCTGTCTCTCTCTCAAAAATAAACCTAAAAAAAAAAAAAAAAGAACCTAAGAGGGCAAAGTGGACTGTCCTCTGAGGGGCAGAGACGCAAAGCCTTTTATTCGAGGAGCAGCCAAAGGATAAAGGAGTGAGGAGCTTTCTCTCATGGCCGTGGCAGCCTGTGGCAACCTGTCCCCCTCTCCCCCACGTGCCTGGTTGACAAGGCTGAGGCCACCTCATATCCCAGGTGGGGACCTGGGTCTGCACAGCGGGACCAGCTCCTCTCTGGACCGGGTTCTCTGTGCGACCCCCACATCTGCCTCCCAAGTCCCCGAGTTTGGAAGTAGCCCTGGGGGCTGTCACCCCTTCTCCTCAGGGGTGGTTCCCCACATATGTGGGCATTAACATCACCCAAGCATAGACCCGCCAGCACCGGCTGAACCCAAGTTCTGTTCTCTTACCTCAGCCCCTCGGGAACTGGTCTATCCCACATCACCGGCTGGCACACGCGGATTTTCTGGTGTGACCCTAAGCCATCAGATAATGACGCTGACAACGCTAAAATTTACTGAGCACCTACTAAGCGTTAGTTCCTGTTGCAAAGCATATAAACAAGCCTCTTCCCCATCACTCATGGGCAGAGTGAGAAACAACCGCTATGGAGAAATGAGGCAACTAGACATCAGGGTGATTACCACACACACCTGCCGAGGGACGGGGCCACACGCAGACACAGACGCAGAATAGGTTCCTGGGGCGCCATTAAAAAAAAATGCAGAAAAAGCGCACACTCCATTTAGAAACACTTCTGCCTGAACAGCCACACACACGCTTTGCTGATGGAGAAAATGAGCTTACATGGACCCTCGTTTCCTGATGCTGAGCAGTGACAACGAGAGATTGCCGCCTCCCCGGGGTCAGCCCACCGGGTGCTGGAAGGTAGTAGGCAACAGCGACTCAGCCCAAAGAGCATCGCTAAGGTCCCAGAGCTCAGGAGACACAAAGCTGGGGCGTGAACTTGCGTGGGACCTGAAGTCCAAGGAGGCACCTGCATTAGAATTCGAAATTCAGGCGGAACACAGAGAGGGTGGGGAGGGCGCAGTGGTTAGAAGTGGCCCGAGGACCAGGGTCTGCTGGACTCTCTTCCGGCCCTTCCGGCACCATCTGCCCTGGGCCCCCTGCGCCCACCTGTCGTTCCTGATGGATGGGCCCCATCTGGTCATTTTGCACAAGACGCGTTTTGCAGACCTAGGGAAACTGAGACCCCAGTGGCTAAGGGACTTGCCCGAGGTCACGCGGTCGGCCCCAGCAGCCCGGGGTGTGGGCGCCCTCCTGGGCACTTCCTGTCCCGGCCTGGCCTCCGCTCCCTCCCGCTGGAGGCTAACCCAGCCCTAGGAGGCAGGCCCAGCAGATGCGCCTTTTTTCTCTTTCTTCTCCCAACTCTGTGCCCTTTGGTTCCCCGGGGAACAGGCTGACATTCACCATGATTAGCTCGCTTCCCCCTCTACCCGCAGCCAAGAGCTAATTGTCCTGATCTTCTTCCAAGAACGGTCTCTCTGAATAGCCTTCGCAGGCACAATTCGGCAGGTTCAGCCTGGATTTCACACTCCAGTTCTGAAAAAATCAAATCAGCGAGCAAGCGGAGCCTCTCGGAAGTTCCCTGAGAGCTTCTTTGTGCAGGGAACAAAGCGCTCACATAATTACCTGCTTAGCTGATGAGCACCGGACCCCAGGGTCCCGCTGTTCTCGTCCCATTGGCGGCTGTTCTTGGTGGGGGGGGCGGCTGAGGTGGGGTGGCGATATCCGGAGGTCCCCTCCCTGGGCAGGCCTGGCCAGCTGCAACCACAGGACATTATCACTGGAGAGCCCAGTGGCGAAATGGTTGAGGGGCGACCCCTGCAGGCTAGCAAGTCCAATCCCCGTCCCTCTAAAGCTGGAGCCCCGAGGTCAAACAGCAAGTGCAGGCAGAACCCCAGCGTCACCTGGGCCTCCCTGCCTGTGATGGCCGCTCGGCTGCTTTAAGCTGCACGGCCGTTTTTGCCAGAAAAAAGCAGGGGCTTCCAGCCAAAGAAAATGATTTTTCTCCACCGAACTGGAGCATGTGTCAAACTGTCGACAGACCAAGGAAGCGATTGCCAGCAGCTTTTCTGGGGACGGAGAGGGGTCCTTTATCTCTAAGTGGAGAAACCGAGGCCCAGAAAGAGCCGGTCCAACCCACAGAGCCAATAAATAGCAGAGCTGAGATTCCGCAGACATCCCTGGGCCAGAGCTCACGACTGGCATCGCTGAGCCCCTGCCCCCCAAAACACGGTATCTGCAGCCCCAACAAGCCCAGGTGCCCAGAGCTCAGAGGGGAGGAGCCTGATTCCAGGGCGCACCCTCCCTCGGAGTGGTCTCTCTCTCAAGCTGCTAGGCCCTGCGAAGCTGGTGGCTGAGCCCAGGACTCTGAAAAGGCAGCTCCACACTGTAATCTGTAATCTGGCTCCTCCTCACTGAGCTCTGTCCACCTGGGCAAGACCCTGCGCTCTGGGTTTCTCAGTCCCTCATCTGTAAAATGGGGATAATGCTAGCCACCTCCCGGGGCCGGGAAAGTGCCAGGGCCAGGCTACTGTGCGGCACGTGTGCAGTGAAGGTCGTGCCCATGTGTGTTTGGGCAATGTCCCGTTTGACGCCAATAAAGCAGCCAATAAAGGCTCTGAGCAGTCCTGCAGGAAGGAAGTCTAGTAAGCTGGTTTCAACCAGTGTGATCCATAAACGATGCTCTGGAGCTGGCTTGTTCGGGTCGTATTGTTGAAATCCTGCTTGGAGAACATCACCGGCGCCCGGGCCCTCTGAGTGCCCTCCCCTCTTTTCCTCATGGAAAGACCAGAGTCTGACCTCAGCGTCACCAGCACCGAGAGGCTGAGGCTGTGTGTGGAACTGAACGGGAGGAGAGGCCCTGGGGTAAGGTGGGGGTGGGGGCCTAGACCCAAGAGGAGGCACTAAGCCAACACTGCCAGCCAGGGGGACAGCGTGTACCCCCAGTGCTGAACCGTGAAGAGCGCGGGGTGGAAGTGGCCTTCCAGGACACTTCCGGGACTTGTGGGATGCAAATGACGCTTGATGGAAGGATCCACAAGGCGGTCCTATCCAAAGGGCTGCACCCCCGCCGGTCCCCAGGGCCACCGCTCTTTATGGGTCACCGTTCCAACGACCGGCCGGCCGGTGCTGCAGAGCTCAGGGGCTGGGGAGGGGCGCTCCCGGGCCTGCGGGGTTGGGTTGGGGTGGCCTCGGCTCCGCCGCAGCTGACTGAGCCGCAGGCTGGCCCCACCCGAGAGGAGGCCACTTCTCGAAAGCGAGTGGTCATCCCTCGTCCCTCGGCTGGGAGAGGCCAGGCCTTGCTCGGGGCAGAGCCTCAGCCCTAACGGAGTCAGACGCTAAGCAGCTGATGATTCGAATTTAAATGAGCATAATGAGTTCAAGAGGCCCCATTACTCCAGACACAGAAAATGAAATTAGCGAGCCGAGCCCACTGCAATTGTGCGCTAACCTCATCCTCTGTCTGAGGATGGTTAGGGGAGGGAGGGCGCCGGATCGCGGCTGGGGCTGAGCCCATGGCTCTCATCGCCGCCCACGTGACCCGTGGGGGGAGGAGGCCGCACAGCCCCCCACCCGGAGAGAGGCAGATGTGTGGGCGGGCAGATGCAGCCGGACCCCCTCACTCTCCCCCATCCCCCAGACAGGCAGCACGGGGGGTGGAAATTGTGCAGTGCGATGATAAGGTTCACAGGTTCAAATCCTGGCTCCGCCGCTTACAAGCTATGTCGCCTCGAACCAGAGAGATGACAGGGTAAAGTTCATGAAGCCCTTTTCTGAGATAGACTGTGCTGCCGGCCATCTGCGCGTCACCCACTTATTCCCTCTATAAAATGGGAACAGTCCTCCTCATCTCAAAGGTTTGTGGCAGGGATTGAATATGCTGACATTCACGAAAAACGACCAGCCGGGTATCTGACGTAAAGCAACATGCAATAATGTCCTTTACAGAAATGCAGGCATTCATGCATGCACTTGTCACTTCATTCATTCATTCATGCACTCTTGGTATTTAAAATAAAAAGGCGAGGGGCAGCCTGGTGGCTCGGTGTCTCCGTCGGTTGAGCGTCAGGCTTCGGCTCAGGTCACGATCTCGTGGATCATGAGTTCGAGCCCCACGTTGGGCTGTCCGCACAGAGCCTGCTTCAGACCCTCTGTCCCCCGCTCTCTCTGTCCCTCCCTCTCTCTCTCAACAATAAAAAAACTAAAAACACAAAGGTGAGCTGCGGCGCCTCAGCCTCCAGCAAGGAGCACCCTCACACTCCCCTCCGCACGTCCACCCAGTCCCAGCAGGGCAGGCAGGGGCGTCTGCAGAGTCAGTAGTAAAACTGAGCCATTAGCCTCCATTACCAGGATTATTCAGAACTCTCCAAGTGGAAACAACGCGAATGCAGCCAGGCAGCAGTCGAATGAATAAACCGTGGCGTGTTCGTTCAAAAGAACACTCGCTACAGCAGCAGAGGGGCGGGGCGGTCGCCGCACAGCGTGGACGCGCCGGGAGTGGCGCCGGGCCCAGGGAGCCGGTTTCCACGGTCCATTCACACCCGCAACCCACCCAGCCAAGAGCACCTCGGGCGACAGAGCGGACACGGCCAGCTCCCTGTGAGGCCCGGAGAGGCGGGAGGGGCTTCCTAGCGCTGCAGAGATTTCCTTCCTGACCTGGGAACTGAGCCCCAAGTGTGTTCACTTTGCGGAGAGGCGTCAAGCTGTGCTCTTGTAACACGTGCTTTTTCTGTTTTATGAAATCTGGTTGAAAACATGTTCACCAGACCTTCCAGGGAGGCGTCCTGTAGTCAGTGGTCAGCCGGGGGGGGGGGGGCGGAGCGGGGGGGGGGCGGTGAGCCGCCTTCCAAGGTCAGAAGGGAAGTGGACCCAGCAGAGAAGACAGAGAAGGGGCCCGGTGATGCTGGGGGGCCGGATCCAGAGGCCGTGACAGCTTCCGGGAGCACGTGCTGCCGCGACCAGAGAACATGGAGACTGACGACGCACCGTTGAGTCGGACAACATGAAGGTCACTTGGTAAGAGCATTCTGGAGGCAGAGAAGGGACAAAAGCAGACTACGGCAGGCTGCCGAGTAAAGGGAGGTGAGGAGAGCAGACAAGACCCGATGAATCCTACCTATCTTTCCGGACCCAGCTCAATACCGCCGCCTCCAGGAAGCCTTCCTGATGGCCCTCTTCCTCTCAAGGCCACTTCACGCTACAAGTCACTTAAGGCTGTCCCACCTGATGAGATGGGCACCTCCCCCCCACCCCCGGACTGTCCTCCATCACCCCTGCATCCTGGCACCCAGTGGGCATTTCAGAAACCTTAGCTCCCCTCTCCCTCCCTTCTCAGATCACAGAAGGACATTCTGAGACTCCCCCAAAACTTTGCTCTCCCACAACATTATCCTTCCACCCCGGCCAATTGTTTTTGTGTTGCTGTGCGAAGGTTATTAGTATAATGATGAGAGTGAATATTGCATTAATTTGGTTAGCTATCTGTATTACCGTAGTCATTAACTCGGTGACTGCAGTGGTGTTTCCATTTCAGCTCGCTTCTCGTGCAATCTGTCAAACCTCCCAAAATAATGGAGCCCAGAACCACATTTCATAACAGACTGAATATCAAATTTACAGAATTTATGGAAATCGGCCTGTAGTGACCACCCTCCACGATGAGAAAAAAACAACAGGTGGGTGAGCCCAGGGCAGGGCCAACCCCCCACCCCCCCATGGGGGGGGAGGTTCTCCAGCCCCTGGCAGCCTATTTTTGGTAGCCAGGAGAGACAGCTTAGCTAATGGAGATCTCTGCCCAGCTCACATCATGACCCCCGCCCTCGCCCAGGCTACAGGGCTGGGGAAAAGCCTGGGTGAATGGAATTCATCTGGCTTTCCTTCACTGGGCTTTGTGCTGGAACTAAACACCTACATTGCCGATGGCTACAATTTGTCTGCCAATAGTCTCTTGAAGCAACGTTTACTCCTCAGCCCGCCCAACTCAGAAGCCTCACTAGTGTGTCTGAACTAGAGCACAGATTCATTTACAGGGAAGACTCACACTAGCCAAACTCACACGGCTGATGTATAAACCAGAAGCCACGTTTTCCACTGACGATGAGCAACTGCGCTGTGACAAGGACCGGACAGTCTTCTCCCAGAAATGCAGCCTTGCCTTCATCCACCTCACCGGGCCTCTCTCTGGACAAGGTCACAGGCTCTGGGTATCCGGAGGCACCAAGCACAGAGCCCTCACCAGGCCTGCGTGTGGCCCTCCCTCTCCAGCTCCCTGCAGAGGTGAGGCTGTGCCCACCCCCCAAGCTGCTGAAGCCCGGGCTCCACCTCCCATCACTGCAGACAAGCCCACTGCCCATTTCCCCTTGATTTCTATTGTAACCCCTCTCCTTGGGGCTTTCGGGAAAAATCCCAGTACAGGCCATGGGTGGGCTCGCTTCAAAACTTTGCTTTTTACGGAATTCCAGAATCCAAAGCGGGGCCTTTCACATAGTCAAAGCTCAGTAAATCATTACTGAGGAAACAGATGGATGTGTTGGCCTGGCTTCCGCACCTCCATTCTCCATGCAGGTAAGCCCTTCCCTGGGGCAGCAAACAGACCCTGAGCCGCTGACGACAGGCCCGATCCGGGAGGAGTCATGGCCGGCCCTCCCGCCTCGGACCCCGCCGCCTGGCTCACCTCCTCTTGGCTCACGGCGGTCCCTCACCTCCTGTTTCGTTTTCTAACCCCGGGAGCTGTTCTCCCTCTAAGATTATGCACGTCTCTCTGTTCCATTATAAACTGACTTGAAATTTAGCTTTGAGGACAGGCTCCTTGGGGTGCCTTCAGGTTCTACCCAGAGACCCAGGCAGATCCTGGCCAGAACCGCCAAGTCTTCGTAGAGCAGCGCGGGGTGGGGGCTTCGGAGTCAGATGACCTGGTTTGGAAGACTGCCTGTGTGACTTTGGACAGGCTGAACGACCTCTCTGGGCTGCAGCCTCTCTATCCTTAAAAGAGAATTTATGTTGTGAGAACCTGATGGCATAATGATACCTCTGGGGGCACAACGGGGTTCACATGACCCTGGCTCAGCGTCGCCCCACAGCTGGGGACTCGGGCTCGGGGAGAGCACCGCGCAGCGCCCTTGTGGAAACGGTGCACATTAAAGACGGGAAGGAAGCTCCGCAGCCGCTCCCGGCCAAATGAAAATCAGAGGTGTTGAGGCAGAAAAGAAACATTCTGAGGAGGAGGGAATCAGACAGGGGGAGGAAAGGTCCAGAACCGGACCGTTTGTAGTGTGGGGTGGGAGACCGATACCCGGCTCCACCCGCACTCTACGGCAGGGAACCCACAGCCTGGTAGCAAGGGCCTGAGCTGGGGACACACTGGCTCAGACTGGCTCGTGTCCTCTCCACTCCTCGACCCGCTGGATGGACGGAGGAACCTTCTATCTGCTGAGCAAAGACAAAGACATCACCCGGTGCAGGAAGTCTCCCGGGCCAGGCTGCAATTAACACCTGACACTTAAATATGCAAAGTACTGAGCTTATTTATTTCTCTGTAATTCATGTTACCATTTGCACAAGACTCCACCCCACCAGAGAAGGTAAACCTGCCAGTTAAAGGCATCGGAGGGAGGCCTGTGGCTTGAACGCGGGGGAGACACCGGCACCTCCTACTTCTCCTTTCTGAAGCCAATGCAGAGCCAGTCGCGTGCACAAAATAAACCGCGACTCTCACCTAAGACATCGATCAGGGGCCCCTGGGGTCTCGGTTGGTTGAGCGGCCAACTCTTGATTCCAGCTCAGGTCATGATCCCAGGGTCGTGAGTTCGAGCCCCACATCGAGCTCCCCAGTGCGTGTGGAGCCTGCTTAAGATTCTCCTCCCTCTGTCCCTCTCCCCCACTCACACATTCTCTCTCTCAAAATAATTTTAGGGGAGCCTGGGTGCCTCAGTTGGTTAAGCATCCAACTTCAACCTAGGTCATAATCTTGCCATTATGAGTTCAAGCCGCGCATCAGGCTCTGTACTGGCAGCTCAAAGCCTGGAACCTGCTTCAAATTCTGTGTCTCCCTCTCTCTCTGCCCCTTCTCCACTTGCACTCTGTCTCTCTCTCAAAAATAAACATTAAAACATGTAATAATAATAATTTTAAAAATGGATCATAAGGGGCGCCTGGGTGGCTCAGTCAGTTAAGCGTCTGACTTTGGCTCAGGTCATGATCTCACGGTTCATGGGTTCGAGCCCCACGTCAGGCTCTGTGCTGACAGCTCGGAGCCTGGAGCCTGCTTCGGGTTGTGTGTCTCCCTCTCTCTCTGCCCTCCCCCACTCACCTCTGTTTCTCTCTCAAAAATAAACAGACATTAAAAACAATTTTTTTAATGGATCATAAACCTAAATGTAAGAGCTAAAACTCCAAAGGTTCTAGAAGAAAACATAGGAGGAAACCCTCATGATCTCACAGTTGGAAAGGATCTTAGGGCACACAAAAACACAAATTATAAAAGAAGAAAAAAAAACAGTACATTGGACTTCAACGAAATTAAAAAGCTTTGCTTTCAAGATTTTCTGTGGAGAAAATGAAGAGGGAAGGCACAGGCTGGAGAAAATATTTACAAATCCTATTTACAAATCTTGCAAAGGGTTTTGCATCCAGAATATATAAATAATCCTTGCAACAGAAGACAAAGGATTTGAATAGACCGTCAACCACAGAAGATCTGTACAGGGAAAGTGCACAAAGTATGCACGTGCAAGGACGCTCAATGTCGTCGGTCATTGGTGAAATGTAAATTAAAACGCCAGGGGATACACTGGACATCCCCTAGGACACTTACAGTGTAAAAGACTGGCCACCTGAGGACGAGAAGCAGGTAGAAATTTCTGGTTGCTCTCATGTGCTCGTGGGCATGTAAAATGGGCAGTCGCTGAGAAAAACAGTTTGGGAATTTCTTCCCAAGTTCAACATAGGGCGCCTGGGTGGCTCAGCCGTTAAGTAGCTGACTTTGGCTCAGGTCATGATCTCACAGTTCGTGAGTTTGAGTCCCATATCAGGTGAGCTCGCGCCCCACTTCTTCTCTCTCTCTCTCTTTCTCTCCATCTGCCCCTTGCTCACTTGTACACACTCTCTAAAAAGAAAAACAAAAGTTAAACATACACCTACCATCTCAGCATCCCTCTGCTGCTAAGTATTTACCCGAAAGGAACAAAAGCGTACGTCCCTAAAAGACTTCTCCATGAATGTCTGTAGCAGCTTTATTCATAACAGCCAAAAAGGAGAAAAGCTCAAGGTCCACTGACAGCTGATGGATAAAGAAGCAGGGTGCAGCCACACCACAGAACACTACACAGCGATACAAAGGGATGGACCCTGGTTATACACAACGAGATGAACTTCAAAATAACTGCAAGTGAAAGAAGCCGGGAACAAGAGAAAATGTGCCGTAAGATTCTATTTCTATACAATGCTAGAAAATGCAAAGTGACCCACAGCAGCAGAAGGCAGATCAGGGGTTGCCTGGGGACAGGGGGAGGGGAAGGAGGAGCCCAGGGGTGAAATCACTAAGGGGTAAATCACAAGGAGGAAACAGGAGTGGTTCATGAGCTTGACTGTCCTGCGATGGCTTTATGGGTGTGTGCACGTCAACATTTAATAAACAGCACACATTAAATATGCACAGTTTACTGTATGTCATTTATACTGGAATAAAGCTTTAAGAAAGGGGGTAAAAATCACTCCAAAGTAACAATAAATTCCAAAAGGCAGCAACAACATAAAACATCCTATAACCACTGTGCAACTAAATTACAAATACGGGACAAAATCTCCGGGGGGTGGGGGGAAAGGCCACCATCTTTGGGCAGGAAAAGTCTTTCACTCACGAGTCAAAGAAACGACCCAAACCCAAACCGCAGAAGTTCCAGAAATAATAATGATGAAAACACCCCATGTGAGATCCTTCGGGGAGTCAGCTAAACAAGTCCCCTGAGGGAAATCCATAGTCTTAAAACTTACATTTAAACACACAGACCAAAAAAAAAGTGTCCAAAGTAGGAAGTGAGAAAAAGAACCTCGTCAACAAAGTACCGGATTAGAAAACCAGCCCCCAGGCACCTCCTCACCCTTCCTACACCCCTCCCTCCACCCAGGCTCAGAGTGGGTGCAAAGCCCCTGACTGCCCCCCACCCATCCTCCTCCCCTCCTCCTGGGCTCACCAGGCACCCCTTAGGGGCTGCTCCACCCCTACCCCACCCCAACCCCACCCCAGCTCTCCTGACCTCCAAGCCCGGCCCACCTGGGGAGGAAGGGAGCCAAGGGGAGGGGCTGCGAGCACACACCTGGGGGCAGGGGTGGGGGGGGTGAGCACTCACCTGGGGGCAGGGGTGAGGGTGTGAGCACTCACCTGGGGGCAAGGGTGGGGGGGATGAGCACTCACCTGGGGGCAGGGGTGGGGGGGTGAGCACTCACCTGGATGCAGGGGTGGGGGGG
>NW_024080686.1:1834743-1907424 GCF_003009895.1 Hyaena hyaena | reverse complement strand
GGAGGAGGGAGGGAGGAGGGAGGAGGTAGGAGGAAGGGGGGAGGCAGGAGGAAAGGGGGAGGCAGGAGGGAAGGGGGAAGGCAGGAGGGAAGGGGGAGGCAGAAGGGAAGGGGGGAGGCAGGAGGGAAGGGGGGAGGCAGGAGGGAAGGGGGGAGGCAGGAGGGAAGCGGAGCTGGTCTGGAGTTCGGTAGGCATCTTTGCCTCTCGCCAGCTACGCAACCTCAGACCAACGCGGTGACCTCCCTGAGCCTCCTCAGATACAAGAAGTGTCCCTCCCAGAGGTGGCTGGGGACCAAGGACAATGTCCACGGGTCTTCAGCTCGGTACGGGCACCAAGGCACCAAGGCGTGTGACGGAGGGGAGAGTGTCGTCGCTGCTCTCCCCCCACCCCGCTCCCAGCAGCTCGATACCTGTGAGCCCGCGGGGCTCCAGGACCACCTGCTACATGCGGGAATCCGAGTGTGAGCTGGCGGGGAGAGGCTGGCCATGTCCACAGGGCCACCTCGGGTCCACAGTGCCCAGGTTCCCCGAGACTATTCCGGATCCAATTCCGAATGCCTGGCTCCTGGCTCAATGGGCTTTGTCCCAAAGATGTAATTTCTATTTTGATTCCACGCGACATTTAATGAAATGACTTTCAGACACCACGCAGCCTGTCTGAGTTATGAAAGCACAGCTTCTGGATTCCCAACACGACAGACACAGGCACGGGCCCTTCTTGCTGCCTCGTCTCTCGAGGTGGGGGGTACACCGAGCCCGCGGATTCGAGGCGCTGCGCACAGCTCGGGGGGGGGGGCCAGTGCCAGCCCAATGCAGGCCCCACCCGCCACCTCTGCCCCAGGGCTGGCGCTCCCCCCCACAGCCCGGCGTCTTCCTGGCTGGACAATGACAGTAGCCTCTGCCCAGGCTTCCTCCCTCCAATCTAGTGCTGTTCAAACTGCAGATCAAAAACATTCAGGGAGACGGAAAATCAATGGAGGGGATTGCAAACAGCATTTTTACAAAAACAAATGAAACAGAGCGGAATAGAAAATGCTGGAATGCACTGCACACGGTTGGGGTGATTGTTGCGTCCTGGCACCTGGTATGGGTGTTCAGGGGTCTCTATAAAATGGAAGACGGACGGAGCGCAGCTCTAATCCACGCCGTCTGGCCTCTTGGAAATGTACACCTGATCTGTTACCCCCCTGCTAAGTCAGTGAGGGCTTAGGGACAGAGCTCAGGTCCCTCAGCATGACACTGAGCGCCGCCAAGATGTGGTCCCTGTCCACCGTCACCCTCCTTCCCTAGAAGAGAGCAGGGCCAGCCGGGGCCCCTAGGCGCTCGGCGGATGGAGAGGACTGGACAGCCCGACTGAGTGAGCAGTGCGAGACGCCACTGGGGCCATCTCCTAGGAGACCCCACGCCACCTGCTGACCTCTCCTGGGCTAAGGCGACTTCCCAGATTCCACAGAAGCAAAGGTGTAACTATTTCTGGAAGCCTTCTGTTCAAAAGGAAGTCGAAGCCCTACAATTTCTCAACAACTTGGCGCTTAAAAATAGGAATTCCACCTACGCACTGCAACAGTGCGCCGGGGAGCCCTGAAGGGCCAGAGTCATAAGGTCACTCACGTGTTTGGGGCCGAGGAAGCCCCCAGGCTCAAGAAGACAGAGCAGCGGAAGCCACAGCTCCAAGGCCCCCCAATTCTCTAGGGCCACAGGGATGCTGAGTGGTGCTCTGCCAACAGCGCCTGTAAACTCCTGTCCCACGCCGTGTACACGTCTGGATAAGCACACGTCCCGAAGAAAATAGACAAGGAAAGACATTGTGTGCGAGCAAGTAGATGCCAGACTGGGTCTCTGACCTGGGGGGCGCCCAAGGTGATGCCCTGGGCGCTGGCTGCCGGGCCTCCGGCCCCTCCAAGGCCACAGAACATAAGACAACCCAGCCTAGGGCCAGGGGACCCCGGGGGAAGGAAGAGCGGCTTGCCCCCGGCCTCCGCCTTCAGTCTGGGCGCCCGGCCCCCGAGGGCCTAAAGCTCTGGGTTACAGGACAGTCTTGCAGTGAAGGAGCCACAGCGGCGGGACAGACAGAATGGTCAGTTAGCACCTGCAGCCACTCACAGGTTAGCCAGGCGGACAGGGGACGGGGGAGGCGGAGTGGGGAGTGACCCCACTTACCAACCCCCCACTCCGGGGCCAGAGGCTCCAAAGCATTATCTCATTTAACCCTCACTGTTGTGACCCTTCTGCTACCATGTCAGTCCACAGCTTCTCCCCCAGCAAGTGACTCACTTGCCCCTGCGTTCATTCATTCATTCATTCATTCCCTCATTAATTCATCCCTTCCTTCATAGAATAAAAATTTATCAAGAGAGTCTAGGGCCCTGAGCCTGAGTCAGAGGCCGGCTGAAGGCACTGTGGGGACAGCAGGCCCCGTCCTTGGCCTCAGGGGACTCACAACCTGGGGGGGAAGGGGAAGGGTCAGTAAAGTGGCAGACGGGTGTAATTCAGCACAATAGACCCTCAGAGCAGGGGTTGCTGCAGGCCACGGAAGCACAGGGAGGACCCTGCACGCAGCTCCCCCCCCCCCCCCGGTTCTGGGGAGGTACCCAGGTAGAGTGGCCTCCAGAATGAGACCAGAAGGTAGACAGGTAGCGAGGTCCAGGCAAGGGCAGGGAAGCTGCAGAAGTAATGTGTTTGAAGCCCCGGAGCTCAGTGAGGGTCACAGTGAAGCCCGCAAGGTACCCGGGCCGGTGCGAGGGGAGGGCCCTGGCTTCACCCGGAGGACTGGGGGCGCCCGCAGGCACTGGCAACACAGAGGCACCGCTCGATGTGCCTTCTGAAAGATCATTCTGGATCCTGTGTGGATAACGGACTGGAGGAGGGCAGAGTGGGAGGGGGCAGCCCGAGCACGAGTATGAACGTGACCGTAACCCTGGCGAGGCGGCCCTGGGGCGCAGCTGGGAGTGGATCAGCAGGTGGTGCTGGGTGGGGGTGGGGGCGCTGAGGGGGACGGGAGGGTGCGAGGCTCCCCCTCCTGGCCACATGGGGAGCTGCAGCGCCCACCCAGGATTTGGGACCCGGCTCCTCGGGCTCTCACCGTGGACACAGACGACCGCGTATGTGGGGCGCAGCTTGGGGCAGTGTCCCAGGTGGGGCACCCACGTGGAGATGTCTGCCTAGCTGAACATTCAGCCTGGAAGTCAAAACCTACCCGAGGAGAGAGTGTGACGGGTGTAAAGAGGCTCCAGGGGAAAACCCTACTGGAGCAGAGAGCAGGGAGGGGGCGGGCGCCCGCAGAGGGCAAAGCCTGGGAAGGAGAGGCCTGGGCGGTAGGTGTGAGATCAGAGTCTCAGGGACACTGCCGCCGGGGACCCCGGTGAGAACTGCAGGGGCTCACAGGCCATGGGCCACAGGCAGGGGGCGGGGGGGGGGGGCAGCATGATGGCCATAAAGGTTCATTCAGGGCGGCTCTGCAGTCAGCTTGCCGGCCAAGCTGCCCAGACTCAAGCACCAGTTCCTCCCCTTCAGGGGCTGTGTGACCTTGGGCAAGCTCACAACCTCTCTGTGCCTTTGGTCCTCAACTGTGAAGGGATATTGTGAGGGTCAAATGAGTCGATATAGGAAAACAGCACATGGCAAGGACCATGGAGGTGCTGGAGAAAAGAGACGGAAGGTCTCGGCTCTCAGGGCCACAGGGTCACTGGCGAGGAGAGGAAGCCAGCGCAGGAACGAAGGTGTGAGGGGCAACAGCAGAGACGGGATGGGATGGACAAGGATGTCCCCTCCCCAGGATGCAGCACAGGAAGGATAAAGCAGCCCAGATGCGGCGTCTGGGACCCTCCAAGGGGCCCCAGCCCTGCGCCCTCACCCCTGCCTGGGGCTCTGGCTATGAAAGCCAGCCCGGCCCGCCCGTCTCCCTCGTCCTCTCCCCCGCCCTCCCTCCCCCAAATAAAACCACTCGGGCCCGAAGTGAGCGGCTTCCCAGGACGGACTCGCAGACCCAAACCGAATGGAGGGCCCGCAGGGCAGGGGGCAGGGGAGGCGCACAGCTACTCGAGCAGGGGAGGGCGTAGCGGGCCACACTGGCCACGCACGCAGAAGCGCAGGCCGAGGCCGGGGCCCCGGCTTTCTGGTGGCCGGAGGTGGCATTTCTAACTGGCATTTCTAACAACCAGCCAGGTGACGCGGCTTCTGGGCTGGGTCCCCCCAGGAAGACCCCCTGGGTCTGCAGACCTTTAGCAGATCCATCTAGTCCTCCCCATCACCCCTGCGAAGCCCCGCGCCAAGGGGCCCTTCGGGACCCCACCCTCCAGCAGCACAGGCCCCTCTCTGCGCCCGCCCCCGGCTGCTGGCACAGCGCCCCACAGCAGAGGCCAGCGGGGCCTGCCGGAGCTGCGTCTGGAACCAGGAAGGGGCAGGGGCACCCTGGGGGCGTGGGGGGGACAGATTCGCCGCTGCCCCCTGGGAGAAGCGGGGTGGGGCACCCGCAAACATCACGAACAGGGGAAGCAGCCCAGGTGAGCAGAGCGCAGGCCTGTGACTGTTCACGGCCCAGCCCCCACCCCACCCTCCCAGCCCTGCTCCTCTGCCGGAAGCTTCTTCCCTCTCCGGTCTGTACTCACCCCTGCACCACCTCAAACACCACCCACGTATCAGACTCCCAAGCGCGAGCTCCAGCCCCTCGCCCTCCCCAGCCTGCCCGGCGCGTGTGGACATAGCCAGCGGGTGTCTGGAAGGTGGCCGGCCCCAGGACGGCCTCTGCGCCCCTCGCCGCCGCCCGCTCCTCACACTTCCCCATCTCAGCCTCAGTCACCAGAACTCACCCTTCCCGGACCGCTGGCGCCCCTGACTCCTGTGTCACACGCAGGCAACCCCGGAGCCGATCCCGTCAGCTGTCGCGGCCGGCTTGCCGCCTCCGCTACTGTCCCTCACCGCCCGTGCCAGCAGCCATCACCTCTCACCTGGACACCTGCGACAGCCTCTGAGCCAGGCTCCTGCTTCCGCCGGTACAGGCCGACTGACACCTGACCTACAGAAACGAGAGTGCGCCTTTAAAAAGGTAAGGCTGATCCCAAGCTTTCCACGCTTCTGAGCCCCCTCAGAGTGAAATCCAAACTCTTTACCACGAGATCCACTGTGCACACACACACACACACACACACACACAGAAACACACACACAATGACCCAAACCCACCCCTGTCTCTCACTGTGCTCTGACCACACAAAAACATCCCTGCCACAGGACCTTTGCACTTGCGTTGCCAACACCTAAAACAAGCTTTCCTCTGCTAACCGTGTGGTCTGTCCCCACTTCCCCCTCCCATTCCTCAGAGCCCTCCCTCGACTACCCACATGAAAGAGCGTGAGCCCTTTACCCACCCCTCCTCCCCACTTCCATTTCCTTCCCCCGACTTACCGCACGCGTCGGTTAGTTGGCTGGTTTCCTGTGTCCCCGACCAGTGCGCGAGCTCCCCAAGGCCTGGGCTTCACGTGCCCTGTGCTTTGTGGTCTCCGGGCACCTGAGCCGAGCGGACACACGGTGAGGCTCTCTGCAAACAGGCGCGAGCTCCTGGCCCCCCCTCCGCGAACCATTCTGTCTTGTTTGTGCTTCGGTTCCTGTCCCTGGAACAGCAGCGCTGCTACCCACTCCTCCCCTCTTCCCTTCCCAACAAGAACAGGTAGGGGGTGCCCCCTTGCTCTCTATCCTCTCCCTCCCGGACCTAATCAGCACCCTCCTCCGTGTGACCTTGGGACGTATGACCCTTAATTGCATGCTCCCTTCACTCAAGACCAGGCGTCAGTCAGCGGGCTCCCGCCATTCAGACACGAGCAGGTGCCGTCTATCCTCAGAGCTGAGGCCTCTGTGGCAGGAGCCAGGACACTGCCCCGGCGGGTGACAGCCTCCCTGGGGGGCCCATCCTCCCAGCACAGCCCAAGATCCATGTAACGGGGCGCAGCTGGGTGGCCCTAACCCCTGGGCCCCGCGAAGTCTCATAAGTGGCAGGGCGGAACTCAGCGGGGTCCCCTGGGCTCCAAAGCCCGAGGTTCCTGAGCTGAAAGGGGCATCAGAGCCACACGCCCCTCCCGGGCCAGCCCCTCGGGCTGCCAGGCCCCGGTGAGCGTCACCCAGAGGCCACTCGGAGCAGTGGGCGCGCCCGCAAGTCACCAGCGCGCCCCTCGGGTGGCCGCGACATCTGTGTGACTCAGCCCGCACACGCGCTCCCAGGCACTTCTGGTGGCGACAGGCCAGGGCCGGCCCAGCCCTCCGGGCGCGGGGAGAGGAGCCACCAGCATCTGCCGCGGAAGCCGCCGCCTTGTTGCTGCAACCGCTCTTCAATATTTATTACGGAGAAATTAAAACAGAAACCCAGAACTGCTGTCACTCCCGCCTCCCCGGGACAACTGTTTTCACTTCCCCATTTGCGCCGCCTCCTGTCTTTACCCATATGTACACGTATTTTTATGCCATTGTAACCACGGCACGCAAATAATTTATGTTCTGCTATTTTCATTTGCCCTCGTTCTGTAAGCGGCTCTCCACGGGGCTTAGCTCTCCCTGGTAGAGATACGACATAATTCGTTTCCCCATGGCCCTTTGGTTCAGCATTCGGATCATTTCCAGCTCTAACTCTAACTGGAGATGGGAAGCTGAATCCCCTTGTGCTCAGTCGGTTAAGCGTCTGACTTCGGCTCAGGTCATGCTCTCGAGGTTTGTGAGTTCGAAGCCTGCTTGGGATTCTCTCTCTCACTCTCTCTGCCCCTCCCCACCCCTCTCTCTCTTTCAAAAGTCAATATTTTTTTTTAATTTTCAAAATGATTCAGCCATTCAGTGAGCACTCGTGGAGAACCTTCCACTCTCTTCCACACAGAGCCTTGCATGCACACCCCACATGTAGGCACAAATACACACCCCCCGGCAGCCAGGAGCTCACTCACCACCTGTTCCTCCCCCGCCAGCCCCCAGCCCTCCCATGCCCCCCCTCCCACTGCTGCCAGGTCAAGCAGAGTCTCCTCCACAGGATGCCCCAGGTACCAGGTCAAGTACAGCCTCCCCAAGGCCTGGCGTCGTCCTCTGTTTACCCACAGGGCCCAGGCTGCTCTTCTCGGCACCTAGCGCCCAGCACCAGTGCTGTGTCGGGGTCAGAGTTCCACACCCAGCTCTCCACAAAGGGACCCTGGATTGTAGCATTTACTAATCCTCATGGTGTCAATACTCCCACCAAAGCAGATTCTGGGCCACCACGTGCTCAGAATACACCATTATATAGTTATTTCCACCACAGAGACACCAGGCGTCACTAGCCTCAGGAGCCCAGATAACGATAACATGGTTAAGATAGAGTTTTAAGGGGCGCCTGGATGGCTCAGTTGGGTAAGCGTCCGACTTCGGCTCAGGTCATGATCTCACAGTTTGTGGGTTCGAGCCCCACATCAGGCTCTGTGCTGACAGCTCAGATCCTGGATCCTGCTTCCGATTCTGTGTATCCCCCCCTCTCTCTCTGCCCCTCTCCCGCTCATACTGTCTCTCTCTCAAAAATAAACAAACATTAAAAAAAAAAGATAGAATTTTAAGTAAGTACTAGATTTCTCTTTAATATAATTGACTGATTTTGAGCTTACATCATTTACTTCTTACTAATGGCTGTATTTAACCACTAGCTCAGTGTTATGAGCAATTGCCCCCTCTAAAATTGATATGCTCACGTCCCCAACCTTGACCTCAGAATGTGACGGGTTTTGCAGATAAGGTGTTTACAGAGATAATGAAAGTTAAATAAAGCCATAAGGGCGGGCCCTGATCCAATCTTACTGGCTCCTTGTTAAGAAGAGATTAGGACAGACGGACTCAGGGTGACCATGTAAGGACACAGGAGACAGTCGTCTGCAGGCCGAGGAGAGAGGCCTCAAGAGGAACCAAACCTGCCCACACCTTGATCTCGGATTTCCAGCCTTCAGGACTGGAAGGAAATAAATCTGTTGTTTGAGCTCCCTGTCTGTGGTCTTTTCTTAGGGCAGCCCTGGCAAGCTAAGGCACTCCCAAAACCCCTAAAAATTCTTCTCCAGGTGCTTCCTGGCTCCAGCCTGTGACTGACCATGTACCACTTTCCCTTTTCCAGACTCAGCCGTTGCACCCTCAAGAGCAAGGTCACATCTCCCTCAGAAGTCACCAAATGCTTTCTGGAAAGATCCAGAAAGAAAATACTTCAGCTCTACCTAAATAGGGCCTCTGTTGCAGCATTTCCGCTCTGCAGCATGAAAGCAGCCGTGGACGGTCATATGTGCGTGTGGCCCGGCGAAAACATGTGCTGAAATGTGGGTTCGTATCACTGAAACATCATGAAATATTCTTTCAATAGATCTTTAAAAATTCTTAGCTCAGAGTCTGTACAGAAAGAGGCAGGGGACCCGTCTTGGCTCCTGGGCCTAGTTTTCTGGCCCCTGGGTCTGTCCCTACCCCCCACGCCCATCCCCCAGCACAGGGCCCAGGCACAGAACGCAAGAGGCCAAGTTAGTGTTTGATGACCCAGGGACGAAGAAAGGAAGGCCGGCCGGCCAGCCCGCAGGCTCTCCGATTCAGCGGCAAACACCATTGGCAGGCAATGTCATGAATCTTTTGTGAATGCAAAATTTTTTTCCTAATAGGCCCAGGGAAAAAGGGGGCTTTCTGAAATATAAATCAAACCTCTCCCTGCAAAATAGACCCATCACCTCTTTGTTGCCGCTAACATTCTAAATGATCTCTCAGAAATAAAATCCGGTGCCTTTTCCGTTAATAACTTCTCTTTATTGAGCATCACGAAAATGTGCCCAATCCAGCCTGCGGAATAGAACTTCCAATCAGTGCTGCCCGGCGCTGGGAGGGAGGGGGGCCGGGAACTGCTGATGGGCGCAGGGCCTCTTTCTGAAGGCAGGAAAATGTTCTCAAGTTGATTGTGATGGTGACACATCCCTGAATATACTAAAAGCCAGTGAAATGTGCGCTTTAAATGGGTGCACTGGATGGTATGTAATCATGCCTCAATAAAGCTGCTTAGAAAAATATGCTAGACGTTAGTCACCTGATTCATGCAACGACATTTTTTTTTTTAAAGCATTTTCAAATTAGTCTCTAAACCCAATGGTGGGCTTGAACCCACAACCCCGAGATCCAGAGGTGCACACGCTGTACTGACTGAGCCAGCCAGTCGTCCCTCATGGTGACCATTTTTCTTTTTTTTTTTTTTTTAAATTTTAATGTTTTATTTATTTCTAGGAGAGAGAGAGAGAGACAGCATGAGCAGGGGAAGGTCAGAGAGAGAGGGAGTGACAGACTCTGAAACAGGCTCCAGGCTGAGCTGGCAGTCAGAACACAGCCTGACGCAGGGCTCGAACCCACGAACCGCGAGATCATGACCTAAGCAAAAGTCGGACGCTTAACCGACTAAGCCACCCAGGCGCCCCTACGGTGACCATTTTTCTAAAGCAGGCCTTTTCGCCGCCGTCCCCGCACCAGGCGGAACAGAACAGGCCTGCGGTGTGGAGATGCAGTTCGGCAACTGACACTCAGATCAGCCCAGGGGTCGCCAGACCCGTCCCAGGCAGGCACCTATCTGCACCCCTTCCAAAGCATGTCCTGGGTTCCTGCAGGAGAGGCTGCCCACCCCCCTCCACCCAGGTGGAGGAGAGGCACGGTGCAAGACCTCACACAGGCAGCTAGTTCCCAGGACCCTTCTGGAAACAGCTGGAACCTTCCTGTTTTCCACCTCCCAGGCTACTCATTGCTCCCCACCTGGTTCTAAGCCTGAGATTGCAGTTCCCCATGGGAGTGTGTGACCCTCTCCTCAGCCTTCCTAGAGCAGGGGGGACCCCACATCCCATGCCTCCCCAGCGCCCCCCCCCCCGTCTCATTTGGGAGTCTCAGGCAGAAGCAAGCTGGGAGTGACTGCCTGAGCCAGCGAGGATAGGGGAGACTCCTGCCCAGATGGGCCACCAGGCCATAGTGACAGGGGCAGAGCAGAGCTGAGCACGCAGGCAGAGCAGGTCAAGGGGAGCGAGGACCCAATCCTCGCTGAGCAGAAGCACCTTCCTCGGGCCCAGAGTAGAGGCCTCGGTGCCTGTTCTCTCACAACGGGATGTATGTAGTAAAGGGCCGAGAATGTGGCCGTGGGGCCGGGACCCTGAGCTGCTGTTCATCTACCTGCAGTCCTCAGCAAGGCGGTGGGTTCTGTCCGGGCATAACCTCATCATCGCGTGAGGCACCAACACCCTGATCCTCTTAGGAAAATTCTGGACCGCGGAACTCAAGCGCGGCTGGTTTCGAAAAACGAACAAGGTCATGAAGACCCCGTCTTCTCTGGAGCCCCTGCGGATGCGCTCTCCTTTCCCGAGCGCGGGCTCCTCTCTCAAAGGGCCTGCCTTTCCTGGCTGCAAGGTGGTCGTACCAGCCCCATACCCTTTGCACCCTAAACCCCAAAGCCAAGGGCAAAAACAGGCTCCTCCTACCCCAAACTTAACCCAAGCCCTAAGCCTCCGGCCGAGAGGAACCGATCCTCACGGCTTGGAGTCTGGAACGCAGGGGCTGTGCTCACAGGGCTTTGGAGAGTGAGCCAGAGGTCAGTGGTGGCCTCGGAGGGAAAACCAAGGCTTTGCAAGGCCCCACCCACTCCTGAAGCTTCTTGCGGCCAGGACACAGCAGCCCCCCACGGCTCCATCCAGAGTATAGAACAAAAGGTCTCAGGCAGTCTGGTCCTATAACCTCTCAGGCCAGGCCGCGCCCCGCAAGGCTCTGCCCGCCCCAGACTGGGAGGGCCTGGCATCCCCACCCGGCGGGTCTTGACATCTGTCACCCTCCAGGCCCCAGCCCCTCGTTCATCCCCGTCAGGGGGGCCAAATTATGTCCGCTGTGCCGTTCACGCTGTGAACCATCAGGTTACACCCGCCGAGCCCATGCTGGGCCCCAGGCCCCCACCCTGTGGTCGTGCCTGGATGTGGGAGGACCGGGCACCTTCTCTCTGGTAGAACAGTGAACTGCAGCCGCTGGAGACAGTCGATAAAGGCTGTGCTCCAGCTCTGAGCTTCCAAACACCTCCAAGTACGCTCAGAGGATTCCGGAACAGGGACAATGCAGAGCACTAGGTGCAGATAAAAAAATAGACGGGACAGAGATCCCTGGGGGGCTCAGTCGGTTAAGCGTCTGACTTCGGCTCAGGCTATGCTCTTGTGGCTCGTGGGTTCGAGCCCCGCATCGGGCTCTGTGCTGACAGCTCAGAGCCTGGAGCCTGCTTCGGATTCTATGTCTCCCTCTGTCCCTCCTCTGCTTGCACGGTCTCTCTCTCTCTCAAAAATAAAACATAAAAAAATGGGGCAGTGACTATAAAGAGGATTAGGTCAGAACCACAAGACATTCCCTCTATGGCCACCACACCCAGCCTCCATGAGACCCTGGGAGGAAGAAGTCAATGCCAACAGCACCACAGGGAGGCCATGAGGTCAAGGGCAAAACTACAAATGCTTCTCCCCAGATCATCCTTCAGGAGTGAACTTGTTTCCAGTAAGCCTTTTTGCCTTTTGTTAACACTTTAGCCCAAGGCTTTTCCCCATCTTTCCTCACCCTTTTGCATCGTGTGTGTCAATTCTGGAAACAGCTTTTCATGGAGTCGTGCGCTCCTGTGGGTTTATTTGGCTAGGGCGGTCCGCCTGCATTTACCGCGCGCACTGATCTTACACGCTCTCCGTTGACCACACTCTGCTTTGTCTCCCCTTTTCTGCCTATTAGACTGATCGCGTGTTATACACCCCTACTCGGCCTCTGCTTTGGGACACACTCTGGTGTGTTCCTTCGGGTCTTCCTTTTGCAAACAGGACTGCAAACTCTTCAGGTGTCTGGCGAACCTGCATGGCCAGCCTCGTCTCACTTTTAGCACAAGGACCTCCCCACAGTGCTCTGGGCCCCCCCGATCTTAGCGCTTGGATTTACTACAGGCTGGCCAACTCCTACACTCACCACCATCCTTTCTTTGGGTTCCATTTTCTCCTTAAAGTGCACTCTTTACTTGTGCTTTTGAAGAGGGGGATGGATGCGTGAACTCGGGCTGAAGTCTATCTTACTTCTGAGTAAGTTTATTAGCCTTGAAAATATTCAGTCCTGTATCTTTGGCTTTGACTGTAGTGCTGTTGCAAACTTCTGCTTAGTGGCTACTCCTTTATAAATCCACTCTTCCTGTAAGCGTTAATGACCTTGGTCGATATGCTCCGCAGACTCACCACAGAGGAGTCTAGGTATGGATTTATTTTCATTCATTGGACTTGGGATTCCTTGCACTTTCTGAGCCGCTTCTCGAAAATCAGCAGTCATTACCTCTTTAAACATTAGCTACTCAGTCCCTCATGCTCATTTCCTTTAGAAATAACATGCACCCCCTTCCCCCTCCACATCTCTCCTCCCTCTGCTTCGAGTTCCCCCAGGATCTCTCCCGTCACCAGTTCACCCTCAGCTGTGTCTCCTCTTACTAAGCATCTTTCTTTTTTAAGCTCCAAGACTTCTAATGCCAGTAGTTATGTTTGGTCATACCTAGATATCGTAGCAAGGTTTGTTTTTTTTAAATCTTTAAAATACTCCATTCTTTGGGTTTTCATTTTTTCCCTCTGAACCTGTTAGATCATCTATCATCCTGGAAGTTCTTGAACTTTTACACTCGTGGTTCCTATAATCATGTGCTTCCGTGTGCTTTGTAGTCTAAAAATGGCAGACACCGTCTGTGGGAACTACACGCACCCAGGTCGGGGTTATGTCTGTTCCTAGATCACTAACCCGGGAGAGGTGCAGGCCTAGAGTTTTGATCTTTGGGAGTCTGGAAAGATGAGCACCGTTCCCCTCTCCCCCCAATCCAACTTCACTAGGGGTCCTGGCTTGCTAGCACGTTCTGGTAGTGAATCTAAGAGGAGGGGGGGGTCGGTCTTTGGTCCCTCACCCCCCCCCCAATTTTTCTAAGGGACTGATAACCACCCCCAGGGCTCCGAGTCCGAGCGTCCTCAGTCCATCTTTGTTCCCAGCAACTGAAAATCCCCCTTTCTCAGGAAATTATCACCCACTTAACTCTTGTGATCACTGGTGTGTTTGAAGCCGGCAGGGTGTTCAGGTCAACTTGGTCTGCTCTCTAGCTGGTACCACTCGGGTCCTTAGAGCCAGGCCAAGGGGACTGTGGTCCCTGAACCGCACGGCAGCAGGGTCAGCCATTCTCATTGTAAACCATCCCGGTACCAAGTATCCCCTCCCAGGAATGACCAAGGCCATCACTGATCGTTCTCAAGTGCTGGGAGTACACTGGGCACTACAGAAGTGGGGTGGGGCGGGGGTGCTATCGTTCTTCTCTGGCCCAAACAATCTCGTTCCCCCAAAGCTATAGCCACATCCCAGGGAGCCAGGGCTGTGCTGCTGTGCAGAACTAGGCCACTATCAGGATCCCTGGACCAACACTGGCAGTTACTCATCCTCAACAGCACAGCTAATAGCCAGTCTGCTCCCTGGCCACGTGGCATTAGGTACCCATTCAGTTCTAGCTGTGCAAGGAGCCAGTGATCAGCCTGGACCACAGGTCAGGGCGGGCAATTCTGACTCAGTGGCCCGACCCCGATTAACTGATGCAGGTCTTCCGAGAGTATGTTCTAGAGAAGATTAGCGGGCACAGGCAGACAGCAGGTGAAGTGTGACTGTAGGTGGCCCACAGGGAAGCTATTCGGAGTTGGTCTGGAGGGCACGGCTGCCCCAAACAAGCACACCGGGTCTGCCACCAACCTGACCTGACAAATCAAAGGACAGAGCGCCCTTCGGGTGTAAAGGCAAAGATCTCTGCCTTTAGGATCAGTTCCTCCAAGAGAGAATGCACCTGCTCCCAAGACCTAACCCACACCCAGGTGCTCCGCTCTAATTTCTCCAGGGCCCGATCCTTGGAGGCGTCATGCGGAGACAGGGGGACGGAGAAGGACCTGGATGTACCTTCTACGTGGAGGAGTCTCCAATCCCTTCCTCCACAGAGGAAGGCAGTCACCTCCTCACCCCTCCCCCTGCCCCATGCCTCTCCTAAATGCTCCCATCCCCCTCGAGTTCTCTGCGCTCCTTCCCTGCCCTGGTTCCGCGGCCACATCACTGACATTCGGATTCACTTGTGCATCGGCTTCTTCCTGGAGAAAAAGGTAAGCTGCACCCAGAGGGCCAGACCCTCTGCCACCTCCGACACCTCGAACAGTGCCTGACGGGGAGGCTGTCATCATGTACCTGCCCATGTAAAGTGGCAGGACACAGGTCATGATTTCAAAAAGGCTTTAGGAAGGTGGGCCCGGCAAGGCCATTTATGGACAGAGGGATCAACCCCAGGGCACAAGTAGTCCACGCAGGTCAAGCTGCTGAGGAAGAGCAAAGCTGGGAGACTTCTGGTCCCACCGCCATTGTTTAGCAGATGGAAAAACTGAGGCCAAGAAGTGGTTCACTTAGGGCTGTCAGGAAACCAAACCCACTCAACACTGACTTACAAGCTCCACGTGAAGGGCGTAGGGGATGCTTTTGACCATCACCTTTCAGGCACACCCGTTTCCTATGGACCTGGTGCCAGAACAGGCATTAGGAAAGTCCCCTCCCCAAAAACGGATGAAAAGCAAATGAACTGAGCCTTCGTGGGGGGGGGGGGGGGAATCCTTTTTTCTTACTAAACCGAAACGCAAAAATCTTATCAAGGAACAGACATAAGAACACTTAACACCTGTGCCGCATTCAATTTTGAGCCTTTTAAATGCTTTAGACTAAAACTGGTTTCCCTTTAAACAGATTAGGAAACAATCTGGGTCGGCAGAAATCCTTACATTACACGCAAAGGGGGAGGCAGAACCCTAAAAGCAGTCCCCAGCTTCTGCCTGCAGGCACCTGACCCGCAGGGCAAGGTGTTTATTCACTTCTGTGTTTGCACGAGTGTAAAAACCACACAATCTGGGTTGACTTTAGGTAACAATAATTTAAAAGATAGGAAGCCCCTCGTACAGAAATGTTTAAATTGACTATTTCACAATTTATACAATAAAAGAAGAAAACAGGCCAGCGAGCAGCCAACATGCTAGAACATGGTAACAAATCTGGCCAAAGGACTGCTGCATGTCCTCTGTCACCTTCCACAGGACATCATGGCCGTTTTTTTTCTTTTTTGGGGGGCAGGGATAACAAAGGCAGATTGATTCAAACTAGCCCTATTAGGCATATTATTTTGTACTTCATTCTGAAATTCGTAAGCGACTAAAACATGTATTGATACCTCCCGCAACTCTAGTTTTCTGCGGAAGGTCAGGAACCCAACCAGGCCATGGTGACATCCAGGCCCGGCACTGAAGTACGTGCACTGAGCAATGGCCGCTTCAATCACGAACTGCGGCACTGGGCAATCATTTCAAAATATGAACCGCAGACACATAGGGAATAAACAGCAAAATGACATTTCCAAATTTAAAAAGCATGTAGTAAACATCAAAGGATTAAGTCAACGGCACCAGACTTACAAATTAAACCAACATCAGAATAAATGCCCGGACTTTTCAGGAAGCCCGTTTCAGGCCTGGTTTCTCCAACTTAACTGGAGCTAAGTGGGTCATTTTGTTCAAGGATGGTTTGAAGGATCAACGTACAGTGCCATCTCCGATCCTAGAACGAAGGGATCCTAGAGCTAAGGACCTAAGGATCTTTCACAAGAACTCAAAGTTGGGGGAAAGTACAGATTTGAGAAATAGGATACCGCCCCTCAGGCACACCCACGTGACCAGCAGCTCACTCCATCACACTCTAATCCTCAGCGATTTAACTTAGAGGCTCCCTTTCTCACATCCCACCATACTCGACCTGGCCTGTATTTATACCTGCCTTCTTTGGGGCATCAACTGGCTCATAGCTAGGGCTATGTGCGGGGCTGTCTTTAAAGCTGATCACAAAGTACCTCAATTCATTACAGAAAATATAGAGTAGAAATAACGTGCTTGACTTGTACAGGTTTGGCGGGCTTGGGTCACCTAGTACATTCCAAACTGGCTCCCATTAGTGGCCAATGGAAATGCTCTTCGATTGGTCTAGAAACCAACAAAGTTAGGGTACATCAGGCCTTTACCTCAACAGTACAAACTAGGTTTGTGTGTAAAGTGCCAGTTTTATTTACAAATCAGTAAGTAAACTTTAAAATCTGCTTTGAAGCACCAAGGCCGGCCCCCTCCCCAAGGGCATTGTAGCATCTGTTCGATCCTGCCAGATCAGACTCTCTGGAGGGACCCCCACGCCTTGTGCCACGATCGCTAAGAGCCACGAAGTCATGGATGGCCAGGGTCCTTGCAGAAGCCCCGCACGGCCCAAGATCTTCTCTACAAACCCAAGGAGGTTTTGTCCACGCTTCTTTCTAGGGGGATGGCTAGCATCACTAATCAACAGGCTTGCGTACGAGGTAGCTACACAGTTTTAACAATACTATTAACAAACACTATTGGTGATTCCTGGTGTAGCCGGCTGATACACTTCAAGTAGCTGATTTTTTTTTTTTTTTTGATGAGAAGGGGGATAAAAAAAATCAGCCAAGTAAGAGCACATCTTCGTTCGCTTAGAAGTCAGCATCCAAGGTGAAAGAATTCTCTGTTGGACTTGACATCACTCCCATCCTCTGATACTCGCCTACTCTCTTCTCAAAGAAGTTAGTCTTCCCTTCCAGGGAAATATTCTCCATAAAGTCAAATGGATTCTCTACTCTGAAAACCTGAAAAGGTCCACAGCAGAATGTGAATACAGACCACCACCAGGTTCCGGGAGACCCAGAAGGCCACCGACCATATTTACCTTGCTAAAGCCGAGCTCCAGCATGAGTCTGTCTGCCACGAACTCAATGTACTGCTTCATTAAAGTGCAATTCATCCCGATGAGTTTCACCGGCAGGGCCTCCGTGAGGAACTCCTAGGGACCCCAAGACAGCTTCTCAGTAAGATGCAAGCATAAGCCAAGACATCTTCTAGCCAAGCATGAGAGATTCCGATGCGGAACCCACCTGTTCGATCCTGACGGCATTGACGATTATTTCCTTCACCCTCTGCTCTGAAGGTTTGTGGACGAGGTGCTTGAACATCAGGCAGGCGAAGTCACAGTGTAGACCCTAGAAGAAAAGGTTTAACGTCACTCTAACACCAGACTTCTTCTGTCATTAACGTGAAACGGGAAATGGCTTTCTTTACCCTTTCCTGCATTCCCCTTGCACATCTTGCTGGCTGTACTACAAGCACTTTAAGTGTCAAAAAAAAAAGGGGCGGGGGGAGTCCAACGGCCATCTGCTCTGCGTACGCCAAGGCGGGCCCATCTGCACGCAAGGCCCTCCGTGCTTGTCACCTGGGTAGGTGACACCAGCAGGCCAGGTCGGGCCCCTGCTGCTCCATGATGTAGCCAAGGAGGGCGCAGGGCTTCTGCTCAAACCGTTCTTTCCACAGCATTCTTTCTATAGCTGTGAGCTCTAGTTTTGCCACAATTCCTAGCAGGAAAGGCAAAACTCAGGGACCAGGCCAGCTAGTTTTGAGATTTACAGCCTAATGCTCAGGAAACCAGTAATGCAGTTTCCGGTGACTCGAGTCTACGAGTTTTAAAGCCAAGGAATCCCAATCTTCCTCTGCAGGAAGGAAGAGAGTCTTAGAAGGTAAGATCAGCTGTCTGATCTGCTCGCTGGGCTCCAAGTGCGGCAGGGTTCACAGCCAGCCCTTGCCTTTCAGACTGGACTTAAAATGTGAACATCTGGACATCTTCCACCTTGCTCTCCAGTTTAATCCAACTTCATTCAAAGACATACACTGGACCAGAATGGATTCTCACTTCATCAGGATACTCATCGACCCACTTTCAAGCACAGGAGGGCCATAGAGGATACCGGGCCAAAATAATAAAACATGCCCTCACCTACAGCGCAATGGACATACATGTATTGAGAATAAAAGTACTTCCAGTAAGTGAAAGTAGGGTTCATTCTCTGCCCAAGTTCAGATATGGTTGAACTCACATGTTAAATGTGGAGAGAAGGCAATCTGGTGTCTGAGTTACCTTCAGGGAGCCCAAGAGTTGTAGACATTTGGGGTGCAGATTAGCCTGTTATGGGTGTTAGACTCACCTCATCTCTGCTAATAAGTTCATTGGAAAACGTGAGGCCAGGCATCAGGCCGCGTTTCTTGAGCCAGAATATCGACGCAAAAGAACCAGAAAAGAAGATTCCTTCCACCGCGGCAAAGGCCACAACCCGTTCTCCTGCAAGGAGTTAACATCGACATAGTTCTAGTGAGCAACCGAGCACGCGCACAGGAAGGGCCGACAAGCCAGTGACCGCCACCAGAGGCTGAAGCTCAGGTTTAATTAAGTGGGGCCGAAGGTGTCCTTACCATAGGTAGACTCTTTGTCCCCAATCCAACGCAGGGCCCAATCTGCCTTCTTCTTTACACAAGGCATCGTCTCGATGGCGTTGAAGAGAAATTCCCTAGGAGGCACCCAGAGCGTCAGCGATTACAGCAAAAGACCTCCCATCACAAACAGCTACAGCACTGGGACCGAGGCCGAACGGAGACTCACACGGAAATGTTTTCTCATTATTGTTTTTGCTTTTCCCCCAGTGTTTTTAAAAATCTTAACATTCGTTTCGTCCCTGTTAATACAATCCTAGGTAGTCTTTAATTCATAGGGAGCCTCGATCTACCAACATCCAAAGCCTTAGTCCATTACGCCAAGAGCATTTATCAGCTTAATGATACCAAGTCGAGGTCATGATAAGGTTCATGGGCCCTGCCTTTAAATTTGAAAAGCCATAAAATCTTAACTGCTAAGACTACTTAAGTTATGCTGACCATTATCTTCGTTGACACCCCCTCTGCCACCAGACTACAGTATCGGGCCAGTTATATGGGCCCCAAATGCCATATGGATATAATAAAATGATTAAAGCCAATAAACTAAACAACCTGAGATTGCTTCCTACTATAGTTCTATGCCTCACTGATGATCCCAGGTCAGGAAAGTAAATCGATTGGCCCTGCATTTACCTGGGTCTTTATTACCCTCTTCCGCCTCCAACGTATCCCTGTGCTCAACTTGGGAGTCTCCAAGATTCCTTATCTGGTGACCTTGTCTTCTAAAGCCAAGGTCATTAGACCATTGGGCTCCCTTCATTCTCTCTCCATGTCCCCATGCTCTATGGGAGATCTGGGTCTGCCTCTCCCTAGCTTTTGAAGCTTCACCACCAGACCTTCCTGATCCTGCCCCTTCTAGTTACTTATCCCAGTTATGCCTACCTCTGTCTTTTCTCATTTAATTATTTTTAAGAAAGCACAAGTGGGGGGAGGGGCAGAGAAAGGGGGACAGAGGACCCAAGGCTGGCTCTTGGCTGCGAGGCTGACAGCAGCAAACCCCGTGTGTGGCTCGAACTAACCACAGGGGCACCTGGGTGGCTCAGTTGGTTAAGTGGCCAGCTTCAGTTCAGGTCATGATCTGGAGGTTCATGAGTTCAAGCCCCATGTCAGGCTCTGTGCTATCAGCTCAGAGCCTGGAGCCTGATTCTGTGTCTCCTTCTCTCTCTGCCCTTCCCTTGCTCATGCTCATGCTCTGTCTCTCAAAAATAAGTAGAACATTAAAAAAAGAGAACCCCAGGCAACTCTTGTGTAGTCAAAACAAAAAAACAAAAAAAAACAACAACAAGCACAAACCCCAAAAAACAAGGAACTCACTAACCACGAGAGCGTGACCCGAGCCGCAAGAGCCGCAAATCACTCAACCACTCAACCGGCTGAGCCACCCAGGTGCCCCTGTCTTTTCTCATTTCTGTCCCTTGACCAACGTTTTACCCCCAAAGCGTTTCCCCAATCCGCTAGTCCTTCCAAGTCACCATCTTCCTCTTCACTCTCCCAGGTAACCCCCAAGAGCAGGCTTTACCACTGCTGTTCCACGCAAGGCTCCCGTCCTAAGCTGACCTCGGCAGCCGGACCACGCAGCAGCCATTTCTAACTTTCTCCTCCTCTCCAGTCTTCAAAATGTAAGCGGGGCCCGCAGCTCCCTTGAGCTCTCCTCTGTGATCCCGTAACATAAACCATCCCTTTGATCTAACAGTTCTGTGCCTCAATCCACCTAATGGTAAACTGCCTCCACGTCATTATGTTTTCTGTCTGGTTTTGTTCAAAGACAGCTTTTAGACTGAACGACCCAACAATCAAATGGGGTAACCTCTTAACTTTCTTTCTAAGGGACTGGCTACGAAATGTCAATTTAGGCCTCTTCCTCAGAGCATACATGACCCAGGGTGGTAGGGATTTGCCTGCTTAGTCGTTTTATTAGAGTCATTTTCTATCCCTACGTAAACTCAGAAACTTGCAATGACTTAATAAATGACTCCTAAACACGCTGGCATAGCACCCAACACTCACCTTTCTCTGGGATCTTTAATGTAGGTGTCGATGAGCAGACTGTACATCTCAGAATGGATGTTTTCCATGGCGATTTGGAAGCCATAGAAACAGCGGGCTTCAGTTATCTGCACTTCCTGGCTAAACCGCTCCACCTAGTGGTGAAACATCGCAGCTCAGCTTGGGTCCCTCAGTCCCAGGATCCGGGATACAGGACACGCCCTTTGTACCATTATAAGGTCTGTTTCTACTGGAATTGAATACTTCTCCACTATCCTGTGGTAAAGCTGGACATTGTATGTCATACACCCCCCTTTACAGATCAGGAAAGAGGGAACGCCTGTGTTACGGGGCTTCTGCGAACACTCGATTCATTCTTTCCCAATTCACCGCAGGAAGGAGTGGATCCTTCCATGCACACTAAGTAAGACGCATATGGAAATCAAATTATTAAAACCATAAAGCCACAAAGAGGAAAGCAATGTCACAGCCACAAGGAGTAAACCCATGGCTAGCCGTTAACATGGTCTTTGAGCTTTTCTGGAACGGGCCGGGGAGAACCATAAGGAAGAAACAGCTGCAAAGGATATTATAAAACAGGAAACGCCACGTAAGTGAACTACGCGCTTACAGACACATATGATGATCAGAATGGGAAAATATTAAAGGTGAGGAAAGAGGATTTTCTCTCAAATCTCGGAAGCGAATGAAAGCAGACATCTTTTGGAAACTCACCAAGTTCTCATTTACTATGCCGTCACTCGCTGCAAAGAAAGCCAGAACGTGGGATATAAAGTATCTCTCCTCTGGCTTCAGGGATTCCCAATGCTGAATGTCCTTGGAAAGGTCCACCTGAAGTTAAGAAGTTTCACAAGGGATTTATTTATGCACGCGGGGCCTCACACACATACTTAGTTCTTAAACCTTGTAAGTCTACTAGGACCCCTTGATCGGTAACATCGCTCCCCATCCCTTTGCCAGTGAGAACAGCTCACAGCCTCAGTGGGCAGCCAGCCCCACCGGGACCCAGAGGAAGAGTCTGGTGTATTCCAAGCCAAGTCCTAACCGCTACTGCAGGGGTCTTCCTCCAGGGGTGGGGGGTCAATGCCTAAACTTCCTTTGAAGTCTCCTCGTTCCTGATTCTGGTTACCTCTTCAGCTGTCCAAAAGGAAGCCTCAGCTTTCTTATACATCTGCCAGATATCATGGTACTCGATAGGGAAGATGACAAAGCGACGAGGGTTTTCTCGGAGGAGTGGCTCATCCTCCACGCCGGGGGCAGGCACCTTAGTTTTCTGTCGGGCCGAGAGAGGAATGGATGGGCTAGTTATAAGGCGAACCATATGAAATCGCCGTTTCTCCAGGCCAAGCGCGTCCCGTTGTCGGCAAGCCCATGCGGTTCGGGGAGCGAGTGGCAGGTGACACACGTGGATCTTACACGCAAGGCGCCCGGGGACTGTAACGGAGCGACGGGACCGTAACGGGGGGTCGGGGGGAGGAAATCTACGGAAGTGGGTGGCAGGGCCAGGGAGGGAATGCTTTGGCGGGAAGGGAGCGCGGGGGAGGGGCAACGGTTTGAAAAACGGCAGAGGAGACAATGAGATTTGGCGCCAAACGCTGTGCGGCGACCCCTGGTGGCGGAGCCCCGGCCGCGCAGGCCCCTTGCCGGCCGGCGGCCAGGCAGCCACTCACCGGCCCGGCGGGCTCCTGGAAGATCCTCCGCGCGGTCTTGCTCGCCAGCACGCGGCTGCCGCTGAGGGCCGGGGGCTGCGGGCGACACGCGCGGTGAGGGGCGCGCCCACGGCCCCCTCGGCCCCCGCCGCCCCCGCCCGGCCCGGCGCGCCCGTCCTCACCGTGTTCTCCTTGTCGGCCAGGCTGAGCCCCTTCAGGGGCGAGAGCTGAAGCTGCGGCTGCGGCTGCTGCGGGTCCACGATGGTGGCGAGCGGGACGCGGACGGAGAGCATGGCGGCGGCGTGCGGACGAGGCAGGTGAGGCGGCGCGCAGGTCCTGGGGCCCCCGCGCCGCGGCGCCGGCTTTTAAAAGCCCCGGGGATCGGGGTCCGCGCGCCTGGGGGGCGTGGCCAGACGCCGCCTTCCCATTGGATGCACCGGGCCTCGCGTAGGCGGTTCGAGAGCCGCGCGGGAGCTGCAGCCGAGAGCCGCTCGGGACCCGCCCCCCCCGGGACCCCCCAACTCCGGGCCCACCGCGGACGCCCCCTCAGACCCGCGGACGGGGTTGGGGGCGCCGCCGCCCGGGCCCGGACAAAGGGCTGCAGCCACCTCGGTGGCCGCGGCGCGCGGGGGCCTCACTCCTCCGGCAGCGGCTCGGATTGAACGCGGCAACGCTATTGGAGGCCGCCCGGAGCGGGAGAGGATTTCCCCCGCCCTGAACCGTTTTCGCGGGTTGGGGCAAGTGGTTTTGCAAAGGCTGTTGGTGCAAATGCCCGAAAACGCCCCTGGCTGCGAGAGAGAAGCCCGTGGTGGCGCCCGTTTAGATACGTGAACCTGGGTGGGGGGTGAGGGTCCTTGGGGTCTGGCAAATTTGTGGGAGGGTCGGTGACAGCGGTGCTGCCTAACGATGAGGGCCGCTGGGCACTGAGTCCCGAAGTGCAGTTGCTGGGTCCCTCGGACACGTCACCTGGCCCAGAGATTCAGTGTCCCGGTCGCTAAAATGGGACTTGCCGCCGCCCCGAACCTGTGGGATTATAATAAATGAGATTAAATGGGATCATTCCTCTAAAATGCGCAGCTCTTTGGAAAGCTTAGTGAACTAGATGACAGGGAAGCCCTTTGGTGCGTTTCCCACTGAACCTGTGTGTGTGCCGTCAGGCCACTGCCCCCAGCGTCAGCATTTTTCCAAATTGGAAACTGACCCCAAAATCCTGAAAGTTCAGAGAATGATTGAAGAACCGGGAATTCACTTACTGCTACTGGGGCAGCAAGTAGCCCGAAGAGGAGATTGAAAACTTGCATTGGGTGAGGGTGGAGACATGAATTTATTAACAGTTTGGATTTTAAGTTTGTGTTTGGTTTCCTAGATTTGCCACAGACATTTGCCCTACAAGCGTCAAAATGCCAAAAATGAAGAGAAAACTGTTTTAAGCTCCAACAGCTACCCAAAGAGAAACACTGGACTTAGAGTCCTTTCTAGATATTGTACTTTAAAGAGAGGAAGGTTCCCCTCCTGACTTAGGCCTACTTCAGCCATTTCTTAAAGTACCTCATATATACTGTATTTAATGTAATCTCAGCCTTACAGAAAAATCAATGACAATCACATCTCTTAGACAAAGCAACAACTAAAACTTTGGTCTAGCATCCTTAGTTTTATTTTTGTTTACTTTTTTTTTTTTAATTTTTGAGAGAGAGCGCCCAGTAGCGGGGGAAGGGTGGAGAGAGGGGGAGAGAGGGAATCCCAAGCAGGCTCCGCACTGTCAGCTTGGAGCCCAAAGGAGCCTGAATCGGGGGCTCACAAACCCTGGAGATCATGACCTGAGCCAAGGTCAAGAGTCCCATGTTGAACTGACTGAGCGACCCAGGCACCCCGAGCACCCTTAGTTTTACAGTAATTCCCAGATATTGTCAATTTCACCTAACTTCAGCATCCAGCTCCAGAAAATGGATATTTTTAGTGCTAATTTTACGGCTGATAGAGCCATGATGGCATCTAATAAAGTTATCAGGGATTCCTTGGGACCCTCTAATACCCAATTCACGTTCCAATGTGGCGTCACCAGTCACCGAAGTGCTCCTTTTCGGTTGCTGTCTCCGGCCCCAAGTGCTTTTTTTTTTTTTTTTAAATAAGTTATACTATGTATGTACAGGAACCATAAAGGAGCACTGAGCTGGCCAGAAACGATGGCTTCACTTTTAGCTTCACTTTCCCGACCGTCCAAATAACACGTGTGCACTGCAGAAAACTTGGGGAAGACGAGCAGGACCACGAGGCGGGAGGCAGGTCGCCATGCTCCCCTTCACCGCCTCCCAGCTCTGAGTCACCCGGGCTTGTCCCGTCCTGCCCCTGGCGCGTTTTTACTGCTCTCACTTTACCGGAGGAAACCCGCGCAGAGGTCGGCTCAGAGGTCACCCCCGAGAGACCGCCGCGCCGGGCTTCTGGTCCGGCCCGCGGTGACCCTCTTGACCCGGGGGCGCCGGAGAGAGGGGACACCGGCCAGACAAGCGACCCAGTCACCGGGGGAGGGTGCCCGCCGGAGCCCCCCGCCGCCACGCCCGCGGCAGCAGGCGTCCGCCGGGATCTTTCGCCTTTCCCCTCCGCGCCCGTTTTTTTTTTTTTTTTTTTTTTGACATCTACTCCCCGATTGGTCAGCAGGCGAGAGGCCCCGGCTTCCCATAGGCCGCACGTCTGCAGGCTTTGGGCTCCCACGCCCGCCCACCTGCAAGCCCCGCCCCCACTTCCGAGGCCCGCGCTCTCGCGGTCACGCCCTGAGCGGTTGCGCGTTTACTCCTCCCGCCCTGGCGGGTGAGGGGGTCCTAAGGGTCCGCTTCCCCATCCCCCACCCCACACCCCACATCCCCGAGGCTGGAGAAGCTGGCCCGGGGAGCCCAAGTGGTTTCTCCAAAGCCACTGCGCACGAGACGCCGCGCTAGGGATCATCCTGACACTACTAATAATGACAATACTAACGACCAACACGACCCCGCAGCCACGGGGCACCTGGGGCCGGGTGACTTACGCTTTTAATCCAGACCAGTGGGTGAGGGATTTTTAGCCCTGTTCTTCAGGTGAGGATACTAAGGCCAGGGAGGCACGGAGGCTGCCCGAGGTCACACAGCTCCTTAAACTGCACAGCTAGAACTTTTCTCCCCCAATTTTTTATTGGGAATGTTTCGACAGACAAAAATGGCAAGAATTCTCCAGCGTTTTCACCCACCACCTAGGAGTCAACAGTCATTTCCATGCTGCCACGTTTGCTTTATCCCCCTCGATGGGTGTGTGAGGCTTTTGTTTTTTCTGGATCATTTGAAAGTGAGTTTCAGACACCATATGCCGCTTCACCCCAGATATTGAAGCAGTTTTCCGCAGAGAGCTCCTGAAAGGAAGGGCACTCGCTAACACGACACAGCAGCATGTTCACACCGAAGAAACTCACATTAATGCCTTACTATCCCCTAGTATCTAGCCCATAATCAAAGTCCCCCGTCATTTCAAGCATATCTTTTAAGTTTGTCCCTTTTTTTTATTTTAGAGAGAGAGCTCGGGGGACAGGGGCAGAAGGAGAGAGAGAGAGAGAGTGTGTGTGTGTGTGTGTGTGTATGTCTTAAGTGGACTCCACGCTCAGCTCAGAGCTGGAGGCAGGGCTCGATCTCACCACAGTGAGCCTGTGTCCTGAACTGAAATCATGAGTTGGATGCTTAACGGACAGAGCCACCCAGGTGCCCAGTCTGTCTGTTTGAAGTGCACACGTTATATTTGGTTATTGTGTCTGGTTAGTCTCTTTTATTTAGAACAACTCTTCTGTTTTGTTTTCCTCAATGACACTGACTTTTTGAAGTTTAGGCCAGTTTTCTTGTAGAAAGTTGTACATTCTGCATTTGCCTGATGGTTTCTTCATGGTGTCATTCAATTTGTTTTTTTAACCCCTTGTATTTACTGTAAAATGGGAGTTCGAGCTAAAGGCTTTATTTAGAGCAGCACCTGGGTGGCTCTGTCGGTTAAGCATCTGACTCTTGATTTCGGCTCAGGCCATGATCTCACTGTTGGTGACTTTGAGCCTCATGTTGGGCTCTGTGCTGACAGCACCGAGCTCGCTTGAGATTCTCCCTGCCCCTCCTCCACTTGTGTGCGCATGCTCCCTCTCTCTCACAATAAATAAACAGTAAAGGCTTTCTTAGATTTAGCTAATTTTTTTGTGGTAAAATATACATAAGCTAAGATTTGCCATTTGAACCCTTTGCAAGGTGCAAATCAGTGCCGCTGAGTACCATCCATCTCCAGAACCTCTTCAGCCTCTCAAACTGAAATTCTGTCCCCATTACACACTGGCTCCCCATCCACCCACCCATCAGCTGGTCATAACCACCACCCTACTTTCGGTCTTTATGAACCTGACTGCTCTAAGTACCTCAGATAAGTGGAATCGTACAATATTTGTCCTTTTATGCCTGGCTCATTTCACTTAGCAGAACATCTTCAAGTTTTGTCTATGTTGTGGTCTGTGTCAGGATTTCATTTATTTTTTTTTTTAGTGTTAATTTATTTTTGAGAGAGAGAAGGAGGAGCAGGGAGAGAGAGACACAATCCCAAGCAGGCTCCAAGCTCTGAGCTGTCAGCACAGAGCCCATTGCCGGGCTCGAACTCATGAACCGTGAGATCATGACCCGAGCCGAAGTCGGATGCTAAACCGACTGAGCCACCCAGGTGTCCTTAGGTGTCCTTTTATTTATTTTTAAGGCTTCATAATATTCCATCATACAGATAGATGATAGATATTCTATTATTCTATTCATGAGATTTCCTTTCTGCAATCCATCTGCCCCTTCTGTCCATGGAGTTCTTTTGTTTCCCCACCAGTAGGAAGCAAGTTTAGCTCTTCTCAAAATCATGAGCTACTCCCCGTATGGCTCCAGAGTATCCCCTTCCTCCCTCTGAACTTGACAGTCCCCTTTCACATCTTCAGGATGCTCAGAGTCCTCTATTGAGGAAAATACATTCGAGGGAAGCTGCAAAACGGAATATTTCATCCCAAGTGTGACTTGTTAGCTGTGGAATTTCGATAGTGGGGCAGTAGGCAGAGGGTGGGGTTGAGTCAGCCTCTTTCCACCCTTTAGTCTTTTGCCAACCACAGAAAACCTGCCCCTGGACACGCACCTCCCCCCCAAGTAGGTCTTATGAAAACGACCCCCAAGGTGACTCCTTCAGGGCGGGACCACCAAGGCCTTTCCCTGGCTTTCCTTGAAGCCCCTGCTCTGATCTTGCTGCTCCCAGGACAAGCCCCGCCCCCCTCTCCGAAGTCTGAGTTTCGTCCCTTCCCAGCTATGTCTGAAAGAGGATTTCAAGGGTTGACCTGAAAAAGAAAGAAAAATAAGAATGGAAGACCACAATTTTGCAGGCCTGGGGTCAGTTTACTTCCTCATGACCAACCTCAGCTTCCTGCTGGCTTGTTACTGATAATTTCGTCTTAATAGCCTCCTTCCCTGGAGAAAAGGGCTACAACATTGACTTCTTTCTAAATACAGTGGTGGGTGGGGGTGTGTGTGTGTGTGTGTGTGTGTGTGTGTGTGTGTGGAGGGAAAAGGGACAGCAGCTTTAAATATTATTCTGAACTGGCAGATTTAGAACAACCTATGCAAATAGGTTTTCAAGTGGGAGTAAGTGCTGCGTTGGTGAGGAGGGCCGACTGGGAGGGGAGGGGAGGAAGGCAGAGCTCAGCTTCAAACCCTAGAAGCCACACTCACCACCCATGCATTGCAGCTAAATAATAACTTCAGGAGGGGGAAAGCAAAGCCCAGGCAAGTCAATCCTACAAAGCTCTGATGACTCACTTTCTAGAAGTTCAGCCGCTTTTAGACGAGGTCAGTGTAGGGGAGAGTGACTGATCCTACATTCAGGTGGGAACTCCAGCATCGCTTCTTATTTATTAGATGACCTCGGACAAGCCACGTGATACTTCTGAGCCTGTTGCTTTACGGATGAAATGGGCCCGATCATTCCCTACTGCACAGGGCTCTCCTAAGGATTAAATGGAGGAGGATATTTAAAGCGCCTTAAAGGTGTTTTATGGAAGTCCCGTCCCCTCCATTTAGCTAGCCTGGCTGACCTCTCTCAGTCTCTTGAAATAGGAAACTGAAGCTATTCTAGTGTGTTTTTCCCACTTTCCTACCTCCGTTTCCAGATCCTCAGTTACCCACAGCCCAGGTCGTGATCCCAGCTCCTTCTGTCCCTATCTTGTTTCTGATTCCCGCCCCCCCCCCCCCCACAGTGGTCCTTAGTGCAGATGAGCAAGGCAGAAGCGTGGCCTCCCACACCACCCAGGGGGCTGTCCTGCTGCGTGTCTGGCCGGTAAAAGTGGGGGCAAGGCTGCCTCCAAGGAAATGAAGGAGCGACTCACCAGGAAAAGGGGCCAGACCAGACCCAAGTGTCTCAACTCCACCAAGCCCCCCCCCCCCATGCCTCCGGCCTGATTCCTGCAGTCAAGGTGGCCGTGGGGGTGGGGAGGAGGGAGGCAGGCCAGGTGACAAACGTTAGTTGAATTGCATGAATGAGGAAGACGAAGCCTCCAAGCCTCCTGGCATAGAGGTCGTGAACCCGGGCTGTGAGTCCCCGCTGCCCCAGGAAAGGTCTCCAGAAAGCCCTCACACACTGTCCTTGCCAACTCTGGTTAAACATGGCCATGCACCTGATTCAAGCACAGCCTTGGGCCAGAAGGCTCTAGAGATGCTAGAAGCGTTTGGGTCAAAAGCCCAGGCTTTCTCTTATTTAATGAGCAGGAAGATGTCTTTGAGCTTCACCTTTTCATTGTTCTAAGGGTCCTCGCATTTACTAAAAAGAGTGTCTCTTAGATTAAATGTTAGCTCTTTAGAATTTGAGTCCTGACGGCTCTTACAGAGAAAACCCAGGCCCAAAATGGAATCACTCTTATTAAGATCCCCAGACTTAATACCTAGACTTAATACCCAACCTAACTACAGTGTCAACCGCCCCCCGCCCCCCCCCCCCCCCCCCCCCCCCCCCCCCCCCCCCCCCCCCCCCGGAATGTAACCTTTAACCAGCAAGCCTGGAATTCACTGGTCGGCACTAGGAATGTTACAGATAGATGCTTTCGGTTAGTTACCCTTAGGAGGAGGACCAAGCCAGAAACAGTGGAGTCGTTGTTACTGATTTTCTTCTTCTCTCTCCCTTCCCACCTTGACAAATCTTCCCTTTTCTGCAGCTTGATGGTGCTTCCCCCCTGCTCGCTGGCCGGGATGCTGCCTGATTCATAAGTCAGCTAATAAAGCCAATTAGATCTTTAAAATGTACTCAGCTGAATTTTTGTGACTTATACAACAAATTAACTATTACTGGACTCAGACATCAATCAGGGCCATGCAGCTGGCAGCGCCTTAAGCCCAGGGAGCAGCTCCTTGCTTTGCTCCAGTCCCCTTAAGCTAGAACTTTGTAATTAGTTTCTGTGTAGCTCACTCAGACCTGGGCAGGAAATGGTTAAACAGGAAGCTCTGCCCCACCTCCCCATCCCTCTCACCCCACCCCCTTACCCCAAATAGATGCAGCTTTTTGAGGTGGGTGTTAACCACAAAGTGACCCTAAAGAGGATGGATACCTATTCAGCCTGGATCCCAATCAAGAAATTGCTTCCTGGGGCACCTGGGTTTTAGCTCAGGTCATTGATCTCACAGCTTCATGGGTTCGAGCCTCGCATTGGGCTTGGCAGTGTGGAGCCTGCTTGGGATTCTCTCTCTCTCTCTCTCTCTCTCTCTCTCTCTCTCCCCCTCTCTCTCTGCCCCTCCCCCACTGTGTCATCTCTGTCTCTCCCAAAATAAATAAACTGGGGCACCTGGGTGGCACAGTCGGTGAAGTGTCCGACTTCAGCTCAGGTTATGATTTCATGGTTTGTGAGTTCGAGCCCCATGTCGGGCTCTGTGCTGACAGCTTAGAGCCTGGAGCCTGCTTCAGATTCTGTGTCTCCCTCTCTCTCTCTCTGCCCCTCCCCCACTCATGCTGTCTTCCTCTCTCTCAAAAATAAACATTTTAAATAAATAAATAAACTTTTAAAAAATTGCTTTCTAGCCAGAATACAGACAGTTCTCGCCTCACAGCCTGTCAGAGCTCTGCATCCTGGACAGACTTGCAGACTCAGAGCTTCAGGGAACAGCAAGAGGCCAGGACCAGGCAAGCCAGCTGGGGATCCGTAGTTTTCTTTTTCGCTTCGGTAGGCAGCCCCCAAAACGATGTTGAAAAGCGGCGTGCCCCTTTGTACACCCTCAGCTGGCATTCGAACTTTTTCATCCTACGGTTAACTCCATTGCTGAGGATATAACATCCACCGTGTTGCAAATATTAGCATTTTTGAAAGCCTGACCCGTGTGAATTTCAGAACCTTAACCCCACAGAATTCTGCTAAGTTGGTTGTGCGTATTTTAAATTCTTGGTCTGTCCCTTCTAATCTCCACTTTTTGATGGTATTTGGAATCCAGTTTGTTGTTTTTCTTTTGAAGTAGTTTTACTTGGGCCTGAGGATCCCATGTTCCCCTGGGGCAGTGTCAGCTGCTCAGGGACGGGCCAGCCCTGAAGGGTGCTGGAGGGGTGGCCCCCCACCTACCGTGAGCCAAGGACTTCCCACTTCTCCAGATTTCACCTTCACCTTCAGGAAAAGAAGCCCCAGCCTGGGGGGAGCCCCTCCCACAGCTGCTGAGGGAATGGGGGTGGGGGTTGGGGGTGGGAACAAGTGCCCTGAAGCTGTTGAATTCCTGCCTGGTCTCTCTCTTAAATTTTTGGTCTGTTACCTTTAAATATCCCTAGAAGCCTTCCAATGATAAAAATGGTATATTTTTATTGTAGAAAATTCAAACAATATAAAATTGTGTAAACAAAAGAGTACGTGCTGCCCATAACAACAAGCCCCAAAGAAAACGGCAGAACTTTCTTTTTATAGGCACCCTGTTGTCTGGGATCCTGTCACACGGACCGATTGCCTCACTCAATGTGCCTGCGCACCCCCCGCCCCCCCCACCCCCGCCCTGCATTAGCTCCTGGAAGTGTGGTCCTTGGTGAAGGGGGTGCGAGTTCTAGAGCCAGGCTGCCTGGATGTGGCTCCCAGCTTCCCCACTTGCTAATGCGCATCAGTTTCCCCAGTTGTGAAAAGAGCCTAACAGTATCTAGAACCTTCTTCATAGGATAGTTGTGAGGATTAAATGAATCCGCAAGTGTGAAGCACTTAGGGAAGTTCCTGGAACATCAAAGGCACCAGGTAAATATTAGCGGCCATTATTGTGACTAACCAATCGCCCGGAACAAACATTTCTATCACCTCCAGATTTTCACTATTATAAACAACGCAGCAGGGGCGCCTGTAGGGCTCAGTCGGCTGAACATCTGATTTCAGCTCAGCTCATGATCTAACGGTTTTGTGGGTTCGGGCCCCGCGTCGGACTCTGTGCTGGCAGCTCAGAGCCTGGAGCCTGTTTAGGATTATGTGTCTGCCCCTCTCTGTCTGCCCCTCCCCCGCTCCTGCTCTGTCTCTCTCTCTCTCTCAAAAATAAATAAACACTAAAAAAAAAGTTTTTTATAAACAGCACTGCAATGTAGACCTTTGTATTTCTTGGAAGTGGAAGTACTCAGTCAAATGGTGTAAACTTGTAACATTTGGGTCGGTGCCATCGAGCTGCCTGTTAGAATATTGGCCAGTTTACACTCACTGACCGTGAATGGAAGCGCCCCTTTGTGTGTATCCTGGCCATCAGTCTTGTATGGATGGAAACTAATATTGGCTTGTTGTCTTAATCTGAATTTATTTGATTTATTAGTGAGGTTGAATATGGACACATGGATACTTACCAAATGTCCCTTTATATTTCTTCTCTGAATTTCCTGATATTTGTCGATTCATTGATTGAGTTATTCATTGTTTTCTTATCGATTTATAGGAGCTCTATTTGGTTTGAATGAGACCTCTTTTTCTATTACATATGCGGCAATTATATTTTCCTGGTATTTCATGTATGTCTTATCTTAAAATTATAACTTTTTCTTTCGAAATAGTTTAAGACACCCAAGAAGTTGCACAATCAGTACAGAGATCTGATGTTGCCTTCGCCCAGCTTCCCTCAATATCTTACGTAACCATAGTGGATTGTCAAAATCAGGAAACTGTCCTCGGTGCAATACCAGTAAGTAAATTTTGAAGCTTATTTCAGTTTTGCCAGTTTCTACAGGCACTTCTGTGAGTGTGTATGTGTAAATGGTTCTTGGAAATTTGGTCATATGTGTAGATTTGAGTCACCCTCACCAAATCAGGAGACAGAACTGTTCCCTCACCACAAATAAAGTCCCCAGATTACTCCTTAATAGTCCAAGCCACCCCCTCTCTAACTCCTGGCAATTACCAGTCTGTCTCTATCACCGTACTTAACAAATTAGTTAGATAATATTTTGTTTTTTATTGGCTATGATCTAATCACACAGGCACGTTTATTACAGGAGCCTTTTTTTTTAAGAATTTTTTTTTTTTTACATTTTATTTATTTTTGAGAGACAGAGAGAGACAGAACACAAGTCCGGGAGGGGCAGAGAGAGGAGACACAGAGTCCGAAGCAGGCTCCAGGCTCCGAGCTGTCAGCACAGAGCCTGACGTGGGGCTCAAACCCACAAACTGTGGGATCATGACCTGAGCCGAAGTCGGACGCTTAACCGACTGAGCCACCCAGGCACCCCTAAAAGAACCATTTTTTAGTATGCTTATTCTTTTATTTTTTAAATTTTTTAAAAAAATGTTTTATTTATTTTTGGGGCGCCTGGGTGGCTCAGTCGGTTAAGCGTCCGACTTTCGCTTAGGTCATGATCTCGCGGTTCGTGGGTTCGAGCCCCGCGTCGGGCTCTGTGCAGACTGCCAGCTCAGAGCCTGGAGCCTGTTTCAGTCTGTGACTCCCTCTCTCTATGACCCTCCCCTACTCACGCTATCTCTCTCTCCCTTTCTCTCTCCTAGAAATAAATAAAATATTTTAAAAAAATGTTTTATTTATTTTTGAGAGAGAGAGAGACAGTGTGAGCAGGGGAGGGGCAGAGAGAGAGGGAGACACAGAATCTGAAGCAGGCTCCAGGCTCTGAGCTAGCTGTCAGCACAGAGCCTGATGCGGGGCTCGAACCCACGAACCGCGAGATCATGACCTGAGCCGAAGTGGGACACTTAACTCACTGAGCCACCCAGGCGCCCCTAAAAGAACCATTTTTTAGTATGCTTATTCTTTTCTTAAATTGTATTTAAATTCAAGTTAGTTAACGTATAGTGTAATATTGATTTCAGGAGTAGAATCTATTGATTCATCACTTACATATAACACCCGGTGCTCATCCCCAACAAGTGTCCTCCTTAATGCCCATCACCCATTCAGCCCATCCCCCACCCACCTCCCCTCCAAGAACCCTCAGTTTGTTCTCTGTGTTTAAGAGTCTCTTGTGATTTGTCCCCCCTCTCTGTTCTTATCTTATTTTTACTTCCCTTCCTCTATGTTCGTCTATTTTGTTTCTTAAATTTCACATGAGTAAAATCCTATTTATCTTTCTCTGACTGATTTCACTTAGCATCATACACTCTAGTTTCATTCACGTTGTTGCAAATGGCACAATTTCATTCTTTTTGATCGCTGAGTAATATTCCATTGTGTATATATGCCACATCCTCTGTAGCCATTCATCCGTCGATGGACATTTGGGCTCTTCCCATAACTTGGCTATTGTCGATAGCGCTGCTACAAACATTGGGGTGCATGTGCCCCTTTGAATCAGCATTTTTGTGTCCTTTGGGTAAATACCTAGATGGAATCTTTCAGGGTGTAACCTTCGGAGATTGGCTTTTCTCACTCAGTCCTAATAGCTTGAGGTGACGTGGATCCTGTCTGTTCCTTCTCATTTCGGGGTGGTGTCCCCATGGTGTGTTTTTTGAATAGGTTTTGACTATTGCAAATAAAGCTGTTACGAATACTCAACCGTAGAGATTTTTGTGTGCATATATGCTTCCATTTCTCCAGGATAAATACTCAAGGGCGTAATTGCTGGGTCATTTGCTAAGTGTATATTTAACTTTAGAAGAAACTCCCAAGCCGTTTTATAGAGTGGCTGTGCCTTAACATTCTCACTGGCGATGAATGCAGTTCCAGTTGTTTCCTTTCTTCTAAGCACTTGGGTGCGGCGCCTGGGTGGCTCCGTGGTTGACCATCCAACTGCAGTTCAGGTCATGATCTTGTGGTTTGTGAGTTCGAGCCCCACACTGGACCCACTGCTCTCAGTACAGAACCTGCTTCAGATCCTCTCTCCCCCTCTCTCTGCCCCTTCCTTGCTTTCGCTCTCTCTCAAAAATAAATAAACATTTAAAAAAAAACCTATTAATACCATTTATGGCATCTTCTGCCATTCAGAAGTTTATAAGTGTTTATGTGGTGAAGCTGTTAAATCTTTCCTTTTCTGGTTTCTGTTTCTACTGTTCTGCTAAAACACCACACAAAGATACATTTTCTCATTGAACATTGATGACTTATTTTGTACCCTTGAATCTCTGAGCTGCTGAATAAGGTTGAGCTCTACTCTACTTTTTAGTAGCTGGGCTCTACTTTTTACTTCTTTTTTGAAGATTTTGCTTTTAAGTAATCTCTACCTCCAGCGCGGGCCTCGAACTCACAACCCAGAGATCAAGAGTCACACGCCCCACCAACTAAGCCCTCCAGATGCCCATGAACTCTGGTATCTAATTGATAGATAATTGTTCCAATACCCTTACTGAATAAGCCACTTTTCCTTTATATACTAATTTTAAATGTATCTTTATCCTATAAAGCACAGTACTAAATTTCCATATGTATGATTTCCTGATTCTCAATTATGTGTCATTGATCTATTATCATATTCTTTTAACTATTGTAGTTATATAATTTATTTTCTATGTCTGCTAGGGGATAACTTTCTCATTATTATTCTTCTTTCTTTTCTTTTCTTTTCTTTTTTTGAGTAGGCTCCACACCCAACACGGGGCTTGGACTCACTACTCGGAGATCAAGAGTCATATGCCCTACCGACGGAGCCAGCCAGGCGCCCCTATTTTTCTTTTATTCAAGTATTTCTGGCCTTTTCCTGCACGGTTATCTGTCCAGGTGAATCTTAACAATTCGTTTGTCAAGTTCCAAATTGAAACAAACTAGAACCAAGTACTAGAATTTTTTAAAAGTTTATTTATTTATTTTGAGGGAGAAAGCACGTACGCATGTGTGGAGAAGGGACAGAGAGAGAGAGGGAGGGAGAGAGATTCCCAAGCAAGCTCCATGCTGTCAGTGTAGAGCCCGACTCTGAGCTTGAACTCACCCACCATGAGGTTGTGACCTGAGCCGAAATCAAGAGTCGGACGCCTAACTGACTGAGCCACCTGGGCACCGTCTAGAAATTTTATTTTATTTTTATTTTTTTATTTTTTTTAAATTTTTTTAAGGTTTTTTTTATTTATTTCTAGAGAGAGAGACAGCGTGAGCAGGGGAGGGTCAGAGAGAGAGGGAGTCACAGACTGAAACAGGCTCCAGGCTCTGAGCTGGCAGTCAGCACAGAGCCCGACGCGGGGCTCGAACCCACGAACTGCGAGATCATGACCTAAGCGAAAGTCGGACGCTTAACCGACTAAGCCACCCAGGCGCCCCACCGTCTAGAAATTTTAAATTACAATCTTGTTGAGTTTATAGGTCATTTGGGGGAAAATATTATCTTAGGCAGTGTGTCCTCTCATTCATGAACATGATAAACTTCTTCAGTAAGGTTTTGCTCAATGGCCACCAGTAAGTTTTATACTATTCTTCTTGGAGATTTTGCACACGTCTCGCTGGAATTAAATCTCAGATCTTCATACCTTAGTGCTTGGTCCTTCTTTGTGTTCCCGGGCCGTTCCAAGCTGACCCCCACTTAGAGCCCTGGGGACAGCTGTTCTCTGGGCTGAGATGCCCTTTCTCCTGGTCTCTTGCGCGGCTCGTCCTTCTCACTTGAGTCTCAGCATCGTGTCGCTTGCTTGGTCACTCGGACCCACCCCCTTATTGTACTTATTGTAATGTTTGCAAAGCACTAGTCAGTCTCTTGAATTGTTTTCTTTAGAATGTAAGCTTAGGACAGCAGGACCCAGCAAGCTCTTTACTGGGGTCCCCCTATGTTCTTGATAAATATTCACTTAATGAATGATGGAGAAGAGAATCCATGATCGAACTTCACATCGACTTCTCTGTCCACAAGAGCCTGTTGTCGATGTTGGATACATATTCTTTATCACAGTCAATAAAAGTCACTGTTTTCCTAGATCTCAGGGCGCTTTTAGGAGAAGTGTCGCATTTAATCACACACTCTTGGCATCTCCCAATAAAACTGGGTGATTCTTCTCCTTAAATCTGTCCGTACGATTTGCTGCGTTGCATCCTGGGATGATATTAATAATAAAAGCCAACGAACACACAGCCTTTACCGTATTCTGGAATGGTTCTTAGCGCTTTTTGTATTTTCATAGATTAACTCCTGACAACCCTATGAGGTAGCCATATCGTCATCCCCGTCTCACATATGAAGAAAGTGAGACACCGGGGCTAAGTAGCTTGCCCAAATCAAACAGGCGAAACTAGGATTTCAACCCTACTGTCTTGTTCCTGATTCTGTGCTGCTAACCACGCAGTGTGTCTGTCATGATCTTTTATTTTACTCTACTAGAGCCAAAAGGCTTGTTTAGATGTTGCATCAGCCACACACACAAAAAAATATCGTTCATTTTTTAAAGTTTTTTTTAATGTTTGTTTATTTTTGAGAGAGACAGAGCATGAGCGGGGGAAGGGCAGAGAGAGAGGGAGACACAGAATCTGTAACAGGTTCCAAGCTGTGAGCTTTCAGCACAGAGCCCAACCCGGGGCTCGAACCTGCGAACCCTGAGATCATGACCTGAGCCGAAGTCGGATGCTTCACCAATTGAGCCACCTAGGTGCCCCTAAAATGTTGTTAATTCTTAAACTATGTTCTCTATTCTCATATAGTTTGTAATCCAAGTAGTTCATTAGAATAAAATTAAGAATCTTCACATGTTTTTCTTTGCTCTGATATAGTTTACATGATCTGTCTCTGGTAAGTTTGATGTAAATTTGCCTGTAAACACTATCAAAGATTAGCACCTTTTTTGGTGCAGAAGGAGGTAAATTTTTGATAAGTTTTTCACTTCCGTCTATGGGGTGAATATACTCAGTATTTCCGTGGGCATTTCAGTTAGGAGTCATTTGAGAAGAGCAGAAACTACCACAGCCGATTTAAGCAGAAAAGGGGTGACGGGGGGGGGGAGAGGGGGGAGAGTCAATGCTTACGAAATTAGTGCAAGGGTGGGAGGGGTGGGCTGTGGGTGGAGCTTCGAGGAGCAGCTCCCAGAACATTGTAGAACTGGCCTCCAAGGGCTGCTCCCAGTGGCAGGGCCAGAGGAGTGGAAACGGGAGGCCAGCGCCCCAGCGCAGGGTTCAAGTCCACACGGCTTCACCAGGACACTTACCGCCGAGCAGATGCTCGATGCCTTTCCTCTGGACACCCGTGTAGCTATAAACTGCCATCTTTTTCTTTGAGCTTTTTATTCGGAAATAATTTTAGATTTGCAGGAAAATTGCAAAGATGTTACAGAAAGTCTCTACATACCCTTCATTTAGCTTCCCCTAATCATGACATCCTGCATTTGTTAAAAGTAAAAAAAAAATAACTGGTACCAAATGATTAACTACAGACCTTATTCATTCCCATTCCACCAGATTCCTCACTGATGTCCTGTCTGTTCAGGATTCAATCCAGGATCCCACGCTGCATTTAAGCATCTTTTTTTTTTTTTTTTTTTTGGTAAATGAAATTATTTAAAAATAGTTGTTTAATGCTTATTTATTCTTGAGAGAGAGAGGGAGACAGAGCGCAAGTGGGGGAGGGGTAGAGAGAGAAGGAGGCATAGAATCCGAAGCAGGATCCAGGCTCTGAGCTGTCAGCACAGAGCCCGACGCGGGGCTCGAACTCACCAACTGTGAGATCATGACCTGAGCTGGAGTCGGATGCTCAACTGACTGAGCCACCCAGGCGCCCCTTTAATGCAATTAATAATGCCTTTCTATGTTCTTTTGACTATATTTTGACCAAATTCCAGAGTTAAGTGGGTGTGGTCTCATTTTTGCATTTTTTTCTAAGTAGTCTGAATTTTTGGTTTTGATTTTCACCTGATCTGAGTGATTTAGGAGGTGAAAATTGTTAATTATCCATACAATTTGATTTCGATTTTAGACATCTTTTCATATCCACTCTTTGTTTTTCCTGCATTGTGATCAGAAAATGTGGCATGTACATTTTCCTTTCTTCAGTTTTTTAAAAATTAAAAAGTACACGGGGCGCCTGGGTGGCCCAGTCAGTTAAGCATCCAGCTCCTGGTTTCAGCTCAGGCCATGATCTCATGATTCCTGAGATCGAGCCCCGTGTCAGGCTTGGTTCTGACAGCACCTGTCAGCCTGGTTGGGATTCTCTCCCTCCCTCTCTCTGCCCCCCTGCTCATGCTCTCTTTCTCTCTCTCTCACTCTCAAAATAAATAAACAAGCTTTTTTTTAATGAATAAAAATAAAAAGCTACAGAAAATAACGTAATGTTTAATTTTTTGAGGGGCGGCCATATTGTTTTCCGTAGTGAGCGCCCCATCGTACATCCCCCCGAGAGTGAGCCACGGTTCTAGTTTTACCGCGTCCTCCGCCGTACTTCATATTTTTAATTTTTAAAAATAATAACCATTGTGGCTTTAGTTTACGTTTCCAGCATTAACTTTTTTTTTAATATTTTATTTATTTCTGAGAGAGAGAGAGAGAGACAGTGTGCGACAGAGAGACAGCATGAACAGGGGAGGGTCGGAGAGAGAGGGAGACACAGAATCTGAAACAGGTTCCAGGCTCTGAGCTGGCAGCACAGAGCCCGACGTGGGGCTCGAACCCATGAACTGTGAGATCATGACCTGAGCCGAAGTCCGACGCTCAACAGACTGAGCCACCCAGCCGCCCCCAGCATTAATTTTTATAGGAGTATTTTAACAGATTGACGATGCAGATTGGAACAAAATTGATACCATTATGCGTTGCCTATCACGTAACCCATTTTGATGAAAAAGGTCGAAACCATTTGACAAGAGACTAGCAATGCGTTTGAAGGGGGACATGGAGACAGAGGGGCCATGACTTGAGAGCACGGCCGCGGCGTCAGACAGACCTAGCCCGCTGCCCTCTGCCACGTCCTGGCCGTGTGACCCAGCAAACTGCTTCCTCGCTGCGCTTCCCTCCTCGTCTGTCAAGCGGGGGTGGTAATACATCAGCAGGCTGTGTGAGCCTTCAGCGGAAGGCCCTGTGGCATCGGGCACAGCGCCTGGCATTCGGTCATCCTCAGGAATGGTAGCTATTATGAGGACTGAGTTTTGCTCCAGGGTTTTCCAAGCGCTCCCCCACCCCCATAACGGGAGAGCCTGTATATTGCCCATGGGACCCAGGGGAGGGGACACTGCCTTCTCCGCTGGTGCCCGATGGGCAGGCCCGGGGTGGCTTATCTAGGCTTGGCCCCCAGGGCTGGGGACAGCACTGTGGGGAGATTACGGAGGCTACAGACTGGGCTTGGCTGATCTGCATTTTCAAAACCTGCAGAATCACACTCTGGGCGGGTCACCATAACTCAAAGTGTCAAGAAAGTGTTCCAGGCAGTCGAGGGCCAGGATGCCTGGATTCCACACTCAGTGCTGGTCCTGATGACTTTGACCTTCACTGGTCTCATCTCATTTTTTTTTTTAATGTTTAATTATTTATTTTGGGGAGAGAGACAGACCATGAGTGGGGAAGGGGCAGAGAGGGAGGGAGAGAGAACCCCAAGCAGGCTCAACACTCAGCACAGAGCCTGATGCGGGGCTCGATCTCACAACTGGTCTCATCACATGCAAGCAGATGTCCAGGTCCTCGCAAGGCCCTCAAGGTGGATGGGTCAGCTCCCCACCTGTCCTCCTTGCCCTTGAAGGTACAGGAGAAAGGCCATGACCCTGGCAATTTCTAGGCTCTTAACCCGTTAGGAATGGGCAGCCGACTCAAGCCTTCCTAAGGAAGCCCAGGTTCAGGCCATTTGTGGGCCTTGGGCAGGAGAGAAGCTCTGACCTCCTGCAGCGTTTAGAGCTTAAAGAATTGAACTTGAGACTCAGAAGCACAGAGTGGAAAGTGGACTCGATGCAGAGTGAAGCAGAACCGAGAGGAATATTCTAAGAAGGCTTCCGGTTGCAAGTAATAGACACTGGAGTAAAAAGGCCATTTATGTGCCTCTGCCCCACCTCTGGCGCCCCCGCTTGGCTGTGCTCACATGCCCACCCCCATGCGTGCTAACGCCTAAGCATCTCCTGTGTGACCCTCGTTTCTCACCCTCCTGCCCCTTCTAAGACCAGAGGTGTGTGTGTGTGTTTGAGGCCCTCCGGTTCTCTGTAAACAGTTCAAGGAGAACTAAAGAGACGGCACGGAAAAGTTCTAAACATTACTTAATGTTAGCTTGAGTGAAAAAAAAATCCTACTGATATTTAGTTCTTTAAAATCTGAGCAGGGGCGCCTGAAGGGCTCAGTCAGTTAAGCGGCCGACTTCAGCTCAGGTCATGATCTCACAGTTTGTGGGTTTGAGCCCCACATTGGGCTCTGTGCTGGCAGCTCAGAGCCTGGAGCCTGCTTCACATTCTGTGTCTCCCTCTCTCTCTGCCCCTCCCCAGCTTGCACTGTCTCTCTCAAAAAAATAAACATTTAAAAAATCTTTTTTAACCTGAACTTTTTACTTACTTTCTCATAAATAGACTGGTAATTAATGTAGGGCCTGACAATAAAAGACATAGCTCTGGGATTTAGACAATATTCCCTTAAAAATATTTACACACACACACACACACACACACACACACCCTCTCCTACCCCTTCTGGAGCACATGGCTCAGCCATCATTTCTAGGAAGTCGCCTCCTGTCTCCCTCTTCCTCTGTAGTGTGTAGTGGGGTCTGTCCAACTTGGCTCTTGAGGTGGCCGCACAAGGCCAGGGCTGATTTTCAGAAGCACCAAGGACAGCTGCCATCTTGGTTGGCTGTACAGGGTCCCCACATGACCCAATTTCCAACTCTGCAAACTTATCCCTCAGAGTACTCCTTGACAGAGGGTCACCCCTTCATCTCCTTCCCAGAGCAGATTCCTTAGCAGGTTGAAGACCCAAGACGTCTTGCAGAGAAGACCCCGTTAGCCGTAGTAACTGGGACAGGTGGCCTGTACCCCTGGCTCCCAGACACCGGGCCCACCCCCTGGCCAGCAGCCCCCGGACCTTCCTCAGCTACAGGAGGAGGTGTGGGAAATAAGGCCCCACTCCACTCTCGCTGGCCCTTCCAGGAAGACAGAGAAGCCATCGAAGCCCAAGTTGTTTTTTCCAGCGCCATGGGGGTGCCAAGAGGGAAGCATTTGAGCCAAAACAGATACACCCACACCTTAATCCTGCCCTTTATCTCCCACTCTGGGACCTTCGGTGAGTCCATTTATCCTGACCGGTGGTAAAGACGACGACCCCTGACATTTATGGAGGACGCACTGTGCGCCGTGTTGTGCATCTGTCTCACGGTCGAGGCTGCTGACCGTTACGGCCTTTACACAAGGCAGAGCTCACTCATCCACACGTCAGGGGCTCCACGGCTTGAACATGATACTTTTGTCTTTGTGAATAGACAGAAAGCTCTTATTAATCTCCATATTTCCTACAGCTCTGAGCACGATGCCTGCACATGGCAGGACCCGATAAATACTACGTTTAGTTAAGTGCCGTTGAAGGAACAAGTTGGTGATGGTGCGGAGTGTTGGGGGAGGGAGTGGTCTCCTCAGCCCTCCTCAGATGAACGCACAACCCAAATCACAGAACGCGCGTTGCAAAGGCTATAGGTCAAGTCCACGGCCACTCTCACACCCTCAGCCCTGCCCAAGACCCAGGTTCAGTTGGGGCAAGGACTGGAGTCCTGGAAATGGATACCACTAATGGTCGGCAGGGGGCGCGCTGGGCGCCATGTCAATAACCGGTTCGTTTCCTCCAGGCTGGAGGCAGAACGGAAGGAGACCTCTCTCTCCCCGGCTGCCTGGGAGCTGGTATAAAACACCACCTAAAGGAGACGCTGGAGAAGGGAGCTCAGGACTCACGTTTGCCTAAGAGCAGTGACACAGTTGTTCGTCGTTTAGAAGCCTTTGGGACATTTTTGTTGCAAAGGAGATATTTTTGTTCCATCTCATAGTTATGCATACAGTCGTGTTGAACATCAAAAGGAGCCTGATCTCGGCAGCAGCCGCCGCATGACCCTGGGCACGTGATTTACACCCTCCCCAGGCCTCAGCTTGCTCGCCCAGAAAGATGGCATTTAAGTGTCATTTGAGTTCGGACAATTGATTTCTACTCCACCTGATGAGTCCAGAGCCAGAAGGTAAGTAAAGTTGTGCGGTGCTTAGGTCGTCTGTCCTAGCTGTCACCGGGACAGTGGCCCTCAGTAAACGTTCACTGGCACCAACCTTGAGCTGATTATACGTTCTCAGTTCTGTCACCAAACTTTCTTGGGAGCTCTAGGGAATAATTCCCTTTTTTTCATTAAATCTCTGGGGGGGAGGGCGGGAAGTCTATTTTGAATTTTAAACAGTCACCTTTACAAATGCGGTTTTCACTCTCATTCTTTGAGTGCTTCTTCTGGGCCAGACACCTACGTGCTGACGGCTTGGCACATGTGACCACATTTAACCATATTCGTCTCTCACGACAACACGGTGATGCAGGAGTTATTTTTTGGTTGTTTTTAGGTGCAGGAGTTATTAATCTCCATTTGATGGATGAGGAAACTGAGGCACAGTGAGATTAAATAATCTGGGGGCGCCTGAATGGCTCAGTCAGTTAAGCGTCTGACTTCGGCTCAGGTCATGATCTCCTAGTCTGTGGGTTCGAGCCCCACGTCGGGCTCTGTGCTGACAGCTCAGAGCCTGGAGCCTGCTTCAGATTCTGTGTCTCCCTCTCTCTCTGCCCCTCCCCCACTTGCACTCTGTGTGTGTGTCTCTCTCTCAAAACTAAATAAACGCTAAAAAAAAAAAAACATGTAATAATCTGCCTGAGGCTACACTCAGACAAACTCACATCTGAGTGTTTTCATGGCCAAGTGCTCCTGCCCTTTGAAGCTAGCGCTTGTGAACAGACCCTATTTGGGTTTTGGCCTTGGCTGGACATAGTGCATGTTCTGCTCTGGATGAACAAAAACCTATAAAAGGATAGTTCTGTGAGCAGTTTGCCCAGGCTTGTCCCTGGAGAGGAAAAAGTGGTTGTCATTCACCCTTCTCCCACACTGATCACTGTCCTGACAACTAGTTACAGGTAGCCAGGTACTGCTCGAGGTGCTGGGAGCCAGCAGGGAACAATATAGAAAAAAATCCCCATCCCTGGGAATTTATATTCCAGCAGGAGGAACACAGAGGCAAACGATCAACATAATCAATAAGTATATTAAATTGTATGTTAGCAGAAGGGGCTACAGAAAGGAAATAGAGCAGAATAAAGAGGGTCTGAAGTGTAGGGTGGGGGTGCACTTAAAGTAGGCCTCCCTGCAATGACGAAATGGGACTGTGCAGGATCCATCCATGTGGACGGACATGAGCAGTGCAGCTTTCTGAGGGACACAGATGCGGTCAGTGCAAAGGCCCTGTGGCGTGCATGTGTCTGGCATGACTGGGGGTGGGCAAGGAGACCAGAGAGGCTGGAAAGGAAGGAGAAAGAGCAATGGAGGTGGTCAGAAGTGGTCGGGATTGGGGCGTCTGGGGGGCTCCGTTGGTTAAGCATCCGACTTCGGCTCAGGTCATGATCTCACAGTTCGTGGGTTCGAGCCCCACGTCGGGCTCTGTGCTGACAGCTCAGAGCCTGGAGCCTGTTTCAGATCCTGTGTCTCCCTCTCTCTCTGCTCCTCCCCCACTCGAACTCTGTCTCTCTCTGTCTCAAAAATAAATAAAACAAACAAAAAAATTTTTTTTAAAAAGAAGTGGTCAGGATATGTGATCGGAAGGCAAACCAAAGCAACTGCTGGTGTGGGAAGGTGGGGTGTGAGAGAGAGGAGCCAAGGGTGACCCCAAGGTTTTTGGCCTGAGCAACAGGCACAATAAAGAATTTAGGGAAATGCCATAGCATTAAGAAGAGGCCGGCTGGTGTGCCTGGGTGGCTCAGTCGGTTAAGCCTCCGACTTTCGCTTAGGTCATGATCTCACGGTTCGTGGGTTCGAGCCCCACGTCGGGCTCTGTGCTGACAGCTTAGAGCCTGGGCCCTGTTTCAGATTCTTTGTCTCCCTCTCTCTCTGACCCTCCGCTGCTCATGCTGTGTGTGTGTGTCTCTCTCTCAGAAATAAATAAAAAAACATTAAAAATTAAAAAAAAAAAAGAGGCCAGCTGCTCTGTCCTGTTTCCCCACGGCCTCCATAGACCTTTGTCCCGGGGTCTGGGTGACCTGCCTGGGTCACAGTGGGAGGGGCCAAGAAATAAGGCAGTCTGACAAAATTGTCTTCTGATGTGCCAAGATAGAAAAGGCAGCGGGACCTCCTTTAATTCTCCTGAAGAATTAAGTCTACAAGCTTTAAACATATTATTTGGAGATCACCCGAGACCTGTGAGCAGCTGCTGCAACCGTACATGGTGCTCCGTGTGGCACCAGCTTCCCCCACCTCGCGGCGATAACAAGACCAAGACACTGACCTTGGGACCATGCTGTTGACGTTCCTGCAGGCTCGGTTCCTATTTCCTGACTCCTCCCCATGGCATTTTGGTGACGCGGGGCCCCTCCCTGTGTCCCGTTCCTGACTCCTTAGTCTCCGACTGAGACACTTTCTCCGTCCGCTTGTTAACTGCCTGGCACGTCTCTTCTTTCCTCTTGGGCTCCAGGTCTGGACGAGGGTCCGGGGTGGGCGGTGGGACACAGGGGGAGCTCTGGCCACCTGCCCAGGCAGCCAGCACCAAGAGAGGAGGGGCGCCTGGGCGGCTCAGTCGGTCAAGCGACTGACTTCGGCTCAGGTCATGATCTCACGGTTCATGGGTTCGAGCCCCGTGTGGGCTCTGTGCTGACAGCTCAGAGCCTGGAGCTGCTTCGGATTCTGCGTCTCCTTCTCTCTCTGACCCTCCCCAACTTGTGCTCTGTCTCTCTCTGTCGCTCAAAAATAAATAAATGTAAAAAAAGAGAGAGAAAGAGAGAAGCAGCGAAAGCAGAACTCTCTCCCTGGCCTGCCCCCCCCCCCCCCCACGTCCCCTGCTCGCGGCAGCTCGCGGCCTTGGGAACTGCCAATCCCTGGACACCCCGCCGCTTCTGATCAGCAGAGCTGGGGGGGCCCCAGTCGGTGGAGCAAGTGACTCTTGATCTTGGAGTTGTGGGTTCAGGCCCCACGCTGGGTGTACAGATTACTTAAAAAAATAAAATCTTACAACAAAACAAAAACAAAAACAAAAGCCAGAGCTGGGTCTGGGAGGTAGCAAAACCCCGAAGGCTAAGGAAAGGCGCTCCTGAACTCCACCAGGATCCAATCCTGACTCGGCAGTTTGGTCCCGAGGCTGAAGAACACCGCCTCCAACACGTAGGGAGAGCCTCTCTGCCGCTCCTCACCCCACCTCACCCCTCCCCCGGGGGCCCCCACCCAGAGTTCTGCAGCCTGTAGCCAGAGGCACCGGAGTGATTCGCTGAGTGCTGGGGTTTGGAACTAAGACCCCTGTGGTGTAGCTGGCATGGGTCCAATCAGGTCAGTCCAGTTACCATGGCAACCCAATCCGCTGCAGGAGCTGCTAGTGCTCAGGTCTTATTTGGACTTAGAGCTGCAACAGAGAGACCTAGAGATGGCCCGCTGGTGGTGGGGGCTCTGCGCACACTCAAGTAACTCTCTTCTGCACTTGGCCTAGAGGTGGGCGTGGGGGTCACACACACTGAAGATGGACCGGGGTCCTTCCAGGGGTGGAAGGTGCTGACCTAGCCTCCGTCTTGGAGAGAGGTACCTCAGAGGATGAGGGCACGTGCTTTACACGTGTGACCACAGCTAGTTGTGCTACTGTCTGCTGGTCTGTTGGCTGGGGTGGCTCGCTGGTGATGGAGGTCACAGCCAGGGGTCAGAACACCCAGCCATAGCGTTGGGACAGGTGTTAGGGGGGCACGGGCTCTGCAGTGAGGCTTCCCAAGGCTGTGGCACTGATGAGCTGTGTGGCTGTGGGCAAGTGTCTTGGGCTCTCTGAGCCTCGGTGCCCTGCCTGTCAAATGGGGGGCTACGGGATCTACCCCATAATGCTGCCAAGGGTCAGACCATCAGAACCGTGCAGAGTGTCAGGGCTCTGGAGCCCTCAGTAAAATGAAAGATCTGAAATCCTTGTGGTGGGACCCTGGGTGAGTCACTTTTCCTTCTTTGGGACTCTGTTCGAAGCATGTGCTTCCCAGGAGGCTTCCAGGGCCAACGACACGCGCCCGCGTTTGCTGTGTGCGTGTCCTCATGGTGGCTGTCTAGAACACAGAGCCGGCCGGGGACCATGAGGCGCTCCGAGTGGCCGACTGGGGAGGGGAGATGAGCTGGGCGGGAGACCAGCCTTTCTGTATCTGAGGGTTTCATTTTGTTCAGATGCAGGGTTTTGTTTTGTTTTGTTTTTAACTTTTGTTTTATTTAGTTAGTTAGTTTTGAGAAAGAGGGAGAGTGTGTGAGCAGGGGAGGAGCAGAGAGAGAGAGGGAGAGAGGGAATCTCAAGCAGGCCCTGCGCTCAGTGCAGAGCCCCATCTGGGACTTGATCTCACCGACAGTGAGATCATGACCTGAGCCGAAATCAAGAGCTGGACACTTAACCAACTGGGCCACCCGGGTGCCCCCAAACTCAGGATTCTACTTAAAAATCAGGTGGCTGTTTTCCCCACTAGAGCAGTGCTAAGTACCCATGAGGGCATTTGAAGAAGGCGTTAGCTCTCATTTCTCTGCCCGCACCCCCAGGCCTCCAAATGTCCCGTGCCTTGCATGCCTCCGGGCCTTCACCTCTCCTTCTGGACACTCATCTTCTGTTCCTTTTTTAAAACCCCGCTCTGGGGGCGCCCGGGTGGCTAAGTCAGGTAAGTGCCCGACTTCAGCTCCGGTCATGATCTCGCAGTTTGTGGGTTCAAGTTCCGCACCAGGCTCTGTGCTGACAGCAGAGCCTGGAACCTGCTTCAAATTCTGTCTCCCTCTCTCTCTCTGCCCCTCCTCCACTCTGACTCTCCTCCCTCTCAAAAATAAAAATAAACATTAAAAAAATTTTAAACCTCACTCTGGTGTTTTCTCCATGACGCTTTTCCTGAGCTCTGTCAGAGCTACTCACTCCTGTTAAACCTCCTTCCTTTATGTTTTGTAACTGTGATTTTCTATTTCTCTCTTTACCTTGATTATTTATTTAAAACAGCAGTCTCTCCCCAAGTTCCTGGAAGGTAGGGATTATGGATCATTTATTTGTTTGTTCCCCAAATTTATCATGATGTGCTTTACAAATGTTTATAGAGTTAATTACATTGAATACATGGGGGTGTATACTTGTTCGAACAGATTTTCTTTTCCGATGGTTTCATTTTGGTATAAGTTTGCTTTTAGTTTAAGGAATCAAAGCGTAATTGGATATGTAGTCTTCAATGCATTACAATAACTTTAATCTATTCCCCATGTTGAGGGTTGCAAAACTGGAAATCAAAAAGGTTTTTCCCCTCATTTGTGTCTGAATGAGAGAAAGAATGAGGGGGAGGGGAATGCCTCCAACATTTCATCTGTGATGAAAAAACTATAGACGTAGAGGGACGCCTGGGTGGCTCAGTCAGTTAAGTGTCTGACTTCGGCTCAGGTCATGATCTCACAGTTCGTGGGTTCGAGCCCCGCGTCTGGGTCTGTGCTGACAGCTCAGAGCCTGGAACCTGCTTCAGATTCTGTGACTCCCTCTCTCTCTGCCCCTCCCCTGCTTGTGCATGCGCTCTCTCCCTCTCTCTCACTCAAAAAGTAATAAACATAAAAAATTTTTTTTTAATTGTAGAAGTAGAAAAATAAGGATGACTTGCAGTTCTAGCTTCTGGTTCATACAAAAGAAAGAATACAAAAATCAGGAAGGCTGTTTTGTCTATAAGAATCTTTTACTCAGGATTGCATAGCTCAACACCCTCACCCAATGCCTCTGGTGAGAACACAGTTAGGTATGAAGGCAGAAATAAGTTACTAAAGATCGCAGGTGGTTAATATTAACTTCCTTTTCTTTCATGAATAAACTATTGTCCGGAACAAATGGGTGAAACTCAGAGGCCTTTCAACTAAACTGGGCATCGGCAAACTTTCTGGGAAGGGCCAGGTGGTAAATATTTTAGGCTTTGCAGGGCAAAGGGCCTCTGAGGCACCTACTCAACCCTTCAGAGTGCTGTAAAATCAGCCAGAGACGCACATGAACGAACGGGCACACAGCGGTGTCCAATAAAACTTTATTTACAAAAACGGGTGGAAGCTGGGTTGGGCTTTCTGCCCGTGGGTTGCCGAGCCCTGAATGAAACTCTCCATCTTCAGGTGCGCCCATCCGTTCTCTTAAACGCAGGTGCGGGGCGCCTGGGTGGCTTAGTCGGTTAAGCGTCCGACTTTCGCTTAGGTCATGATCTCGCGGTTCGTGGGTTCGAGCCCCGCGTCGGGCTCTGTGCTGACTGCCAGCTCGGAGTCTGGAGCCTGTTTCAATCTGTGACTCCCTCTCTCTCTCTGGCCCTCCTCTGCTCATGCTGTCTCTCTCTCTCTCTGTCTCCTAGAAATAAAAAAAAAGAAAAAAAACGTAGGTGCACATATAAACATTCAACCAAGTTGTAAGGTTATTATGGTGTTGCAATTTTATTTTATTTTAATGTTTATTTAGTTTTGAGAGAGAAAGATAAGCAGGGGAGGAGCAGAGAGAGAGAGAGACACAGAACCCGAAGCAGCTCCAGGCTCTGAGCTGTCAGCACAGAGCCCGATGCAGGGCTTGAACTCACAAACTGTGAGATCATGACCTGAGCCGAAGTTGGACGCTTAACCAACTGAGCCATCCAGACACCCCCCCCCAGGTGTTACCATTTTAACACAGAATCAAATGGGTGGAAACAAATCAAAACCTGAGTCTGAATGGTGGCTTCCAATCCAGAATGATGGCTGTGGCTTCTTGCAGGGGGGGAAGGAGGGGGAGCGGGGCAGAGCCCACCTCCTGCTGTCGCTGGCCTCTTCCTTGCCCAGCCCCCCACCGTCTTCAAGGAGAGGGAGCCTGGGGCTGTGCTGATCTACTGTGGGGTTGGGAGAGCACAACACTAGCAGGACCTTGGGCCGGAAGTGTGGCAGGGAAAGCCTGACACTGCCCCAACTGGAAGTGTTGACTTGTAATCGATGTAGGACAATAAATTTGCTTTTTGTACCAGTCGGGAGGTTTTTCGTGGCTTACTGTATTAGCCAGGGTTCTCTGGAGAAACAGAACCCACCGGATATAAAGAATGACATATACATGGGGCGCCTGGGTGGCTTAGTCGGTTAAGCGTCCGACTTTCGCTTAGGTCATGATCTCGCGGTTCGTGGGTTCGAGCCCCGCGTCGGGCTCTGTGCTGACTGCCAGCTCAGAGCCTGGAGCCTGTTTCAGTCTGTGACTCCCTCTCTCTCTGACCCTCCCCTGCTCATGCTGTCTCTCTCTCTCTCTCTCTCTCCTAGAAATAAATAAAACATTAAAAAATTAAAAAAAAAATATTAAAAAAAAAGAATGACATATACGTAAGAGGAGGCTTATTACAGGCGTTGCTTACGTGCTGGTAGAGGTTGAGAAGGCCCACGGTCTCCCGTCTGCGAGCTGGGGACCCCGGACAGCTAATGGCACCATTCAGTCCGAGACCAAAGGCTTGAGAATGGGGAGCGTCAATGTCCAGAGGCAGAAGGAGACGGGGGCCCCAAGCTGAGAGACTTCGCCCTGCCTCCTTTCTGTTCCGATGAGATCTTCAGCCACATCGGTGAGGGCATCTCCTTACTTGATCTGCCGATTCAAATGCCAATGTCTTCTGGAAACACCCTCCCACACACTCCCAGAAATAATGTTCTTACCAGCTGTTTGGGCATCCCTTAGCTCAGTGAAGTGGACACATAAAATTAACCATTACAACGACAATAAAAGTAACTTTTACCAAAAGAAAGTTAAAAAAAAATCTTAGTATCTAAGAATATATTCAAGACAAGCCCTGTTATTAAACGTATTTCTGTTTAACAACCCCAGTGAGATAGAGTAGGGTGGTCTTTGGAAGCTGCAAACCTGCCTGTACTACTCTCCAGAGCCCTGCACGGAGTTCACAGAGTCAAGGGTAAATTTCTTCACCACGGAGCGCAGTGAGGCGAGATTATGTCACGGTGAGGAACGCTCCCCGGGGGAACTGGCTCAGAGCAGCAAACACTTAGTTCTTACTTGGCTCCATGTCCATCACAGGTTAGCCAGGGCGTCTGCTCGGTGGCCTCCCCTCTAGGAGCCCAGTGACAGAGCTGCCACCATTTTGAACACTGCCATCACTGTGGCACAGAGGAAGACAATGGAGGTCTTTCAGCAGAATCGATGGCTGTAGTCCAGAAGTGACGCATTCAATGTTGCTCACGAGTCACTGGCCGGAGATTATCCCCGGACCACCCATTCCAGGAGGGAAAGTGCATTCCTACTATCCACCCAGGAGGCCACGTTTGCTATCAGACGCAGCATTCTAGATCTGCCACATTACTCCAGTTTCATTAACCATCTGTGGCAGGTCTAGTTTGTAAGAACATGGTTAGGAATTTGTGCTTCGATAGGCTGGAGGGGGGACTAAGAGAAATTCTCTGGCCAGAGAGGGTAAAAAAAGTTAGTTTAAAATGAGAACAGGGGGCGCCTGGGTGGCTCAGTCGGTTAAGCATCCGACCTCAGCTCAGGTCATGATCTCACGGTTCATGGGTTCGAGCCCCGCGTCGGGCTCTGTGCTGACAGCTCAGAGCCTGGAGCCTGCTTCAGATTCTGTGTCTCCCTCTCTCTCTGACCCTCCCCTGCTCACACTGTCTCTATCTCTCTCTCAAAAATAAATAAAACATTAAAAAAAAGTTTAAAAAAATGAATAAAATGAGAACATTACTGGGGCACCTGGGTGGCTCAGTCAATTAAGCATCTGACTCAGGTCATGATCCCACAGTTTGTGAGTTCAAGTCCCGTTTTGGGCGAGCACCACTTTTCTCTGTCTCTCCTCTCTCTCTCTACCCCTGTGGGGTTCTTTCTTTCTCTCTGCCTCTCAGTCATGTGCTCTCTCACTCTCTCTCAAAAAAAAAAAAAAAAAAAAGAGAGCATTACCTTGATGACTCAGCTATTTAAACTTCTGGATTAATAATGGCAGAGGAACTGGTGGGACCTTAACTAGTATCAGGAGGCAAGAATTCCCGTCCCCTTCAAGGGTCCTTCTAGCTGAGCTAAGAAGCAAATTGACAAGACACAGGATAGCAGGAAGAAAGCAGATTTAATATCGTACGTACAGGGAATCCACACAGACGTGGAAATTCCCAAGACAGGCAAAGAGAGGTGCGCACGCCGTTCTGAACTAAGGAGACCAGGGAAGGGGTCTCAGACTTGAAAGGGAAAGAACGTAATTCACAGGAAGATGAAAATGCGTCCATGTTTGGAAAACCGGTGTTTGCCCTGCTGTACGGCTAGGTCACTCACGATAAAATGTATCTCAGGTAATAACCCTGGTTTTTGGAAAGTTCCTCTTAGATTCTTCTACATAGTTAAGGGAAGGGCAAAATTCCTCTAGAGCCTGTAGGGTCTCGATTGCCTTCAGCTCAAAGCAATCCCCGTGCCGAGGTGACTCATCTTGGGACAGCCCGCCCTCGGCCCTACGCCAGCCCACAGCGCGCCCTCCTCTGGGGGACGGACACAACCCTGATGCACAGGGGACAGCTGGGTGCATGGGCATGCCTGAACCGCAGCCTCTTCCTGCTCCCTGATCAGGCGCTTTTGTTCAGTAAATAATCTGTACAGCCCAACAGGCGGGGTACCAATTCATTGGTCAAAAATTCCACATAGGTCGTGGGCAAACAGAAATGGTTGGTCACCCGTACTTACGTGGTAGCTCTGGGTACCAGGGTCAGTTTGTCTATTCTGCTAAATTTCTCAATATTTGGGCAGAGCTAGCTTAACAAAAAGACCATGGGGACTAGACAGACTTGGGTTCAAGTCCCTCTGTTGCTGCTTAATAGCTTCAAGACCTCAGGCTCCTCTGAGCCTCAGCTTTCCCATCCATCAAATGGAGGAAGGTAATATCTACCTTATGAGGTTGCGGAGAGGCTTCTTTAAGGAACGGAGGTCTGTAAAGGGACAGGGAAGTGCCAGCTGTGCCCCCTGGGGGGTGGTTGATTGAATTCCACAGAACTGGACAGGAGGCCCTTCCTGGCAGGTTGACCTGCACAAACAATTGACGGGCATCCATCAGTATGAGCCCGCTGGGACTTCAATACCACTTACAAGTTAAAACACTGTGAATGACGGCCAGCAAACTTAATATTTAACCTGAGCTTTAACTGGAGACCTTTGTTCCTTTAGCTGCTCAGTTCACTGGAAAATTCTCAGGCCTCCCAGGAGAAGCAGAAATGAGCACATCTTCCTAGCTCTCCGGGGCCATGGGCTGGTTCGGCGCAGAAGTGACCAGCCTAACATAGCAGTTTCCACATCAGAGTCGCCGTTCATTGTGGGGATGTTTGAACTTAAACTTGGACATTTCATTAAAAAAATTTTTTTTATGTTTATTATTGAGAAAGACAGAACAAGTGGGGGAGGGGCAGAGAAAAAGAGGGAGACACAGAATCTGAAGCAGGCTCCAGGCTCTGAGCTGTCAGCACAGAGCCCGACATGGGGCTCCAACCCACAAACTGCGAGATCATGACCTGAGCCAAAGTCGGCCACTTAACCGACTGAGCCACCCAGGTGCCCCCAAATTCTTATTTCTGAGTAAGTAGGGCAAAAGAGTCCTGTAACTCATTAATTAGCCTTAATGAATAGTGTTGACTCTTCCTTACTTTCTGCCCCCCCCCCCCCCAGTGGTGAAACCATGAAACCAAATGCAAAAGCTTGGACACTGTGCAAGAAGACAATAGCAGTTATAGGAGATAGTGCCGTCCAAACGTATCAGCAATAATTGATAGCACTGTGTCCTCTCTCAAGTTACTGAGTAAACATTAAAAATAGAAACATGGCTTGCCTGTGTTTCAAATGCGGTATCATTTTCTGACTATGAATACTATCTTTCTGTATACTCAACAACCAGGCGCTACCCAGTATATCTTTCCTACATGACCCATTGGGAATGGTGGACCATTATGGAGGTCCTGAGCAGGGAGAAGGGATCCGGAGAGTCCTTGAAGCAGGGCGCTTGGGCTGGGCTTTAAAAGGGGGGTGGTCCTTGGGCTGTGGTGACAAGAGGAACCGCTTCACCTCCACCAGGCTCATTCTGTTGCCAAGGAAAACATCACGCGGGTCCCATCTCCTTGCCGCAGGTGTGGACAGCTACGGTTCTCTTCCAAAGTTCCATTTGCTCACTGCAAGGGAGTTCTTATTCTCCAGGAGTTAAGCAGCTGTGGCTCCTAAGCAGGGTTTCATCTTCCATCCCCGCCACCAGCCACCACCACTGCATAAAGAAGGCCTTTAGCTGGAGAGGTGTGGCCGCCATGCTTCCTTAAGAGGGATTAGACCCCATTTCCAGTCTCCCAACATTCCTGAGACTTTGCCAACTCCTCGGGACAGAGAGATTCTTGTTTCTTTCTAGAGATGATCTTAGGAGGTGTTAGTCATATGGGAAAGCTTAGGGTGTTTCCTTATTATGGGAAACTTCTAACAAAATCAATCTGGGTTTTTAGCATATTTGGTGGAAGCCAGGTCTTCAAATGTAGCTGATTATTTAATTTTTTAAAATCTTTATATTTGAGACAGAGCACGAGCAGGGAAGGAACGGAGAGAAAGGGAGATACAGAATCTGAAACAGGCTCCGGGCTTTGAGCTGTCAGCACAGAGCACAATGTGGGGCTCCAGCTCATGAACTGCGAGATCGTGACCTGAGCCGAAGTCGGACGCTTCAACAACTGAGCCACCCAGGAACCCCTAAAAGTAGCTGATTTTATTTTATTTACTTTTTAAACTTTTTTTACATTTAAAAAAAATTTTAACATTTATTTTTGATAGACTGTGAGTGGGGGAGGGTCAGAGAGAGAGGGAGACCCAGAATCTGAAGCAGGCTCCAGGCTCTGAGCTGTCAGCACAGAGCCCGATGCGGGGCTCACACCCAGGAGCGGTGAGATCATGACCTGAGCCGAAGTGGGACGCCCAACCGACTGAGCCACCCAGGCGCCCCATAAAGTAGCTGATTTTAAATGGAGTCTCAGAGTGGAAAGAACACAGGCTTTGGTATTACTGTTACTCAAGCCAAGTGAGCTAGACAAGTCTAGGGAAACAAGATTGGAATCAAGAACAGCCAGAGAAACATCAGTTGCCCTGGGGATGAACACAGGGAGCTCTGGATATATTTAAACTATGTGTCACATGACTAGACTCCACTTGGGCAGAAGTAAAACATGTTTTCCTTTAAATGATTAAACTTAGTTGAACTTAGTTCAAGAAAATGTCTTTTTCCGTCTGTCCCCCGCCCCCCCTCCCCCCAGGCTTAAAGAGTTTCAAGATGAGATTTGTTTTCTTAAAGAGAAAACTTAATAGCTTCCAAGTCAGACACATCGATGGACTTAGAACACCCAGATGACTTCAAATAACGATTTGGCCCATCTCCTTCATCTGGATGGTTAAGACTGCATGTCAAAAGAAAACTTAAAAAAGGGGGGAAGTTAGAAAACCTTCCTTGGTCTGTTGATAATAAAACGAATGGACATGAACTTGAATTCTGTGTTTATTCCATTTTCTCTGACATAAAGTTTTAATCCTTCCTCCCGGAATGATAAAACAGTAACATTTCAAGTCGGTGGTTGGGAAAGGTGAGCCTAAATTACATTTTACCAATCCTTCTGCAACTCAGGATTCCAGTTAATGCCAAGTCAAGATGGGTGAGTAAGGCTCACGATGTTGGCACTGTTTTACTTCGGAAAAATTGGGTTTTTAAGTAAGTGGGAAAGAGAAAGAAACCGAGTGTGAGTCCCATACAGGCAGAACCAACAATAACATCCCTAGGGTTGAAGAAGTTTCCGTATTTGGGGGTTAGTTCACCCAGAATAATAAGCCTTTTCTTTTATTATCCAATGACCAAAAGCTAGAATTAATGATTAGTACCTATTGGTATTTCCTTTTCTTTTTTTTTTTTCTTTTTTTTTTCCTGGGAGGGGAGAGGATGCTTTCTCTGTTCCCACTTTTTGTAATTTTTCTTTCCTAACCGTGGTTGCTTTTTCTGATGCGGGATTTGGATGAGAGGCAGAGGCAGGCTCTGGGATGGGGCAGGAGGGGAGGCATGGGTGATGAGCTCACAACTTGCTCAAAGAAAGGCTGGAGGGGGGGTCACCCTTTTGCTCCTCAGTCTTAGGTCCCTCCCGCGCGGGAGGCAGAGGGGCAGACATTTGAGGCCTGGGGGCCACTGAGATGCAGGCCCTGTTCATCATCTTAATCCTCAGGTGTTTGTACCCCTTCCCCCGAGTTGAACCACTGAGGGCTGAGAGGCTCGGAGAGGCTCTGGTGGGGCACGGCTGTGATGTCACCTCCCTTCTCTCATCTCGTTCTCTCACAGGCCTGAGAGTTTGCCCGGGGAGTGTTTTCCCGTAAATGAACGAAAAGGCCAGCCAAGGTCTCCCCGAGCCCTGGCTGCACGCGGCTGGTCTCCGTTCCGGGCGGTCGGGACCTGGCCGACTCGGGTCGCAGAGCTGCAAGGGGGTCCCGACCCCAGGCGGGAGGAGGAGACAAGGAAGAAGGCTGAGGAGGGGACACTACACTCCGGATGTCCGTGACCCCTACCGCCCACGGGCTAGGACCCCACCCCCGCCTTTCGGCCGCCCCTGGTTCTGGCCCTCGTCCCTGGGCCTGGACCCCTCACCCCCGACCCGGATCTGCGCTAGGCAAGGTCTGCACCCCCGCATCTCATCCACGCCCCTCAAGCCCAGGTCTGCACCCTGGTGGTCCGTCGCCCCTCTAGAGTCCTCACTCCTCCACCTCCAGGCGCGCATCCGTACCCCCAAACCCCGGCCGCGCCCCCTCCCGAGTCCCCGGCCCCATTCCCGGATCGCGTCCCCACCCCTACTCCTGGTCCCTACCTCCAAACCCCGGCCGCAGCCCCTACCGAGTCCCCGCCTCCATTCCCGGATCGCGTCCCCAGTCCTACTCCCGGTCCGCACCCCTAATCCCTGGCCGCACCCCTTCCCGAGTCCCCGCCCCCATTCCCGGATCACCACCCCCCCTCCCCCGCACTCGAGTCTGCACCCCCAGTACCCGGCCGCGCCCGCTCCCGCGTCCCCGCCCCCATTCCCGGATCGCGTCCCCCCCACTCCCGCGCCGGGTCCGCACCCACGCCCCGGCCGCGCCCCTTCCCGCGTCCCCGCCCCGGCCGCGCTCCCGCCCGGGTCCGCGCTGCGGCGGGGAGACGCGGCTGCTGGGCGGGCGGCGGGGGCGCCATGGGCAGCGGCAGCAGCCGGAGCGGCCGGGCCCTGAGGCGGCTGCGCGGCCCCGACAGCAGGCCTGCGGGGCCCGGCGGGGCCGCCTCGGAGGGCGGGGCGCGGCCTCTGGTCTCGGGGACGGTGGCAGCCGCCCGGGTGGAGGCCCGGGAGGCGGAGGCGGCGGCCGGCCCCGGCCCCGCGGCGCTCCCCGACGGCGGGGACGAGACCCTGCGTCTGCTGGACCAGCTGCTGGCCGAGTCGGCGGCCTGGGGCTCGGGGGAGCCGACCCCGCGGGGCCCCGCGCGACCCGGACCCGCAGGCGGCGCCGGGAGCCGGGTGAGTGTCGGCGGGGCCCGCGGAGCCGTCGGGGCCGCGCTCTGCCCCCAGCGCCCCGGCCGCGCGCGCGCCCCCTCCCGCCTCCGCTCCCGCCAGGCTCCGTCGCCATGCGCGCTGCCCTGTCCCCCTCTGCCCCGAGGGTCACCCCCCGTCTCCGTGTCTCCGAATGCCTCCGAGGTCTCTGCTGATCACGCGGCTTCTTCCCAGGCCACCCCCCCCCATCTTCCCCCTCTCTGCTTCTTCCGGGTGCTGGTCTCACCGCCTCCAGTTTGGGGTGACAGCGCGGGGGATACACACCCCGTGGCAGAAATGCGGCTCCCGGGCTGTCTTCTGGCCAGACGTCGCCTTTCTTTGCTTTTAGAGCCACGCGCCCAGCCTCCTGGCCCAACATCCCAGACTCCTTCCAGCCGGGCTGGGAGCTGGGGGCGGGGGGGAAGGGGGTGCTGGCTCTTCTCTCTCAGCAGGAGGCTGTTAAGTGGTGGGACCGGTAGCAAACGGTGGTTCACAAGTGCCCTGTGCGTCGGACACATCAAGGTCCTTGCCTTGCTGGTGAGGCAGTTCGCATGCTACTGGCTATTTTTGCCCTGCTGTGGGGTCTGGCTTTGGCTGCGCGATCCTCTCTTCCAGCACACTTGTCATAACAGCCCCGTTGTTCTAGAAAAGCAATAAAAATGAGCACTCCGGTTTGGCAGCCGTCTTCACTCCAGCAGAGCAGAATGAACAAGATCTTTACTATCAGCTCCTGGGTTTGGGGGGTACGCCAAAGGCAGCACCCCCCTTCCCTGGAGCCCCCACAGGCCTTGCCTAACTGCTGGGGGCCGAGGGGCAGGGGACGCGAGGGAAGGGTTTTCCTGGGCCGCCACCGAACTGTAGAGCCCTGAAAATGCCCCCGTGAGGGCTGGGGAGGGGCATTGGCTCAAACCAGACAGTGCAGAGCGCCTTTCTCCGGGTCCCCCCCCCCCTCCCAGTATGTGGGACTGGATTAGTTCACGGATTCCTTCAGGACGACATCACCATTCAGTTATATAACCCTGAAGATGGACACACAGCTGAGAAACCGGGGGGAAGTTCCGAGATAGTGTGAAAGCCATCATTTAGTGCTGGGGCTTCCGGGGCCACGGAAACTTCCGAAGTGCAAAGGAGAAGGAACAGGAAGACTGGGATTCCTCTGACTTGGTGAGCAGCACAGTGAGTGTCCGGCTGCAGGGCCGCCTCACTCTTGCAGTCGTTTCTCTGTGCCCGGCACCGCTCCAGGGGTAAAGGGGACACGCATGGCACTGGGTCCTTGCCTAAAAGAAATCCTCAGTCTAATGGGGGGGGGGGGAGATCTGCAGACAAAAAGCAGAAGACGGTGCGGCAAGAGACCTGCGTAGAGTCCACAGGACAAGCCCCTGGAGAAGTCAGGGTGGCCCTCCAGCAGGGCAGTTGCCCCCAAATCTGGAAGGATCTTTGGCATTAATTAGCCAGGCAAACAAGCCGAGGAGCGGAAGGCATTTGCGCAGGGAGAACCTCGTGTGTGTATGTGTGTGTGTGTGTGTGTGTGTGTGTGCAAAGGCAATGGTGCTGTCACAGGCGGTGCTAAGGTTTTCCCATGTTAAGGAGTTCGGATTTCATCATAAAAGCGCTGGGTGTCTTTGAAGCGGTCGGGGAGTGACGTTCTGTCCACAAGTGGCTGTCGGGGGAGGGACGGGGCCAAGCAAGCCCAGAGCCAAAGTGGCCAGCCGGGGGGCCGTGTCGGTGGTCCGGGGAGCAGGTCCTGAGCGAGGCAGGACGGTCAGGGGGCTGCAGGGGAGAGGAGTCAAGAGGCACCTAGGAGGTAAAATGGGCCAGCTCTGGTTGTCCCTGTGTCCCTGTGTCATAAGTGTTTCCTGAGTGGATCCTAGAATCATAGATTATTCGATCTGCAAGAAAGCTCCTGGAGTCCAGTTATTTTCAGGTCTGGAAAAGACAAAGTGAAAAGGTCAAGGTCTCCTAATTTCCTGACTGTTAAGGTCACAGTTAGAAGGTTAACTGCCCGGACGCTCAAGTGTGGAGTTCATGCTTTTTGCTTTATAGATTACGTCCTTTGATTGTCTGGGCAATTGTACATCTTGTAAGACCTTCAGGGTTAGCAAGACAGCGTTGAGCTGGGAAAAAAAATTGGTCTTTCGATGGGTCAGTATGGAAACCCATATGGAGAAGTCGGACTTGCTTCAGAATGTTAGAAATCATGTTTCTAAGGAAAGAGCGAATGCTTGATTGAGCAAGTTAATAACACAATTTAAATGACTTTAGGAGGGAGGGTGAAAACCTTCCTTAGGTTATAAATTATCTAGCATTTTGGAAGAGAGAGGAGTTCTTCATAAGGGAATCTCAAACTCAAGTGAAATTATCCCTTTAAGCACCCATGTTTAAACATTTTAACCACTGTTGATTAGAATTTCTTGGAGACTGATTATGCGTATTGTCTCTGAACTATTATCCTGAGTATTCTGTATTACATGCGACTGTGTTCAAGAGTAGTTAAAGCTAATATTTTTTTTTATTCTTTTTTTTTTTTTTTAATTTTTATTTCTAGGAGAGAGCGAGAGAGACAGCGTGAGCAGGGGAGGGGCAGAGAGAGAGGGAGTCACAGACTGAAATGGGCTCCAGGCTCTGAGCTGGCAGTCAGCACAGAGCCCGACGCGGGGCTCAAACCCACGAACTGGGAGATCATGACCTAAGCGAAAGTCGGACGCTTAACCAACTAAGCCACCCAGGCGCCCCTAAAGCTAATATTTTAATGTGCAGTGGGGTCTCAAACGTGTATTAACTCTTTTTAATCTTTAACATTATCATCATCCGTTTTTACTGATGGGAAAGAGGATACGGGCACAGAGAGGTCAAGCAACTTAGCTAAAGCCACACAGTTATGGCAGAGTGGGGATCAGGCTCTTGATAGTCGGGCTTCTGTAGCCTTATTATCAAAGTGTCCCCACCAGCTGCGATACCCGTGATGCCTCTCTGCCTTGGTCCACTGCCAGTCAGCAACTGTCACAGCCTCTCTGTGTCCCCTGCCCTAGAGGGCCCGCCCTCTGAGAGCTGCCCTTTGGGGGGTGGAATCACATAAGCACGAGGCTTGGTGACAATTGCTTCAGTCCATCAAGTGCTCTTTTTGGTCTTATTTCTTAATTCTTGGTTGTTTCCCTGATACAGTTAAGGTTACTGGATACGAATGAAGTATTGCCATGTTCTAAAACTGGAATTTTTTAAATTGAGTGTTAAGAAGTATTTCAATCAATCGTATATATCTCTATATATGACATATGTCCCTTTCTCTGTAGAGGTATACATGAGGAGCATATAGCTACATAGAGGGGCTACTGCCATGGTCCTGGTGGCATTATGTTGACATCATAACAATATTATCAATCAATCAATCTTACAATATTCTATTTTGAATTTTTATACCTAAACTATTTCATAACCAGCTTTTCATATTGGTGCATAATGTTCTTTTTTTTAATTTTGTAAATGTTTCTTTATTTTTTTATGGTTTATTTATTTTTGAGACAGAGAGACACAGAGGATGAGCAGGGGAGGGGAAGAGAGAGAGGGAGACTCAGAATCTGAAGCAGCTCCAGGCTCTGAGCTGTCAGCACAGAGCCAGACGCGGGGCTCAAACCCATGGACTGCGAGATCATGACTTGAGCCGAAGTCGGACGCTCAACCAACTGAGCCACAAAGGTGCCCCGATGTTTCTTTATTTTTGAAAGAAAGAGTGAAAGCAGGGGAGGGGCAGAGAGAAGGGGACAGAGGATCCAAAGTGGGCTCTATGTTGACAGCAGACAGCCCTAGGCAGGGCTCAAACTCAGGAAGCATAAGATCATGACCTGAGTAGAAGTTGGACGCTTAACCAACTGAGCCACCCAGGTGTCCTTGCTGCGTAATATTCTTAATTATTATTTTAATAAATCCAAAATATCCACCAAATTTATGTATATTAATTCACTAAACCATCATCTATTATGTCCTGGATTCGTTTCCAACTTCCTGCCCATGCCGTGTTAGGTGTGCAAGGATGAATTCCTTTCCCAAAATCAGTGGCACTTTAAGATCAACAGTATTCTGGGGCACCTGGGTGTCTCGGTTAAGCTTCCGACTACAGCTCAGGTCATGATCTTGCAGTTCGTGGGTTCAAGCCCCGCATAGCCTGGAGCCTGCTTCGGATTCTGTGTCTCCCTTTCTCTCTGCCCCTCCCCAGCTCGCACTTTGTCTCTCTCTCTCTCTCAGAAATAAACATTAAAAAGATTTTAAAAAAAGGAATACGTTTAAAAAAAAGATCAACAGTATTTAGTGGAATATTGAAACTGAAAACTATTTAGGATGGGAAAACTGTGAGAAAAGCTAATGATTTGGATTTGTGTTTTACTAAGTTATTTAATCAAATTATAATTTCTTAAAAAGGCAGCAGTATCTCTGCCACTTCGTGCTCTATTAATTGGGGGAAACGTACCGTCTACTATTGATCCACACATTCAGTATATATATATTAGAGCCCGTACACGTGCCAGTCTGCCTTGGGCGCTGGTTGTACATCAGTGAATCAAATAGACCAAACCTCTGCTAACATTCTGATCATGTTAAGTCCAACAGTGAACAAAATAAAGAGGAAGAGGGAGAGGGAGAGAGAGAGAGAGAGAGAGAGAGAGAGAGAGAGAGAATCCCAAGCAGGCTCCATGTCCAGCAGAGCCTGACATGGGGCTCGATCTCACGGCCATGAAATCAAGATCTGAGCTAAATCAAGAGTCTGCTGCTGTTGAACCCACTGAGCGATCCCCACTGGGATCCCTGAGAACACAGGGCCATAGCGAGGGACGCAGACTACAGACAGAGACGCCCGTTTTCCCAGTGGATTGGCTCCGGGATGTGTGAGACAGAAAAGGGCCAAAGGTGACCCCAAAGTTTCGGGTTTGAGCAGCTAGAAGGATGGAGTTGCTGTCGGCTGGCGTGGAAACGGGGACAGGACAGGTGTGGAGTGTCATTAATCAGAAACCTGGTTCCGAATGCGTTAAGCCCGACGTGCCTACTCGACACCCAGAAAGAGCCAAGCGGACAGGTCTTTGTGAGAGCTCGGCGCTCAGGGGCGGGGTTGGGTTTGGAGCCAGGAGTGTGGGAGGAGGCGGCAGGGAGGAGCTCAGAGCTGCGGCCGGAGCCCCGCTGGCCATGCTGGCACCTGCCTGGGTCCGGGTGCTGGGGTTGGAGCCTGTGAACCCGCGTGCGAGGAGGCGGAGGAGCGCGCACTGCCCTGGTCAGACGTGCAGAAGACGAGGGAACGTCCAGCAAAGGGGGCGCAAACCAAGCGGATGCCGCGTCTGAGAAACCAAGTGTTTGCGGTTAAATGCGCTCGTGAAATTCAAGGGCACCCTTAAGGAGGAAATTTTGATGCCGTCCAATGAAATAAATTCAGCACCTTTGCTACCAGATTATAGTTAAGACTTTGTTCGCCCTGCCTGATAAATCTGGGTCGCTCTGGATCTAGGGAAGTTTGTTTTCTGGGAACTTTATCATTGCTGCAAATGTAGCAACACCTTTTGGTAAGAAGGTCTAGGCCAATAACGTCTTCTAGTGAGGCTGAATGAATCCAGCTCCCGCCATTGTGGCAGAGGCTCCGTTTTGATCTAGCGAAGGAAGGCCGGGATAGTTCTTATCCCTTACCACCCGCCAGGACGTCAGAGTGACCCTGCTTCACAGCGGCTCGGGGGTGTGACGGTGAAAACAAGCGATCAAAATGGTTTGAGGGCTGGAAAGCAGTCAGTCTGACTCTTGCTTTCGGCTCAGGTCATGATCCCAGGGTCATGGGGATTGAGCCCCATGGCGGGCTGGGTGTGGAGCCTGCTTAAGGTTCTCTCTCTGTTTCTCTCTCTCTCCCTCTGCTCCTCTGCCCCCCAAAAGTCCCCCAAAAGTGATGGGTAGTATGAAAGACTTTTGGCAAAAAAGCCACTATTTTGAAGACAATTACCCTCTTGTCTGCTTTTAAAGCTAACCTGTAGCAAAGAACACAGGGTTTTTTTGGCAGCAGCCTTATATAGTTTTTAATTAATTAATTAATTAATAATTTATTGTCAAGTTGGCTGACATGCAGTGTGTACACTGTGCTCTTGGCTTCAGGAGTAGGTTCCCATGATTCATCGCTTACATACAACACCCCGTGTTTGTCCCAACAAGTGCCCTCCTCTGTGCCCATCCCCCCTCTCCCCTGCCCCCCCATCAACTGTCAGCTTGTTCTCTGTATTTAAGAGTCCCTTATGGTTTGCCTCCCTCTCTGTTTGAAACTATTTCCCCCTCCCCTTCCCCTATCATCTTCTGTTAAGCTTCCCAGGTTCCACATATGAGTGAAAATATATGGTATCTGTCTTTCTCTGCCTGACTTATTTCACTTAGCATAACAGCCTCCAGTCCCATCCACGTTGTTGCAAATGGCCAGATTTCATTCTTTCTCGTTGCCGAGTAGTATTCCATTGTATAGATAAGACACATCTTCTTTATCCATTTATCTGTGGATGGACTAATTTTTTTTAATGTTTATTTATTTTTGAGAGACAATGCAGGTGGGGGAGGGGCAGAGGGCGAGGGGGACAGAAGTTCTGAAGCGGGCTCTGCGCTGACAGTGGAGAGCCCAATGTGGGGCTCGAACTCACGAACCATGAGATCATGACCTGAGCCAAAGTGGGGCATTTAACCAACTGAGACAAGAACATGAATTTAAGTGGTAGTAAGTGGCATTTGATCAATCTAGGATTAATTGAAGAGTAAAACATAGTGTCGACCCCAAAATGTCGTGACTGTGTCGTGGAGGGCCTTGTAAATGCACAAGTGTCACTCAGCACGGAAGCCGTGCAACGGGGGCGTGGAGGGGTGTTACACACAAGGAGCCACGTAGTCCCATCTGAGGCAGGGGCCTTCCCAGCGGACCTGAGGCCTAAGTTGGTTGGTTCTAAAGGATCCGTCGAGTTTTCCAGCAGTGGGAAAAGGATGGAACGTTCCATCCAGAGGGAACGGGTGTAGAAAAACCCGGAACGATGAGGGTGCAAACCACATCGCTTTGGGTCAAGATTTCATGACCTTCTAGGCTAAGGGCTGGAACTTCAGCCTGTAGGCAGTGGGGAGCTGGTGGAAGTTTCCTGTCGTTTACTGTATTGAAATGTTGATTTAAAAACCAGAAGAGGTAATATACACGCACAAGAGAAAAAATGTAGAAGGTGCCCTGAAAAGAAGGTTTCCCTTCCACTGTCCCCACCTCCCCCCCTTCCCTAGAGATACCACTGTCTTTCTGGAGCCTCCTTGCCAGCCTCCCTTTACAAAGGCCCCAGGTGGCGGGAGGGAGGGGAGGAGAGGAGACTGCAGGAAGCGGGGCGCTCAGGTAGGAGGGACGGTGCTGCTCCAGGTCAGAGGCGGTGACACGTGGCTGTGACTCGCAAATGAAGGCGAGGTTCTAGAAAGGCTCCAATGCTTCTTGCCTGTGTAGTTGAGTCCATGATGATGCTCAGTGTTGTGCAAGTTCGGGTTGGGGTGTGAGGCAGGCAGGTTCCCTTGGGCTGCAGACATTCACAAGCACTGCAGACAGCCCTGTGGATGCCAGGCGCGCGGTGCCGGGCGCTGTGGTTGGAGGAGAGGAATGCTGAGCCCGGGGGCATCACGCACTGAAGGAGGAATCTTCCCCCCACCACCTGGTGGCGGGGGGGGGAGCCGCCACAAAAACAGTGGGATTTCAGACTGTGAGAGGCACATGCCCGGAGCGGAGCTGCGCGGAGGGTGTATGGCCTCAGACGGCTCCCTCCGGCCACACTTGCGGGGTGTTGGCTGCTGTCCCTGGCTGCGGGGCGGGGGTGGGGGGGCTGGCTGTGTGAGTCAGGGCTGAGAGCACAGTCCCGCCCCCCCCCGCCCCGTGCCTGGCCCGGCACCAGGCCTCCGCAATTGCCACTGTGTCCTGGTGTAGAGGTGAAGAAATGCACTGGGCAGGGCGTCCTCCAGGGGTGCATGACCCCAGGGTGATTTTCTGGGACAGGAGATTGAGACTTAGGGGCGGGGACAAGCCCTACCTGTGCTCAGGTGAGGGGGGCCAGCCGTGGCTGGGTCAGGACGGGGTGCTCGCGTCCCTCCAGTGCCAGGAGCCGGCGACCAGCAAGGAAGGCAGCTCCCAGCCCGAGGCCACCGGGTCAGGTTGCGTGTCCACCAATGTCTGGGACCCAGGAGTCTCTTTAGAGTTTGAGGATCAGAGCGCTAGCCCTGGAGGGGCCTGAGGGACCTGAGGGCCACCTCCCGTTTAAGGCGGAGGCCTCAGCAGGAGGGCGGACACACCCGGTGGATGGGGAGGACCGCACGGTGGGCACCAGGCCCCCTGTGGTCCCTCCCTGAGTCCAGCCAAGTCCTCGGTGTTTATAGTTATGTGAAAATGTATGTGACTGTGATTTATAAGGTGATAAAATGCTATATAAACGCAATTTATTGTCATTTCCCTCCAATCCTGCCCCTTTAAGCTTGGGGGGGGGGCGGCCTGGCCTTCTTTCTCTTTGGAAACAGTCCTGAAGGCGTGGCCTCGTGGAGGGAGGGAGGGGCTCCAGGATTGGTGGTCTCAGAGTCAGGGCCTTTTTTTGAAAAAGTCTGGTTGTCAATTAACAACGCGGAACAGGACCCACGGTGGGGGTGGGGGGGGCCCCCCTGCAATGTTTGCGGCCTGGGAAGCAGCGGAGTGGGGACAGGCGCGCCCTCTGGCGGTGATGGGAGGGCTGAGACCGAGGGCAAAACGCTGGAAATGACTGAGGGGGGGTCGGGGAGGTGGAGGTACCGCGAATCCCCTTACTCTGTTGTCTACACTGCATGTGTCCAAATATCCATACTGAAACGCAAAAAACCCAATCAACCAAACAAACCTGAGCTTCAAAGAAGGAGAATTCTTCAATAATAAAGAAGGGGGAAGTCTACCCTTGCTGTGGAATATTACCCAGCAGTAAGAGGGAGTAAACTATTGGGGCACCTGGCTGGCTCAGTCCAGAAGAGCAAGCGATTCTTGACCCCAGGGTCATGAGTTCAAGTCCGACATTCGGTGTAGAGTTCACCTAAAAAAATTGTTTTTTTGTTTTTTGTTTTTTAAAAAAGGGAGTGAGTTATTGACACACACAAGATGGATGCATCTCAGATTCACTATACTGAATGGAGCCAGAAAGAGGGTGCACGCTCTGTGATTCCGTGGGTCTTGGCTTCCACAGAGTGTACACGAATCTGCAGTGATGGGAGGCAGGTGGATGGTTGCCCGGAGACGGGAGGTCAGTGCAGGGGAGGAGGGGCCACAGAGGGCCTGACCGTGATGACCATCTATAGACATGTGTCGTGCCCACCAAGCTGGATTCTTTGAGCATCTGTGGCTTGTTTTGTGTCAATTATCCGCATCGTTGGTATGTGTATGTATATGTACATATAAAGCTGTTACACGTGAAGGGCTGATGGGGAGGACTCTCGAAACAAAAGAAGCAGAATATATATATTTTGGTAAATAAAAGATGCAGTGAATTTTCTAAAAATTAACCACTGATACTTCACCTTTCTCAAAAACCCTTAGTTGTAAGAGTCAGAGGAAACCGTAAGAGATCATCGTATTCACCCCTCCTCCCTCCTCTTTTCTGCTTCTCTGGCAGCTCTGGCTGCTTCAAAGGCTCTGTAAGATCTCGGGTGATGACACATCCCCCGCCCGCCCTTACACACTCACACGCTCCCCCAAGCTCAGCCCGGTTCCCACACCCCCCCCCCCCAGGGTCTGGGGTGTGTCTGGCCCAGGCGGCCAGCTGGCAGGCTTTGAGAACTTGTGTCTGCACTAGGTCAGGAGCGGCCGGCAGGGGCCGCCGTGTCTTTGCTTTTCATCCAAGTCCCCGGCCGCTTCAACAAAGCTGCGTTTCTGGAAGGGCATCTAACACATTCCGCATCTGAGACAGTCAAGTTAAAAGCTGGCCAGGAAAGGACCCTGCGTTCAAAACGCAGGCACAGGAAGACGCATCAGCACACGTTACGCAGATGGAACAGAGTCGAGCCATCAGGGAAATTACAAAAGCAAGAGTATGACCTTCCTTCCGACCCCCTCTGTAGGTGTGCGGCTCACGGAGGGCGGGCTGGTGGCCAGCAGCATGTCCCCGTCAGGGGTAGGGAAGGCAGCGGCGAAGTGGAGACAGGCTGATCACGCGAAGGTTTGACCCTCGGTCGCCCTCCTGATGGGAGAAACTGCATTCGTCACAACCCACAACACAGTCTGGGGGTCAAGGGAAAGGCCAAAGCTGGAGACAACAGAAGCTGGTTCCCACAGAAACTGACAAGAGAGAACAGGATGACATCATAAAAAGCAGCCCAAGGATGGTTGGCGTCCCGGGCATGCAAGGGGGCCCGGTGACCGGAGGCTGAAGGGAGGCTGGCTGGTATCGCTATAAGCGAGAACTTTCGTACGTGCCCACGGGAATCGGAAGCGGGGCCTGGAAGAGATCTCTGCGCACCCAGGTTCACAAGAGCGTTATTCACAGCAGCCAAAAGGTGCAAGCAACCGACGGACGATCGCAGCGACAAAACACGGCGCGTGCCACTGCAGGGTATTATTCAGCCTTGAAAAGGAAGGAAATCATGGCACGTGCTACAGCGCGGCTGAAACGCAAAGACACGTCAACTGAAATAAGCAAGATGGGAAAGGACAAATACTGTGCGATTCCACTTAGATGAAGGGTCCACTCAGATTCATGGACAATAGAAGGGGTGGCTTCCCAGGGCTTGGGGTGTGGGGGGGCGCACGGGGGCGGGGAGTCGTTTAACGGGGACCGAGTTTCTGTTGTGCAGGATGGACAGAGCTCTCAGAGACTGTTTGCACAACAGTCTGAAGGTACTTAATGCTGAAGCGTACACCTAAAAATGGTTAAGATGGTAAATGTTAGGCTACGTGTATTTTATCGCAATAAAACTTTATTTTTTAAAACTAAAAAGAGCATTCGGACAGTCTGAGCTGCTCAGAAGGAATGGGGGGATTCAGGAGGCAGGGGAGGGAAGTGCGTGTGTGTGAGTGCGTGTGTCACTTCCCGTCCTCTGTCTTTGCTCCACCCCCCAGAGGCAAAAATAAGTTTTCAGAGAAATGGGCCACGACATTGGCTCTGCGGTAGGAAGATCTCCCGTCGCCGGCTGCCGCGGCGGGCTCCCCGGGGTCCCCTGCACGGGGGCCGTGCACCTTGACCATGTGGCCACCTGCAGACGGTGCTGGGCAGGCAGAACGGCCGTCTCCGGACAGCGCATTGAAGCGGGCTGCGCTCCCACTGCTGCCCGCACAGCGCAGCGTAGGAGGGACTGACCCTGTGTGCGCTTCCTTCCACCTCCCACCGCGAACGTTTCCCAAGAAACTTGTCAGAACTCATTTCTCAGGGAACAACGTGTTCTGGAGCCTCTCTCCTTCCGCCTTGAAGACCAAGACATTCTCTGGGCTAACTCATCATGCGCCCCGGTCACCTTCCAGCGGGGCTTTGTCAGGCGTTACTCTAGACTGGACGCTCGTTCAGATACTTACTGGTCATCTCGAGGGTGGGTGTTACGCTGAGGATGAGCTGGTGGATAATCTCTCATCTCACAGCAGCCCTGGCGGGTAAGTCCCCATTATGCAGATGGGTACACAGGCCCAAAAAGCCTCACAGTCCACCCAAAGGCATATCATTATTCAATGGCAGAACGGGGGCTTGACCCCTTTTCTGTATTATGCTGTTTTTACTCTACTGTGCCGACTGCTGTGCAGATTTTAAACTCAACGTTATAGCAACCCAGTAACTTGACATACAACTTAATTTGGTAATTACTTTGCGTTTATTGTGTGCCCAGCTTGGAGAGCTGTAACCTTGGGAGAGGTGATACTCTTGCTGGGGAGGGCTAATTGGTTGATCACTAGAGGGCAGTGTCGTATACAGCATGGGTCCGATGATGATAGAAATGGTAATAGCTGACACTTACTGAGAACTTACTAAGTGCCAGGCACTTTGGAATTACCTTAAACTATCTCACAGAAAGCTTGCTTTTCACATGGAAAACCAGGGGTGCCCGGGTGGCTCAGTCGGTTAAGCATCTGGCCCTTGATTTTGGCTCAGATCATGATCTCACAGTTCATGAGTTTGAGCCCTACGTCAGGTTCTCTGCTGTTAGTGCAGAGCCCACTTCGGATCCTCTGTCCCTCTCTCTCTCTTTCTCTCTGTTCCTCCCCTGCTTCCGCTCGCTCTCTCACTAAATAAATAAATAAATAAATAAATAAATAAATAAAATAATCAACTATGCAAAAGGCCCAGTGAAACCAGAAGAAATAATAGTCAGAAGGGGCACCTGGCTGCCTCAGTTGGTGGAGAGGATAACTCTTGATCTCGGGGTTGTAAGTTCGAGCCCCACATTGGGTGTTGAGATTACTTAAAAATAAAATTAATTGTTTTCATTTTATTTATTTGAGAGAAAAGAGAGGGTGTTTGTATGAGCACAAGAGAGGGGCAGAGGGAAAGAAAGAATATTAACCAGGCTCCACGCTTAGCACGGAGCCCAGTGTGGGGCTTAATTTCAGGACTCTGGGTTGATGACTTGAACCAAAATCAAGAGTCGAAGGGATGTGCAACCAACTGAGCCACCCAGGTGCCCCCATAATAAAATCTTTAAAAAGTAATAGTCAACAAATATAGATCAATGAAGACTTCAGGTATTTGGATCACCAGGCACAGATTATAATCAATTTATGTTTATTCTGTTTAAAGAAAATACCTACAAAGGATAAGGGCCTAGAGAAAGTGACCGAGTATATTTGAGAAAGAACCAAACAGAACTTGCAGAAATGGAGGCTGGAATAAACAAAGTTAAAGGTCCCGAGGTCTGGGTTAGCAGGAGATTAGACAGACACAAAGAGAAGCTCGGCGAGCTGGAAGACAGAGCTGGAGAAAAGACCCAGAGCATAGCAGCCAGATGAGGGTCTGATCAAGGATGCTGCAGAAAAAACCACAGCAGATGTTATGGTGTAGAACAATAGAAACTTTCCTTTTCAATAAGGGAGCAAGACAAAGATGCCTATTATCATCACCTCTTTTCATGTAATATCAGAAGTACAGAAAGGTTAGGGGGAAATCAAATGGCCATTATGTCCAGAGAATGGGAATGGGAACAAAAGCAATACAAAAAGAATCTGTAAATAGATTATTAAAATTAATATGTGAATTGGCAAGATCACTGACCCCCCTCCCCCCACCAATATGTAAATTTCTGTTACATTTCTGCAACAAGAGAGACAAAATAAAATTTTATTTAAAAGAGATGACATAGGGGAGTCTGCGTGGCTCAGTTGGTTGAGCATCTGACTTCAGCTCAGGTCATGATCTCACGGTTTGGTTCGTGAGTTCGAACTCTGTTGGGCTCTGTGCTGACAGCTCAGAGCCGGGAGCCTGCTTTGGATTCTGTGTCTCCCTCTCTCTCTCTTCTCCTCCCCTGCTCTCTCTCTCTCTCTCTCTCTCAAAATTAACAAACATTTAAGAAAAGATGATGTTGATGGAGCAACTGGGTGGTTCAGTTGGATAAGCATCATAACCTCGATTTCAGCTTGGGTCTTGATCTTATGGTCATGAGATCAAGCCCCACATCAGGCTCTGTGCTGATCGCAGGGCCTGCCTGAGATTCTCTCCCTCTGCCCCTCCTCTCTTGCCTGCAGTCGTGGTCTTTCCCTCAAAAAAGAATTATTTAAATAAATTTAAAAAGAAAAGAAAAAGAAAAAAGATGACATTGATCATAGCATTGCTGTTGACTGTGAATGGAGAAGATATCAGTTCCCTCCAAATGATCTATCATTTAATATAAACCCAACAAAATCCCCAAGATGTTTTCTTCCCATGGAGTATGACAAGTTGTTCTCAACACATATAAAGGCAAATGCAAAGAACCACGAGTAGTCAAGACTCTATTTTTTTTTTAATGTTTTACTTATTTCTGAGAGAGAGAGAGAGGCAGAGTGAGCAGGGGAGGGTCAGAGAGAGAGGGAGACACAGAATCCAAAGCAGGCTCCAGGCTCTGAGCTGTCAGCACAGAGCCCGACGCAGGGCTCGAACCCACGAACTGTGAGATCATGACCTGAGCCGAAGTCAGACGCTTAACCGACTGAGCCACCCAGGCGCCCACCAAGACTCTTTTTCAAACAAGGTGGCAGGACTCGCTTTAGCAGGGGTTAAGGCTCATTCTAAAGCTGTGGCTGTAGGGACAGGGCAGCGCAGCCACAGGGGCGAGGCATCGACTGCCGGGAAAGCCCACAGACAGATGTGTGCTGCGTCTACGCACCCTTGTTCTGGGACCGAGAAAGCTTGGCCGAGCAGAGAGGGAGGTGGACGGTGACCCCTGGAGGTGGGAGACAGGGGTGCGGCCAGGGGGCAGGGAGTTGCTTTGTGCGAGCTTTGCCAAGTCACCCCCGCCCCGGCCCTGGCCTTCCCACCTGTGAAATGAGCAGATGGAGCTAGAAAGCAGGAGGGAAACTTCCCGGCGCTGGCCTGTCTCGTCCTGGGTTGAACGTGGTGGCCGTCGTCTGCCGACAGGAGGCCAGAGCCTTGGGCAGGATGCGCCGTGGACAACCTTCTGATGCTTCTTCCTTTTGTCGCTCTCAAGGTGCCCTCAAGGCCGAGCGCTGACGACCCCCCAGGGAGCAGCAGCGTCTCCGGGTAAGTGCCAGGCTGGGGCCAGCACGCTGCCTCTGCCAGAAGCCACTCCTTTTTTGTTTGTTTGTTTGTTTTTTAATGTTTATTTATTTATTTTGAGAGACAGAGAGGGAGGGAGGGAGAGAGAGAATCCCAAGCAGGCTCCACATGCCATCACAGAGCCCGATGCGGGTCTCGATCCCAGGACCTGAGAGATCACGACCTGACGCTTAAGAGTCGGACGCTTAACCGAGGGGCCCCCTGGTGCCCGGAAGCCACAGCTCCTGTGTGGCCTCCAGCTGCCCCCAGAGCCTCTGTGTCTCACAGGCCACCGTCCGGATGCAGCCCTATCTTTAAAGGGAAGGCCCGGCCACGGGAGTGTGCAGAAGTCCTGCGGCCTCACGGCCGCGCTGCTCTCCCCCCGAGAGAGGCCAGCCTGACCCCCATCGCTCGTTCTCTCTGGAAATGTGTGCGGTGGCGCATCTGTGGAGGAGACGCGGGCCTTAGCCTTCGGGAGCCTGTAGCCCAGAGGGATGGCAGATGGGTCCCCTGTCGTGCCATCACAGTTTTATCAGGAAAGTGCTTTTCAAACACCTGTGGGGGCGCCTGGCGGGCTCAGTCGGTTAAGCGTCTGACTTTGGCTCAGGTCATGATCTCGCGGTTCGTGGGTTCGAGCCCCGCGTCAGGCTCTGTGCTGACAGCTCAGGGCCTGGAGCCTGTTTCAGTCTGTGACTCCCTCTCTCTCTGACCCTCCCCTGCTCACACTCTCTCTCTCAGAAATAAATAAAACATTAAAAAAGTAATAAAGTTTAAAACAACAACAACAACAAAAGACGCCTGTCATGTCAGCGAAGGACCCCGGCCCGGGGACCAGGCCCTCTCTGTCTGCCGCAGGCCCCCCCCCCCCCCCCCCCC
>NW_024080686.1:1598486-1834715 GCF_003009895.1 Hyaena hyaena | reverse complement strand
CCCCCCCCCCCCCGCCTGGCTGCCTGGCTCTGGGCCGCGGGGAGGGGCAGCCCAGCAGGGGCGGTGGCTTTGGGCCCCTGGCCTATTCCCCTCCCCAGCCCCCCCCCCCTCCTGGCTTCCTCACCTCCAGTGGGAAGAGCGTGATCCTCCCTGCCCCTGGCACGCGGGTGACTGTGGCATTCAGGACCAGGGGTGTGAACAGGCGTAAAACTTGGGGCTTAACAGTGGTTTTTATTACTGATTCCAAATCCACTTCCCTCCGTGACCCTGTCCGTCCCGAGGCGCCAGGGCGGGCCAGTGAGTACGGGGACTCGCGGCGAGGGGGGTAAGGGAGGCTGAGGGGCGTCCTGGAGTGTGGCCCCTTCACTCAAAACGAAGAAGGAAGAGCGAACTCATTCTTGGGGGAATTAACCCTTCTGAATCCCTCAGGTTGATGGCGACTGGCGAAAGTCACGCGAATTCTCTTTCAAATCCCTGGAACTACTCCGCCAGGACTGAGCCGTGGGCCGTTCATTCCTCAGGGCCCACAGGCAGGCATGTCCCCAGGTCCCCAGGACGGAGCCCCTCAGGGAGCGAGCAGCAGGTCTCCTGTCCCACATCTGCTGTGGCTCCCGGTGTCCCTGGGCCCCCCCCATGCAGCCCTCACTTCGCTGCCTCCTCCCCCACCCCCAGCTCTGCTGTCAGAACCCGCCAGAGCGGCATTTTGGGGAGAAATATCCTAACATCTGCAGTTTGCTTTGAAATACCTCCAGGAATCACATGAAGCAGATGTGTGAGAAAGTAAATACGGCGAAAGAAAAAAAAAGTATTTACTTAATCACTGAATCTACAATTTCAACCTTTCTGTACCCTTGGAAGTCTTTGCAATAAAATGTTGATGAGAATAATCCTTCAAAGCCCAGTTAAGATATCTCCCCCCCCAAACTCCCTCCCCTCGGTGCTCATCAAGCTGGCGTCTCTCCCTCCTCTGTGGGCACCCAGCCTCCACGCCCGGGACCTGGAAAGTCGCAGCCACACAGGACAGCCCGGCTCACGCCCTCGCGCAGCCTTGGGAAGGCTGGACTCATCCCTGGCCCCTCACAGCACCCGGCACGTAGCAGGCGTCTCCCAGCCGCTTACTGAAAGGAGCGTTTGGTGTGAACCTGGGCCTCATGGGCCTTGACCAAAACTGAAAACCTTTGACCCCGGAGCCCTGATCACCCTTGACGACATCTGCGTCCCTCTCCTGAGGGACAAGGGCGGCGAGACGTGGATGCAGTAGGGCTGAGCTGGTCAGGCTGGCTTTGAGGACAGGGCTGGCCTGACCTGAGGTCTCTGGGGACTGGGCCACAGAAGCTGGGGCCCCGGGAGGGGAGGCCTGGCGATTCTGGTGGCTTCTGTCTGCACCAGCCGCTGAAGGTCACCCAGGCCAGCCCCCTGCGTTCGCAGGTGCGGAAACAGGCCGGGAAGTGGGGAGGCGCCCCAGCTGTCTGACGGGCCGGGTGGGCTCGATCTCTGGCACCGCAGTAAGGTCGCTGTCCCACACGTGCAGCGGGTGACTCTGGGCTGCAGACCTCACACCCCCTCCAGGCTGCATACAGCCTGCCCCTGCACCACCCCCCTGCTGTCCAAGGTTCTCGGAGGGGGGGCACAGTGCGGGGCAACATGACCAGGGAGCAGCAGGAAAGAAAGGTGAAGTTTGGGGTACAGGGCACCCCCCCAAAGGTCCCTACAAAGTCCAGAAAGTCAGAAAGGGGGTGGACCATCCGGTGCAGGCTGGTGGGAAGCACTTTCTGGAGCCCAGGTAGCAGGAACAGGGGTCCGATGGTGGTCCCCTCCCCGTGCCCGGTCCTGTCCTAATGCAGCAGCTTGGGTGTGTCCCCCGAGGGCGCAGGCCCAGTGCATCAGTCAGGCAGTGGGTACCTGCCTTCACGCTTGCTAGGCACTGTGCAGCATGCAAGATCCAGTGTCACAGGTCACCCGTGCATGGACTTATGTATGCCCTAGAATGAACTTGGAACCAGCTTCATTTTAGAAGAAAAAAACCCTAATGCTCAGAGGTGCAAAGGCCTTGTCCAGGGTCCCAGAGCTAGTAAGTGGCAGAGCTGGGATTTGAACCCCGGTCTTTTTTCCACCCTGAGGGCCTGGACCCTTAAACTCCCCAGGTGCTGGCGGTAAGGAAGGTCTTGGCAGATGATGTCACAGGCAGCGAAGCCAGAGAAACAGGCAGAGGCCAGCTCGCATAAGAGATGAAGACAGCACCCCACGCCGAAAGGTTTTCAGTTTCGGTTTGGGGATGGATGAGGAGTCCATGAAGGGGCCATTGTAGAGATGGCGAGTTTGAAAGGTGACGCCCTCTCTCTTGACACCCCTGTCCATGTCTCCGGCCCGCAGAGCCCCAGACAGCAGCCACAGGATGCCAGACAGGCAGTCGGACATCTCTGCCATCTCGTATGACTACTCGGAGGAGCAGCTGATGGCCAGCATCGAGCGGGAATACTGTCGCTGAGGCCACCACAGCAGCCTTGCAGGCGGCCTGGCCCCAGCCCGTCCACACCGCTCCTCGGCCACTGGCCCCATCTGACTGGACCCGGGTCACACATCACCTCCCGCCGCCCAGGCTCTGGCTGCAGCTGAGCCCCCTCTACCACGAAGTTACTCCCGTCTCTTTCAAAACACCCGGCTTCCAGCAAGCTGGCTCCAGGGCTCAGCTGGACGGACCCAAGCCTGGAGGAAGGCGCAGGGGCTGGCCCACAGGTGCGGGGCCGGGGGTCTCCCTGAGGCTCCTCTCGGTCCCTGGGGAGGGCTTGTCTACAAGGTCCTGGCCTTCTCCGATGGCCCTCTCTGCCTGGGCTGGGGACAGCTGATCGGCTCACCACGGCTCCTCCGACGCTGCCTTCTATGGGCCAGGGTGGGGTCTAGAGTCTGCATTTCTAACCAGCTCCGGGTGAGACCCTGGCTCCTGGCCCTCCCCCCCTCCCCCCCCCCCTCGGGGGAGGAGGGATTGAGCCGAAGCGTTAGAACCCTGAGACACTGGGCCGGCTCAGAGCCACAGCCCACAGCCATCCCTGAAGACATGCCCTGCTCCCCTGGAGGGTGCGGGGGGGGGAGGGGTGGGGGGGAGCGGGGGGGGGAGGGAGCGCAGGGCTGGGTGCTGTAGCCCCCAGTTCTGACCCTCCCTGTTGCACTCACTTGCAGCCACTTTCACCCTGTGAGCCTCAGTTTCCCCCTCCAGAAAGTGAGTCTTGGAGGCTCTTCCAGGCATTCTGGCCCTGACAGCCTGGAGTTAGATGATGCCGGGCTTCCGTGATCCCTGCTGTCCCGCCGCGCGCCGGGGCCCAGAACTGCCCCCTGCTGCTGACGGTGAGCCCCCCGCCCCCGAAGCACCTGCAGGGCTTGAGGGCCGCCCGCTCTCAGCAGACCAGGGCCTGACGGGACTGTTCTACTCCCTTCCCACCGCCTGGGAGGCCAGAGAGCCTGTGAGTGCTCCCATCTGACCAGCGAGCAAGCTGATTGGCCAAGGATGCCTGTGAACCGCGGCAGGGCCAGGGCACCCCGGACTGACCTTCTGGAAGGGGGCCCAGGCGTGGGTGGTCGTGGAAGGCTCTGGGTGGCATGCGTCGGAGGCCAGGTGGCAGGTCCCTCCAGAGCAGCTGGGAAGGCGTCGGAACAAAGGGGCGTGTGGGGGCGGCGCCAGCTTTTGCCGAAGCCAGAATAGGTCTCAGCCGGTTGCATTTTACCAGCCACACAGCAGCCTCCCTGGCAAGATGCAAGAGCATCTCGGGAGCTGACGAAGGGCCCCCTGGCACTGTCCCCAGACCCACAGGCCTGCTGCCGTCATTGGCTGCCGGGTGTTGGCATGAACTTTTATTACTTGACAAGAGAGACTTTGATGGGGTGTTCCGTGGCTGGGAGCCAGAGGCCAGCCGACGGAACCTTCCAGCAGCTGCCCTCACACATCGACTCCGAACCTTGCCCGAGTGGCAGTGGCGCCCCATCCAAGCCCAAATCATTTCTTTGGATCAAAGATGAGAGCCATTACGATTCGAATCATACAAAATACTTCTTCTAAAAGAAGTTAGGATGTTATTTCTCACCCCCAGACAGACTAGGCCTTGAATTTAACGACGTAAAGTGTTTACAATTTTACATTGTTATTTTGTTAAAATGGAAAAGATTCAGGCCGTTTCCGAGAGAAGGACGCTACACCCCTGCCTTGTCTGGTGGAAACCTCCCACAACCCTTAAGAAGATGAAAGTGTGAAGAAAATAAAATTCCTTACATGGTTACTGCAGTCTGTGTGGAAGTCAAGGTGAATGCATGTAATCAAAGCAAAGCAGTCATTCTTAGGTCTTTTTTTTTTTTTAATATCCCGAATGCAGAAAAGTGTCTTTTTTTTTAATTTTTAAATATCTATTTATTTATTTTTTATTTTTTTACAAATAGTTTATTGTCAAATTAGTTTCCACATAACACTCAGTGCTCATCCCCACAAAAATATCTATTTATTTTTGAGACAGAGAGAGACAGAGCACAGTGGCGGAGGGTCAGAGAGAGAGCGAGACACAGAATCCGCAGCAGCTCCAGGCTCTGAGCTGTCAGCACAGAGCCCGACACAGGGCTCGAACCCACGAACCGTGAGATCATGACCTGAGCCGAAGTCTGATGCTTACCTGACTGAGCCCCCCAGGAGCCCCCGATGGTCCAGAGTCTTAGAGCCACTTCACCCTGGGCTGCCTTTCGTGGGCTGTGGCCCGCTGGAGGTCCTGCTCAATGCTGCCCGGGGCCACGTCTCCTGAGCCCCCTGCCACTGTGGGCCTGGCCCCTCCGCTCGGTGGCGGGTCCGTGCGTGAGCTGGGTCTGGTCTCTGTCCGGGAGGACGTGCTGTGTGTGGGGCCGGGACACCCATAAACACACATTCACTCTGGAGAAGGTAAAGTCGACGCCCCACCGAAGGGCTAGTCCGTGTGGGTGGACGTTCTGTTCTGGCGATAATTAGGCAGAAGAAAGGCCTTCTCGGGTGTCAGGAGGCTAAACCACCTCTGAGGCTCTGAAGGTCGGTGCCCTCCTCCAGGAAGGAGACAGCACGGAATCAGAGCTTTGGTGTGGGGACATCTGGACCCCCTGGGGAGAGATCCGACCATGACAAGTGGGCAGGACTCTTGTTTTCTGACGTGCTGAGATCTTCAGTTTCCAGGGCCGGAGAGGAGAAGCTGCTTTCTCTGTGGGGTGTGGACGCCGGGAAGGAAAGGTGACACTTAGTGTAAGGCCCACTGGACACCCCGTGGAGCGGGTGCCTGGGGGTGCGGGTACCCAGGGGGCTGAAGGAGCGCGTGGTTTCGTGTGGCGCCAAGCAGGGGCACGGGGCTGCCCTTCCCAGTGTCGGGGGCCTGTGGCCTGCTGGCAACAGCGACACCGCTTGGCAACAAGAACCGCTGCGGCAGTGTCGCTCCTGACGTGGGCTGGCTAAGCCCCAAGAGGGCCACGGTGTAGGCGAAGCGGAGAAAGTGCAGAGGGCAGGGCTGTTTCCTACCACTCTGGCAGGAGAGAATCTGAGTGGCAAATAAAAATAATACAACCTTAGAAGTAGCACCTTACGTGAGCGAAGCACAGGCCACAGAAGCAGTGTGTGAGTGTGTGCGTGTGAGTGTGAGTGTGCAATTTGTACAAGTACTTGAAGAGGGCGCGCTCCCCACCAGGGTCTGTGCGAGGCGGGCCCAGGAGCACAAGACACAGATGTGACAGGAGAGGGCGAGCAGGCTCAGGGGCCGCTGTGGTCTGCACCCTGCCGGCCACACGGCTCATGCGACCTTGGAAAACGTGGGGTTGGAAGTAGCCAGGCTCCCTGGGGAGGCCCGGGCTCTGGTCTTGGCCTCACTTTCCAGTGATCTAGGGATCGCAGCTTCCTCACTTTTGCAGCGGGCAGAGGCCGTCTGTCCATCCTGCCGCCCACGGTTACCGGGAAGCCTGAATGACAAACGGCTGGCTGGGAGCCCTGTCACTGTAAAGCCCATTTAGGTAAGAAGTGGGGGCCTGGTTGTGAGGAGGGGGACCCTCGGCGTAGGTGGAGGAGCTGGTCTGTGCTCCGCAGGAGGCCAGCTGGGGTCTGGTCTACCAAGAGGGCACAGCTTTCTCGGGGATGCTCCGGCGGCTACACGAGGCCCCGTGACCTCGAGCCCCCCTCCATTTAGCAGAAGAATTCTGCATTTTCTGGCATCCCCGTATTATGTTTGAGAGGTGCCCCCAGCCTCGTGCTCACTGGCCTGGGGAGCCCGTGCTCAGTGGTGCCCCCCGGCGCCCAACCACAGGCTCTGGGTCTGTGAATAAACACAGCTGCTTCAGGGTCCCGGCCATTGCCAAAGCCAACATCTCAGAGTCTTTTTGGGGAGGGCAAGGGCACGCCACCCCCTCTGTGATACTTTGGTAGTGGCATCCCACAGCGACACGGCCTGGGCACCTTGTGTCACGGCTCCCTGGATTTACACGCACAGCCATCTCCCTGGGTTTGAACATGGAGCCCGGTGGGCATGGGGCTGGCCCGGCCAATGTCCTGTCCCCTCATGAGTCCCCTTTGTGGCTCCTCTGAGGAGCCTTAGCCTCAAGAGCACATCTCTATGTCGAGTCGCCCTTTGAGAAGCTGATAAAAGTGATGGTCCCCCTAGGGGCGCCTGGGGGGCTCAGTCGGTTAAGTGTCCGACTTTGGCTCAGGTCATGATCTCTCAGTCCGTGAGTTCAAGCCCTGCATCGGGCTCTGTGCTGACAGCTCAGAGCCTGGAGCCTGCTTCGGATCCTGTGCCTCCCTCTCTCTGCCCCCTACCCACTCACACACACACATACTCTCTCTCTCTCTCAAAAATAAATAGACATAAGATGGACCCATGCCCGTGTGTACACCGTTGTCTCTGGTTTCAGGGCATTGACGCCCCGAGGTCTGTGCACGCGAGGTCTGCTCAGGGATACCTTGGTGGGTCTCCAGGATTGTCTGTCCTGTCTTCTTCGGCGCTCTGTCCTTTGATGCCTCACCACCTTCGTGTCCCTGGACCGTCAGTGCCGTCTCAACCCAGGGACCCCTCTGGGTCCCGCCTGGTTTCCCCTCCCTCCACCGCAGCCTGGAAATTTCCTCAAGGCAGCAAACTGGGGGCAGCTGTAGTGTTCAGCCCACTGATCTCCTGTCTCTCAGGGGTGACTGTCTCTCATGGCCCAGAGGTCCAGTTCCGTGGAAACACTATCGTGCCCTCGCTCTTTCAGATGTGAGGGGGGTGTTCGGTTCTTACTATTCCTTCTTGGGCAGGAATGGGATCCATATTTCTATTACTTTAATGTTCACGCTGCCACAACTTGGCCCGTGGCCGTCCCTCTGAGTGGCTTCTTTGCTCTTTAGCACAGTCCCTGCCACTCTCGAAGGCAGCTGGCGATGCAAGAATACGACGTAAGCCCGTTCTGGATCTGTGGGCCCCAAACAGCTACCCTTCAAGGGGCCCTGGCTCCCCGGGGTAGGAAACAACTCAGGTTTTCTTCCACACGGGAAATGAAAATGCCAGACACGGAGACAGGCGTGTGGTCTCTGGTCTTTACTTGGCCCTCATTTCATACATGAGGAAATTAAAGTTCAGAAAGGTAGGGTGTCTTCCGGCAACACGTGGCTGCATGGTTGGCCTGCCTCGGGCCACGTCAGTGCCGCCCACCAAATCCCTGCCGGCCAGGAGGCCAGGGCCTGGTGGACGTCGCAGTGGGATGGAAGGCCGCCCTCTTCCCCGCCGCCTCTGCGCCGGGCCATCCGTCCCTCCGCACGCGCCCTTGGACGGGACCGCTGGGGGAGACAGGACTGCCCACCTCCCCGCTTTTCCTATCAAGACCTCACAGCCTTTGCCTCTCAGACACCATCTATTTCTTAAAAATAATTTTTTTTAAATGTTTATTTTTGAGAGGGAGGGAGAGTACAAGTGGGAGGGGCAGAGAGAGAGGGAGGGAGATACAGAATCTGAAGCAGGCTCCAGGCTCTGAGCTGTCAGCACAGAGCCCAATGTGGGGCTCGAACCCACGAACTGTCAGTTCATGATCTGAGCCAGAGTCAGACGCTCAACTGACAGAGCCACCCAGGCGCCCCAGAGCCCATTATTTCTTAGCACGCTCCCTTCTCTCTGCTGGCCAGCATCTCCTAACAACTCCTGGCCCAGCCTCACCCCTCCAGTCCCTGCAGCCAGAGCGATCCGACCTGAGCAAGAATCTCCCTCCCCCAACACTTAACAAACACTGAGGGAGTTCCGGAGCCTTGTAAGATGCTAGGGTTTAGGGACACAGACAAGCCACAAGGAGGGGCTGTCACCCCTGTCCTCAGGGGACGCACAGTCTATGGAAGGGGACAAACAGGTGAACGCAGGGGTGTGATTACAAGGACAGGTCCCTGAAAGAAGGCTGGGCAGTTAATTTGGCCAGGAGAGGCGGTGAGGTGTGGGCATGAAAGGGAAGTTGAGGAAAGGGGGAGAAGGGGCAAAGACCGCAGCCTCCCCAAATCCCTCACCAGGATCCTGGGGAGTCTGGAGCAAGTGTGGCTGCTTCCCTATTTCCGCCCCAGGGGAACCCCCACGGAACCCTCAGCGATGCTTGCCTGGCCCTCAGGGAAGACACCAGGCCACCTCCCCACCAACCCCCGCCCACCCTGCCACTGGGGCCCTCACACCGCACCCCTGGCACCTGCAGCCTGGGGTGTATGTCGGCATCTTTGTTCTGCTGTCCTGTCCGGGGCCTGGAAAACCTTCCCCTCACCTTTAGTTCAGATGTCCCCCCCAGGAGATTTCTCCAGAAGCACATCAGCCCCTCACTGCACAGCGCTCCCTGACCCTCTATGCTTGTACCCTGTTTGCTGCTCAAAACGTTCCTCACGTGCTTTCACGTCTTACCTACGGGACTATGAGCTCTTCAGGGGCAGAAACTACAATGGGTCATCTCTGGGTTTCTGCCCCCAACACAGAGTTCATTAAATGCTGCTGGATGGTGGATAATGGATGGATGGGGAGTAGATGGATGGGTGAGGGGTGAGTGGATGGGAGGGTGGGTGGGTGGATGGATGGAGGGGGGTAGGCGGATGTGATATGATCCCTGTCAAGGAGGAGCTTACATTTCAGCAGGCAGATTAGACTTGCAGTAAAATTCAACATGACAGATTTTAGTCTTAAAGACAGAATCTCTAGCCTTTCTTAAAAAATGCTTATTTTTGAGAGACAGAGCACAAGTAGGGGAGGGGCAGAGAGAGAGGGAGACACAGAACCCGAAGCAGGCTCCAGGCTCTGAGCTGTCAGCATAGAGCCCGATGCAGGGCTCGAACTCATGGACCATGAGATCATGGCCTGAGCCAAAGTTGGACACTTAACTGACTGAGCCACCCAGGGGCCCCTGGCAGAAACTCTAGTCCTAAGTCCAGAAAAGAGGGGCCCTGGGAAGGCTCCCCAGAGGTCGCCATCAGAACTGGGTGCCGAGAGCTGAGGAAGCATGAACACTCAGGGCTCCTGCTCTGGAGGACTGTCGTCTCCACTGCACACGTGCACCCCTGCCCAGCACTGGGCCTGCGGCATCTTACCGCTATGCTTGTTGGCCAGGGTGTCCCCTGAGCTCAGCCCGACGTGCTGGGGAGCAGCAGCTGTTGGCAGGGCCAGCTCAGGACAGCCCGGGGACCCACGGACTCCTGAGTGAGTGGCTGAGGCCTTAGGGAACAAACCTCCCTCCCTCAGAGGGGGCTGTGTCTCACCCGAGTGGGGGGGTCCTGGTGCCTGGGCTTTCTCCCAAGAGGGGGCCCAGCTATTAGGAACATTCTCAAGTTCCTCATGTAAAAGTCCCTGAACAAAGGCAGGTTGGAACATGAGGCACGGTGGATGTGAGAGCCCGAAAGCAGAACCCTGGTGACCACAGAGGACAGCAGGTACAAAGCCACAGACTGTCCCCTGGAAACAAAGGCGTTCAGAGTCGGAGAGACTTTCCTAGGCGGACTGCGGAATTGCTAGGTACAAGGCCCATTATCATCTTTGATCCCCCGCTGCCAACCCCTCACCTGCACGTGCACACACGCGCACACAAGCGCACACACGCACAGGAGCAGTGTGGCCCACTGAATCGCATGCCAGGGTGGCCGGCTTTGGAAGGCAGTGAGTCCACAGGCCTGTGAAGACGGCGTGTGCAGTGAGAAAGGAGGCCAGGCGACGCCAAGGGTTTGCACCGGGACGCCCGAAGGACGGACTCGCTCTCTGTAAAGACCGTGGGGTCGGCGGGGAGTAAGGCGGGTGTGGAGACGTTGCTCGAACGCACATCGTGTAGACAGCGGGAGAGGGGGTCCTGATGCTCAGGCGAGAGGTGCGGGGGGCAGAGACACACACGGGTGTCTCTACGGTGGAGACGTTATTTCCGAGTCATGAGACTGGAAGAGATCACATGGTTTTGGGAGGGAGGTGGAGAGGGGGTCAGGGAGAGGGGGCTGCGGGCGGAGGAGCAGACAGTGCAGCACGAGGGAAACAGGGGTGCGGCCTTGGGGGGCAGGGACCATGGGGCTGACCAGCATGAAGACTGAGGCCCGAGCTCGGGGAGGTCTCTGCTCCTCTAGTGAGGTGTGGACGCGAGCCCGGCTGGAGTGGGTTTAAGACACAACACACCGCGAGAGCAGGAGCGAAGACCGTGGCTCTGCGATACACTCATAGATCTGGGCTGGAGGAGGGGAGGGGGAGGAGGGAGGCGCGCCCTCTCGTCCCACCTTGTCACGGGCTCCGTGGCTCTCACAGGCTCACCTGCCAGAACAAGAGCAGCATGACCGGGGGCGCGCAGACGCAGCCTCTTTGCTCATGTCCTTTGTAAAGAAGCCTCCAAGGAATCCGCAGGGTGCCCTGGGTGCAGAGCAGAACCCGAGCCAACAGCAGCTTAGGCGGGGCCGACACACTGTGAATTCTGTAGGTTCTTTCCCGAGAAGATCCTGGGTATCTCCTGGTGCAGCTAAATGACACAGGACACAAGTCCAGTTTTGCAAATCAAAAACGTTTTATACGATTCAAAGAAAAAAGCTACATCACACATGTTCATTTAAATAAGTCAAAGTCTGTTACATAAAGCATAATTCTGAAACATTTAAAATTTTATTATTGAAACTACAAAAGGCTCAAAGTCAAAAAAGATCAAGCAAAATTGCTCAGGCAATAAAGTGCATGGGGCGGGGGGGGAGGGGGGGCCGCCACACAAGCTCCACTTCCGGCAGAGGTAACACAAGGCTCTGGTTCTCAGGACAGGATTTTCCAACTGGAAACTCTCCTAATTTATAGTCTTTCAGTCAACAAACAGAGAGAGGAAAGTTTATAGAAGGTATTTCTAAATCTAATCAGGAAATGGAAGTAGAAATCAAATTTTAACATCTCTATTCTTTAGAAACCGCGCTGCCTAGAGAATGAAGTTTAATGCGACGAGCGACCCAATTCTCAATGACCTCGTATTCTCAGCACTAGGACTTCCGTTACTTTGCATAATTAAGAAGAATATACAAATTTAATGCCATTTACGACATACAGTCAGAAACGTTTATGCTGATTTAAGATGTAGGCGGAAGAGAGAAAAGGCTCAGGGTGGGGAAACACGAGCTACAATACATTTAATTATGGTTCTCTTGCAACCGGTAGGAATACTCAGCACGGAGGTGAACAAAAACGGGAAAGCCGTCTGAATGGAACAGCCAGGGCTCAGACTCGTATGCCAGTTAGCAGCTGACGCTAAAGGGCGATTTACGGGCTATCAAGTAAACATACAGTGAATGACCAGGTGATGGTTACCATATTAAAGGGACCTGAACAGAAAACCTAATTATATTTATTTCATATTTCACCTTACCATCATTTTGATGAAAGTAAATGCCAATATAAGACGCAAAGGCAAGATCTAAGCACGCGCAGCACAATAAAGCCCACTCCAGGCTCATGACGCGGGGCCGCATTCGTCCGTCCCTTGCGCGCCCCATGTTGCCTGGATTCCCAACGCCGTCCAACAAAAGCAGTACCCGTGGCTTCCCGAACACCCGGGTCGTGGTGTCCGTATAATTAGGACTTGTGATCACACGGATTCCGGGTGCTGCCAGGGGTCTCATTCTCTAGGTGGACTGCACAACACCCCATCCGAGTAATTCCGTTTGATCAATTTCCTTCAAATGAAATGAACGAAAGAGAAGCCGGTAGTAGTACTGCTGTTTGGTGTAACTTGCGTTTCCTATAGTTCTTAAGAATTAAAGGAATTGGAATATTGGAGCTGGGCTGTTTGCGTGTACACTTTACCTCAGATAAACTGTACTTTGGTGGAAAGTTCCTCCAGCCAATAAGGACGTTTTCTTCTTCTCTAAGAAGTTACTTCTACTCTACCTACTCTAGAGTAGAAGTTACTCTAACACTATGAATAAGGCCACAGCAAAAGAAGTCAACTGACCATTAATGAAGGGGCTGGGTGTGAGTGCTTATAACATTACCTTTTTTTGGTGTTTGAGGTACAAACAGGCAACTAAGTAGTTTGCTCTCGGCAGAGCAATGGCCCCCAAAACCACAGGCACTCAGATCCAACAGCAGCTCCCTGGTCACCGTGTAGCTATCAGGAATTTTAAATTATTCTCTGGGATACAGCCTTCACAAGTCACACCATGGACATAGATAAATGACTCGTTCTACTTAACCAAAATTTTAATTCCTTGGGCTACAGCCTTAAAGGAATGGTTGCCTGGAATTCCCCTTGAAAATGCTACGAAAAGCTGAATGCAAGTCCCCCCCCCCCCCCATTTAAGAAGCCCCCATTCAACTAGTTCTGATTCGTAACAATTCTTAGATCTGAAGGGCCTGTTGTAGACTGGCAATTTCTTTCTTTTTGTCGCTGAATAATATGCCAAATTTACTAAAAGAGTTATTACGAAAAACACTGTGGAACACCGAAAAGAAGACCGAAAATCACCTATCTAGAAAGTGGTGATTTGAACACCAACAATATAAATATTTTAATAAAAAACAGTATAAAAGTCAGTACCCTGTCTCATTTCTACAAAACGTGAATAGAAAGGCTGTAAAACCCCAGATTGTGTAAACTTTATTGCCAAAATGTCTATTTGAATGCTGGTGATTCAGATGCTCAAATTTTCTTCCATTTCCTCAAAAAAAAAAGAAAGAAAGAAAAAAAAACAACAACTTCTGAAACTACAAAAGATATTGAACAGGGTCCCAAACAAAAAAAGTAAAGTTAATATACTTTCATCAGAACCAACTCCCCACTTTCTCCGAGCCCCCCAAGACCTTTTTTTTTTTTTTTTGGAAGAGAAAGTCATCAGTTCCATTCCTGAAAGCTGCTTCGGAAGGTTCCTGCGGGCGGATGCTCGGCTGACCTTTCAGGCGGAGGCCGGCGGGGTCGCCAGGGGGCCCCCACATTTCTCTGCGGAGGCGATTCTGTTCAGTTTGCCAACCTCTGCCTGCCAGCCGGGCGCCTTCCTGGCCGTCATGTGGCGCCGCGCATGCTTCGTCAGGTGGTCGCTGCGCATGAAACGCCGCTCACACGCGGGGCACACAAACTTCTTCTCCCCGGTGTGAGTTCTGCGGTGGCGAGAAAGTTCATCGGAACGAGCAAACTTTTTATCACAGCCATCCCAGTTGCAGCTGAAAGGCTTCTCGCCTAAGAGGCAGGAAGATGCGCATGAAAGAAAATGTAAGTGCTCAGCACCTTATTGGACAGGTCAACACATGTCATTTTTAAATTCTATTCATCGAAATTTAAGAAAGTAGTATCTGATTATTCTGGTATTGAGTTATTCTTTTTTTTTTAAATCTTTTGTAACTTTATTTTTGAGACAGAAAGAGACAGAGCACGAGCAGGGGAGGGACAGAGGGAGAGGGAGACAGAATGGGAAGCAGGCTCCAGGCTCTGAGCCGTCAGCGCAGAGCCCAACGCGGGGCTTGAACCAGAACTGTGAGATCGTGACCTGAGCTGAAGTCGGAAGCTTGACCAGCTGAGCTGCCCTGGCACTGAGCTACTCAAATGACAAGAAATCCTCCAAGATGCATTTCTTTCTGCCACACCCCAAAAACATAACACGTATGCCAGGGCCCAAAGATGTCAAACTAATCTCACAGTTCTAAAGATATATTTTTTTTAAAGCTTATTTATTTTGAGAGAGAGAGAGAGGGAGGGAGAAGGGCGGGAGAGGCAGAGAGAGAGGGAGAGAGAATCCCAAGCAGGCTCCGCACTGTCAGCAGCGTGAGTCTGCGGTGGGGCTTGAACCCATAAACCATGATCGCATAACCTGAGCTTGAAATGGAGAGTCAGAAGCTCAAGCAACTGAGCCACCCAGAAGCCCCCAAAGATTCTTTGAAATAAAAATAAATCTTTCATTGTTATAGCTTGGGGTAGGGGGAAATTCTTGAAAGAATTCCTTCCCTGAAAAGCAGAGCCCCTCAGAGGCATCCACTCCCTCCGATGCAGCCGTGACCGTCAGGCCTGAATCCTGGACTCTGCTTCGCTGTGCCAGTGCGAGCTGCCACATGCAAGCTCTGGTGTGCGAACTAGAAACCGCCCGCCCGAAGCGCACTGCGGCCCCGCCTGCGCTGCATCCCCCAACTCGTGCGGTCCCACAGGCCGTCAGCAGACGTTCCGGCGGAAGGGCGGTCCCTGATCTAGAGTATGTCCGTTGCGCTGCGGACCCTGCGTGACCGGTGACTGCGCTTACGGTTATGGAGAGTGTGACCGTCTGAAAGGGGAGTTTAACGAGCAGACTATTTAACCACAGCAGCCTTATAAACGCAACAGGAGAACAGTGACGCGAGGAACAAGAGCGCCACGGAACGACAGCGCCGCGCTAACGTAACCTGCTGAAGCAGCAGCTCTCCCAGCGGCTCCCCGACCCCAGCGAGCCGTGCGGCCACCAGCCCACACGGCTGTGTGAGTATAAACTTAAGGACAAATGTACTTCCTTGGTCACACTGTCCATATTTCAAGCGCATATGGCTAGTGGCTACCTTAATGGGACAAAGAACACTTCCCTCGTTGCCAAAAATTCTACGGGACCGAGCTGGCGCGATAATAAAGAGGTCACTAAATAATTACAGTCACTTTTCTGAATGAAAAACTATGTATTTCCTCAAATAAGAAAACTACACTCCCTTCAAATTCACAGATTTTTGAATTCAAGCTTTTCCATACTTTAGACAGACCTTTCCCCAGAGTGAACTAAAGTAGGTTACGCTGGTATTTACTGAATGTGAAATCCGCGTTTTCTAAAATGCTGCCAGACAGACTGAGGCGTCTCCTGTGATATGGAGATAGAGGAGCGGTACGAGCATCACCTTAAAAACCTATCAAAGAGCCGCGATCCCGGAACCATACATTCTACCTACGGGGATGAGCACATGGCATGTTCTAGAAAAACCAATGATGGTTATACTACCAGTAACCCCCAATCCCTACAAGACTGTGAGGGTTTTTCAGGACCGGAGGGAAGGAGGCCAGATTTCCCCCTTTCCCAGTGGTTTTCACGAGCCCCTCCCACTGGAGGAAGGCTCCGCGTCCCCCGAGCCCAGGACCCGGTGTTCTCGCACCTACCGCTCGGGACTCACCTGTGTGAGTGCGGAGATGGGCCTTGAGGTGGGAACTTTTGAAGTAGGTTTTGCGGCAGCCCGGGACGTTGCAAACATAGTTTCTCCTTCGGGAAAAGTCTACCTGAGGGGCACAGTTCTGGCCGGAGGTGATGAACACTGGAGCGGGGGCCAGGGGCAGGAGCCTGGTGCTGCCCCCAGCCACCCCGCCGGGTGACGAGGCCGCAGGCGGGGGCAGGGCCCCCTGCGGCAGGACCAGCATCACGGCCCCCTGAGGCACAGGCGGCCCCACGAACACAGGCCGGGCCACCGCAGCAGCGTGGGGGAGGATGGGCTTCGCCGTCCCCGCACACGCCTGGGGAGGGGGCTTCAAAACAGCTGAAAACGTGCCACTCTGTCCAGTCACAGGGATCATTTGGCAAAAGACAGGGGAACTGGGGACGGGGACAGAGATCACAGGGATGGCTTTCCTCGACAAGTCACTTTCATAATTCTTTGGTGAGCAGGTTTGAATCGCGACAGGCCACCCAGCCTGCTGGCCTTTGTCGGCGGGGACCAGGCCACCGGCCTTGTGCGAGCAAGGCTGGCCGGATGAGGAGTCCGCGGCCAGCGGGCGGTCTGTGAGCCGTGTGGCCAGCAAAGCTTCCAGCCGTCCCAGAGACGGTGCTTCTCCTCCGCTGACGGAAAGCTGGCGCTCTTGAATCTGGGCGGCAGGAACGTGGCCAGGAACTGGACTCCCCGCCGTGTGGCGGATGACACTTGTCACCACGGGCCTGCAGGAGGGGCTGCGGGCTGGCTCCGGGGACTCTGGCTGCGAAGCAGGAAGCGCCCTCTCCGCCTTCCCGCTCAGCACTTGGGCTGCGCCAGCAGAGGCTGGGGGCATGGCCGTGACCATGCATGCTTTGGAATCAGTTACTTGGGAAGGAACAAGTGTCCCTGTCGATGGCTCCACGAGGTCAGGGCTCTGAGGAGGAGTCATGCACTTAAAAAAAAAAGTACTGTGTGAAAAGGTGGTCTTGGTTACAGTTTCAAGGGGACTTAATTTGGGTCACGCTGCCCCCAGGGCCTTTAAAAAGTATCTACAAAAGCCTCACGGAAGCCTGCTCACCGGCATCACATCACGGCTTGCAAGGCTCGCTGAGCTAGGTCACTTTCCAGGCTCCTCCCCCTTTCCTGACCTCGCCCAAACCAGTCAATGTGCTTAGTTTTAATAACATCAGTGCCACTCCTGGCCTTGCATGGCAACTGCAACGAGCCATTAACTATTAGGCCCACAGATGAGAAAACAAATTTATATTCAAAATAAGAGCTTTTCACAATGATTTCTGATTCTCAATTAAAAACCACCACCCCAGCGTGAGCCATTGCACACACCCCAGCGTGAGCCATTGCACACACTATTAGACGCGAGGTAAAAGTCTGCTGGAACGGCCCCCCGAAGCCACGCTCTCACCAGTGGCCCTGCCTGAACGACGCCCCTCTCGCAGCGCCCGGCACTTCCCACTCCCGGTCGGCCTCCCGGCGGCAGGGCCCGGTGCCAGCGACTCCGCGAGGGGGCTCTGGCTCACTCTTTGGGGAATTCTCCCACTGCCCACGAGTCCCTTCCCCTCCCTCTCCCAGGTCTGCCTGCCACGCTCTCCTTCCAGCGAGCTTCCAGCGCAGCACCCCGAGATTCTGGTCCTTCACCTCTGTCAGCAACTGGCCGTTCTCAACTTTACAAGCCGAGAAGCAATCTCTCCCAGCAATTCCGTGGCTCCAGCAAGGTAAGGAAACACAAACCAAAACCTTGCCTGACCGCACCCAACCCCTACAGGTAAGAAATGGGTTGCTCTGGGGAGGCAGAGGCCAGAGTGGGAACCCAGCTAATGAAGGCTGGGGCCAAACACAGGCTGTCTCCACCCGTATTTCCTGATCCCAGACTGGGTCCCACCCTGGAAATCCCCAGGGAAGCGAGTACGTTTTACTTCCTCACATCCATCTGTAGGTTTCATCTTATGAATGTTGTAGCCCTGTGGCTGCAAGCTGGGATCTATTAATGGAAAGAGCGTATTTTCCAGGGATGAGAGCTTTCATCCTGAGGACCCAGAGGTCCTGCCCTTGACTACCAGCATCCCAATGAATCTCCCACTAGTTCTTCAACACATTTATTTAACATGGCCTAGTCACTACATAAGACGCTCTTCTCCCCACTTCTTACCAGAGTCGATAAAGAATCGAAGTCCTTTGGTAGCTCAGGTGCGGCTGTGTCAACATGCACCGTGGCAGTGACATCCCCAGAGTCAGAGACAGGTGTGAGGGGTCTTATCTTTAACAGTTCCCCTTTCTGGGATCTTTGACCCCAGGCGCTCATGCAAACAAGCGCCTCAACCGCTTCGATGTCATTCTGCTCCAAGACGCTGCACGTAGACCTTTCACTATCGTGCCGCTTCCTCTCCAGGATCGACTCACATATGTCCATGATGTCAACCTAAAGGCGACACAACACAGTGGTTTCTCAGTCTGGGGGAAACTGAGAGGGCAACCCTGATGGGTGCGAGGATACGCACACCAAGTGTGCGCACTATGCACGTAACACACACACGAGACTCCACACACAAACCCCGTTTCTGTACAAAATATGCCAACGGAACATTCATGCCAATTTCACTGAAGCCAGCGTTCTGACAAGTGAAGACGACTGGGCTTGGCTGGCAAGCATTTTCCACTGAAAACCCTGATTCTTAAAAAAAAAAAAAAAAAGTTACGTTCACGTTTTCCTGCAGGAAATGACCAGTAAGCCTTTAATTGCTCAGGTGTAAGCCCCGAGGGAGAAACTGGCACAGGCTCGGGTCTTCCGGGTTGTCAGAGCCACCCGAAGGGGGTCCCTGCAGGTGCGTTTCTGCAACTCTCTAAAGCCCTGAGCGCAGCCTTCTAAAGTCAGGGCATCACCACACACAGGACTTGCCGGGGGCTGAACGCCATGTGTGCCAGCAAGGTGGAGCCCATGCTGGGGGAGCCCTGTTCCCCAGACGCAGGAACACTCAGCCACTCCTTAACACCACAAGGCTAGGCAGGAGATAGGAAGAATTTTAAAAATCTACTGCAACCCAGGCGATGGACATCTTTCCTGCAGGTCACACTGGTCTTTCAAAGCAGGAAGGGGGGACAGAAGCAACTGGAATCAACTAATCCCTTCCCAAAGACCCTTTAAATCTACAATGACACACGTCTGCACTCAGCTCGCCTAAGCATCAAATCCTTTTGTCCAGCCAGGTCCCCCCAGAGCACGCCAGGGGCGCGACCGCCTCTGGCCCAGCTTCTGACCGCTGGGTCCCCAGAACCGTGAGATCACAGACATGGGGCTGAGGGCGGCAGGAACGGAGGGGCACAGCACACCCTGACCTCTCTCGGGCCCCCAGGGTCCTCGAGTCTCGACGACCAAGGTTCTAGCCGCCTTCAAGCCCGAACACGAGGCGGCCAAGGCTCAGGAAGGAAGCAACCCACTTCCCCTCCCCCACCCCGCCTTCTTCCGCCCTCTGTCTCCCACCCACCGTATGTGGTCATCGTGCCAGCTTTGCCCCGCCCACCGCATGTGGTCTTCGGGCCAGCTTTGCCCCACCCCCGCCCCACCTTTCATCAGCTTTGCCCCGCCCTCTACCCAACCCACCCCGGGTAGTCTTCAGACCAGTTTTGCCCCGCCCCCTACGTCCCGCCTTCCGTCCAGCTCTGCCCCGCCCACCGCATGTGGTCTTCAGGCCAGCTTTGCCCCGCCCCCGTCCCGCCTTCCCGTCAGCTCTGCCCCGCCCCCTACCCCCAACCACTGCATGGGGTCCTCATGCGAATTTGCCCCGCCCCCTACGTACCGCCCTCCCATCAGCTTTGCCCCTCCCCGTGCCTCCACCCAACACCAGTGGTCTTCAGGCCAGCTTTGCCCCGCCCCCTACGTACCGCCTTCCTCGCAGTCTTGCCCCGCCCCCCACGTACCACCTTCCTTCCAGCTTTGCCCCTCCCCGGCCCCACCTTCCCGCCAGCTTTACCCCGCCCCCCGCGTCGCCCACCGCCTGCCGGCTTCCCGCCAACCTTTGTCCCACCCCCCCAACCCCGCCCGCCCCACCCGCCGCGTGCCACCTTCCCGCCGGCTTTTGCCCGCCCCCCTCTCCCTTTCCACCATCCGCCTGCCGGACCCCGCCGCCCGCCTGTCGCGTTCCCGCCAGCCGCGCCCCGCCCAACGGCCGCCTCCTCATACGGCCTGGTGACGTCATGGCTGGAAATAGCCCCGCGCTGGGACCCGGCAAAGCGGGGTTCGCTGCGGGTACTCCAGACAAAGCTACGCGTAGGGCGGCGCGGGGCACACGCCCCCGTGCCACCCAGCGCGTCCCTGCACCGCTGCCGCCCCTCCCAGCGCCTGAGCCCGCGCTGGCCCCTAACCGTGGGGCCGCGGCTAGGCCCCATGCGTCCCCGCCCTCCTCCACGCCCCGGCCCCGCACAGGCGGCACGTCCCCGCCTCGCCGCTCGCCCGGATGGGCGCTCACTCACCGCCTGCGCGTCGCCCGATCCCACAGAGCCCGGCGTCTGCATGGTGCCGGCGGCCCGCAGGCAACAAAGCAGCCGCGGGGCGGGAGCTCAGCGCACGGCAGCGGCCGCACGTGCGCCGCGGGTGGCGGCGACCCGGAGCTCCTGCGGCCGGCGCGAGCCTCCGCCCGCCCGCGCCGCTCTGCCCCGGCGCGGCCCTCGCCGTGCGGGAGGGGCGGGGCGGCCGCGGAGGGAGCGGCCGTGGGGGCGTGGCGCGAAGGCAAACCAAAATACACCGCGCCCCCATCGGGGCGGGGCCGGGCGCCCGGCAGCCAATCCGCGCCGGGCGCTTGCGCCGCCGGCCAATGGGCGCCGCGGGGAGCCGCGTGATCGGAGCCTGGCCGAGGCGTGATCTGGCAGGGCGGGCAGCGGCACGTGTTTTGGTCCGAGTGAGGGGCGGGGCCTGAGGACCCGGAAAGTAGGGGAAAGGTCCCGGCGGCCGCGGCGGCTGCGGCGGGTCTGAGGGGCGGTGCAGCTGGTGCCGGGGAAGTCCCCTGGCAGAGGGCTGGCTGGGCAGTGCCACGGCGCTTAAAGGGGTACCGCCCGCAGCCTGCCCAAGCGCAGGACCCGTGGAGCGAATTGGACCCGCAGGAGGAACCCCCGCGTTTTGCTTGCTCGTTTGTAATTTTTCTTAATCTGTCGTCGGCTCCTCGGCGTGCCTCCCTGCCCGGGAAGGGATCTGAAAGCAGGCTGGCTCCAGGTGAGAGTCCTGCATCCGAGGCTCCTTTCAGCAGCGCCCCAGAGCCCGAGCTTCTAGGCCTGAGTCTGCCTTTGCCGTCCCTTCCCCAGGCAGCTTTGGGCCGCAGTTTCCACTCTTAAGTGGGGGCCGGAGAAACCCACCCGTTCTTCCCAGACCCGGTGTGAGCATCACCTCCTCTAGGAAGTCCTCAGGCCTGAATGAGAGAGATGTCCATTGACATCTTTCTTTTTCCCTGGACTTGGGTTGACCATGCTCTGGGTGTGGCTTAGCCACTTCTGCAGCTCTACGTTCTTGAAGGTCTTGAAGATCGGGGACCAGTCTGTGTGCCTTTGAACCCCTACCGCGCGCAGCTCAGCGTGGGACAGCCTTTCACCCCCTTGCGCTGCCACCTTTGCTGGGCTCGGAGGTGGGTGGGCACCGCTAAGAGGCAGAGGCCACAGTGAAGAGTCCTCGGCCCTGAAAGCCAAGGGCAGGGCAGGGTAGAGGGTCCCTGTGCTCTGAGCGAGAGAAGCCCTGGGCCCAAGGGACAGGCCACAGGGGCGGGCAGGACCTCCCCCTTATACTGGGGAGGCCCGGGGATCTGACCACTGCTTCTGCCTCACAGACCTGTTTGGGTAGGAGCGGGATAAGCTGGCCGCCTTCTCTCCATTTCTTCCTGTTATTTACTTGTCTCCCCACCAGAAGGAAGCCTCCCTGGGTTGGGGAGCTTGTCTGATGGGGTGCGGCCTCCCAGTGCCTGGCTCCCTGCAGACACACAGACTCCCGTTGGTTGAATGAGCCAATAAAGATGATCACCTGCTGCCCCACCCCCGCACCTCCCCGGGGAGGCAGACACCTCTAATTCGAGTCCTTGATGTTGAACTCACATTCTGCCCAAGTCTGGATTGCGCACCCCTGGGAAGCGCATCACCCATCACCCCGATACTTCCACCCAGAAACCAGAGCCACTTTGGCCCCTTCCCTTCCCTGCACTTGCCTCCTTTCGCCAATTACCTCCTGCCTGCCCTTCTCCCGCCAAGTATCTCTCAAATTACTGGCTTCTCTTCATCCCCCACTCGCGCCCCAGCCCGGCCACCGCCCTGCCTCTCCTGAATTCTGGCCACTGCCTCCCAGCATGTCTCGCTGCCTCCCGCCCGTCGCGTACGGTCTGCTCTTCAGCTCACTGCTGGGATGATCTGGAAGGAGCGTTGGTACCTAAGTAGCGTGCACACTCTCAGCAGGCGTCCACGTGGCTACTGGACTGAACCTGGCTCGTCAGGCCAGAGTCTGTGACTGTATAACGGGACCAGGCCAGCGGTTCCTGCGCCCCGCTGACCAGTTCCCCCCACCCCTTTCTCTCTTGCTGTCCCGCCTCTACTGCCCCGATACAGAGCGCTGCCCCCCACGCCCCCGCCACCCACATCAGGTCGTGTCACTCTCTCCTGCTTTGCACATGGCATGCCTTCCGCATCAGCACCCCACCCCTTCTCCACCTTGGCTCTGTGACACTGGTGACTCCCCGCTGAAGGCCTTCCTGGTTCCCATACAGCAGGACAACTCGGCAGAAAGCTAAGTGCAGGGTGTTTTGGGTTTTTTCTTTTAATGTGTATTTATTTTTGAAGGAGAGAGAGGCAGAGAGTGAGCAGGGCAGGGTGGGAGGGGGGCAGAGAGAGAGGGAGACACAGAATCCGAAGCAGCTCCAGGCTCTGAGCTGTCAGCACAGAGCCTGACATGGGCCTTGAACTCATGAACCCCGAGATCATGACCTGAGCCGAAGTCGGACGCTCAACCGACGGAACCCCCCAGGCGCCCCTCAGTGCAGGGTTTTGGAGTCAGACTTGGATCCGGTTCCCCGCTGTGCCAGTGTGGCTAAGTCAGGTGGCTGGCTGTGTCTGTGTAGAGTGAGGGGCCCCAGCTGCTCGCCATGAGCCTGGAGCCACATCGGGTCCTGTGCCGACTCCCGGGGCAGTAGGGAGCCCTAGAGGCTCAGACGGTGGGCTGGCTCAGACTCTTCCAGAACAAGGCCCTATCCCTGCCTTGTCTAGCCCGTGTCCCAGCCAGACGGCGCTTTGCTCATGCTGGTCCCCCCTGATTCCTCCCTCACCTCGACCCAGATACCGCTTCTCCATGAAGCCTTTCTTCACACGCAGACACACACGCCGGGCTGCGGCTGCTGCCAGACCCGGGTACTGGCCCTGCCCGTAGTCCAAGGAGCACTGACTGTTTCCAAACCAAAGACACTTAACAAAGCATTCACTTGGAGCCATGACCGAGCCCCCTCGTCGCTTCCAGGCCCCACAGACCCTCAGACGGAGTGTGGACAGCCTGCACGTGGACACAGACAACCCCTATGCTGTGTCTATGTGGACACGACACCACTGAGCAGACTGCCAGCAGCTGCGCACGTGCTTTTACACACACACGGCAGCGTGGCGTCCGCCTCCCGGACCTTGCTTGCTGGTCTTCGAGCAGATTCCCCATCGGTTCCCGGAGATCAGTCTCGTGCTTTGTACGGGTGAAATAATATTACACTATAGGAACGTGACAGCGGTTATTGAAGCACTCCCGGTTAAGTCACCCCTAGGGTGCCTAGGTTGTTTCCAGCTTGCTGGGACATGGTGTCCAAGCGTCATGTGCCCACAGGCAAGGAGACCCACCAGATCACCTCCTCCAGCTGGAACTGCTAGGCCACCTGCTCTTCTCTTTCCTTTCTGTCCTTTGGCCTTTGGGTAAATGTTATGGAAGCGCAGTACAGACACAGGAAAACGTGAAAACCGAAGGGTTTCCTGAATCTTCACAAAGCACCCGCTTCTGTCACGGGCACCGAGGGCAAGAAACAGAATTATCGGCCAAATCCTAGAAACCCCACCCTGACCCCACCCGGGATAATCCCTATCGTGGTTTCTTTTTCTTTTCTTTTCTTTCTTTATTTTGAGAGAGAGAGAGAGTGTGTGTGAGAGTGCAGGAGGGGCAGAGAGAGAGGAGAGAGAATCCCAAGCAGGCTCCACGCTGTCAGTGCAAAGCTCGACGTGGGGCTCAAACCCATGAACTGTGAGATTTATAACCTGAGCCAAAATCAACAGTTGGACGCTTGGGGGCACCTGGGTGGTTCAGTCGGTTAAGCATCTGACTTCAGCTCAGGTCATGATCTCACGGTTCGTGGGTTCAAGCCCCGCGTCGGGCTGTGTGCTGACAGCCAGCTCAGAGCCTGGAGCCTGTTTCAGAGTCTGTGTCTCCCCCTCTCTCTGACCCTCCCCTGCTCACACTGTCTCTCTCTCTCTCAGAAATAAATTTAAAAAAAACATTAAAAAATAAAAATAATAATTCCTTTAAAAAAAAAGAGCTGGAAGCTTGATATTCTGTCTCCCTCTCTCTGTCTCTCCCCTGCGTGTGCACTCTCTCTCTCTCTCAAAAATAAATAAACATTAAAAAAAAAAAAGAATGGGAAGCTTGACCCACTGAGCCACCCAGGCGCCCCCCCCATCATGGCCTCTAACACCATGGCATACTGAATTGAAACTTGTACAAAGAAAACCCTTCAGTGGGCTCTCTTCTGGGCCTGGTATGTAGCTGCACGTAGTTGGACTTCATGTATTCTTGCTGCTGTAGAGCACACCATGACGCATTGGCCCATTCTGTGGATGGCCATCACAATCGTTTCCAGTCTGGGGCTGCCATGAATAAAGCTGCAGTTAAGATTTTGCTACATGAGTGTGTGTATTTTAAATTTAGAAAGATTGTCAAATGTTCCTCCAGACACAAACTCATGCCTATTTATCCCACCAGCAATGGGCCGCAAAGCCAGTCCCCTATTTCTTCACTAATGCTGGGCCTTCTCAAACTTTCTGACCCTTAGCAAGCTCAGTGGAAAAAAAAAATGAGAACTCATCATGTTATATTGTATTTCTTTGGTGGCGTTTCCTTCAGAGTTTTTCCTGTATTTAAAAGCCATCTTGATTTCATTTTCTGTGAACTCTGGGAAGAATTTTATTTTATTTTATTTACTTAAAAATTTTTTAATGTTTATTTTTTGAGAAAGAGAGACAGAGCACGAGCTGAGGAGGGCCAGAGGGAGAGGGAGACACAGAATCCGAAGTAGGCTCTGGGCTCAGAGCCCAACACAGGGCTCGAACTCACGAACAGTGAGATCATGACCTGAGCCGAAGTCGGACCCTCAATCGACTGAGTCACCGGGGTGCCCCAGAAGGATTTTTAAATGATGGTAGAGAAACTTGAACATGTTTAAATGCTGGAGACAAGGGGCCAGTGGAGAAAAATTAATAATGATGGGGAGAGTAAGAGAGAGAGAGAGAGGAAGAGAGAGGTTGGCGGCAGAAGGGGGTGGGGAAGTACGCGTTGGGGAGGGCCAGGGGCACACAATAGAGGTGCCGGCTTTGTGCAGGAAGAAGGACTTGCCTCATGGGAGACCAGGGGAAGGGAGAGAAAATGGCTGGAGATCCAGGAAGACTCTGGAGTGGAGAGGAGAGAAGGCCAGGGTGTTTACATTTGATCCACCTTCTTGATGATATGGGAGTCATCTACGGGGTGGGGGTGGGGAGGGGCTGAGATTTGGAACAGACCTGGCCAGGGACAGTGACAGCGATTGCCCTCCGCGCTGAGGTCCCAGTCATAATGTTGGAGTGACCCTGGCCCAGGAATTCGGCTGCTGCCCTGGCTCCTGGTGTGGCCGTGCTGGGTCACCTAGGATGGGCCTTTCTCATCTGTGAGCCTCAGCTCTCTGACTTGCAAAATGGAGGTAGATTAGCTCCGTGATTCTAATCAGTCCTGGACTATGATCAAGTTCATCGTGATGGTTTTGTTGTTTTCATGTAGTTAAGTACCACTTAAGGACGATCATTTATTCAGAAGTGATATCCTCTTCACGTTTCCTGGTTAGAATGTCTGTGCTTTAGGACCGCACGCCCTAACCTGTGAGGACAAAACACTGGCCCCCAAATTTGTTCTGAAAGTTTGTGGTCAGTGAAATGCCCAAATCTGGGGATCTCTGGGCTAGATGTTTTCTAGTCCATTCCATCTCTGATAACCGTGATTGTCCAAGGGCTGCCTGGACTGGCCTCCATGCTTGGCTGGAGGGGCTGACTTCAAAGCCTCAGCCGGAGGAAGCAGGTGGGTGGAGCTGACATTCCCCGCACTCTGGCCTGCCCCCTGCGCCGCCCCCCTTCCCCCCTCCAACAGGCTGACGTGCTCCTCCTCCTGACCCTCAGTACCCATCTCCTGGGTCACTGACTGGCAGTCCCAGGCATTGCCAGTGCTTTGGCCTTGGCCAGAGCCCAGCTGAGGAACCAGGAGCCGCAAAGCAAAGCAGGCTGCGGGGGAGGGGGCCAGGCGAGGAAGGAGCAGCGCAGGGGGCAGGCAGAGTAGGTGTGAGGGGAGAGCTGGCTCCCCATGGGGCCTGGGTCCCATCCTTCCCCTCTTTCCCCCTGGGTTGAGCTCGCTGGCTGGAAACCACGCAAGCACCAGAATGTGCTGCAAACTGACCAGCCTGTTGACTGTGGGCTGGCTGGCGAGATGACCTACTTAATCCCTGACTGACTCGGGGAGGCGTTAATGAATCACCAACCCACCATTCTCCCACTCGTTGGGTGATCGATCCCCCAACAACCGTGGGCATCTGCCATGGCCACGCCTAACACCTTAGAGCCCCTACCCCCGCCCCTGCGGGGGGCCCTGGCACTGGGGGCTCGTAGGGGTGGCTGGGGCGTGCATCATGCGAGAAACCCACTCATTTACACACACCACCTCCGCGTTGCATACGCAGTGGGTGCCCGAGAGCGAGGGAGCCTCTGGAAAAAGACTTGTGAAAGGATCCAGGCGGGCGGTTCTCACCCCGAGCGGCACCAGAATTCCCTGGAGGGAGTGTTAGCCCGCAGGCTGCTGGGCCCGGTGGGTCTCCGGTGGGTCTGACGATTTGTGTTTCTAACAAGTTCCCAGATGTCGTTGACACCACCGGTCCAGGGACCGTGCCGTGAGAGCCACTGGCTGCGTCCCGCTCCCTCGTTGTGTGAGAGGAGAAGCGGCCCCGGGGAACAGAAGCCACTTGTCGAAATCCCCCTCTGAGCGTGCACGGAGAACCTACTGGAACCCACACCTCCAAACGGACTCCCAGCTCGGTGCCTCCCTGGATGGATGCCCCAGGGCTGCTGTCCTGGGAACAGCCCCCAAAGAAACCTACGGAGGCCAGTGTGGCGCTGGCCTACCTGCTGGCCTGGGAGGGCAGCCCTCCAAGCGTCCCCGTGGCCACCCGGCCCGTCTGCCTGGCCGTCCGCCTGCAGCCGGGGAGGCCGCCAGCCTGGTTTCTGCAGCCGTCCAGCCGGGCAGCAGTTCAGGGCAGCAGGCCCGCGGCCCGTGCAGGAGCAGCTCACAGCGGGGCTTGTATGGGCCCTGCAGGGGCCTGAGCCTGGATCTGTCCCTGTTCTTCATGCCTGCTGGGGGCAGGGGTGGGGGGGCAGTGCCAGCCCCAGCCTCCGTTGGGCCGCCCTGCTCCTGCGGCCCCAGGCTGGCCAGCCCCCTGACTCAGCGGGGGTGGGGGGGGCACATTTCAACTCCCCCCCCGCAGGAGGTGCCCCGTCCGTGCAGGCCCCCCGGGCTCAGGCAGAGGACAGCGAACCTGCTTCCCAGGGCGCCAGGGCACTGCTGGGCGGAGGGCACCGTGGGCTGTGGACCCCCCTCTGCCCGGAAGTCCCCAGCGCAGGCTGCAGTCCAGCGCCTCCTCGCTGCCCCCTGTGGTCTGTTCACCCGCATTTGTCAGAACCCCCACTTCCCACCCTGGAGGAGGAGCGGCAATGGCTCTGACCGCGGGCAGGCCGTTGGCTGGGCTCTGCCCTCCCTGGGAAGCTGGGGAGCCGCCTGCCCCGACTGGTCCTGAGCCCCTTCCTGAATGTCCCTTTGGGGCGCTCTCGGAAGTCCACAGAGCAGGGGGAGCAAGGGCTCCGTGCGCCCGGGTTGGGGCGCGCCTTTCTGTCTGCCTCCTGCCAGGGGAGACTCTGGAGGGCGGTGACACCCCTGCTGGTGCAGCTGGTCACCACGAGAGCCCCCAGACCCTGGGCGGGGGGCAGGGGGCACTGGATCCACGCAGTCATCAAGACGACAGCCTGGGGTTTTGCTGCAAAGCAAGCATTTCCCCCTGAAGCCTGGTGCTTCACATTTTTCTCTTCTCCCTCCCCCTCTCTGCTCACCTCTGCCTCTCCTCCGCCTCCCCTTCCTCTCTGTCACGTGGAGAAACAGTGAAAGTGGCTCTGATCTGAGTGAGGGGGTCCTGGGAGACAGGCAGGGCGGCTAGGGGCGAAGGCTCTGCTAAGCCGCAGTGAGGAGCTCGGGCTGCCAGGAAAGGGGGTGTGCCGGGCCGGCCAGAGCTGACGCCCCAACTCCCGGGGAAGCCGGCCGGATGCCCCTCAGGGTGGGCACCAGGTGAATGCACCTGGCCTGCTGTTCCAAAATGCAGCCGGGGGCTGAGTCGTGGAGGAGGGGCATGGGGCTGGGCACAGGGCGCGCAGAAGAGGGCCTGGAAGGGGATGTAGAGCCTGGGCCGGGCCAGGCTGCCGCTGACTCGGCCAGGTCACCTGAGGCATGTGGACTGGTCCGCCGTGCCAGGCTGACTCGGGGGGCATGGGGGCCCGGGGGCGTCCTGGAGGGTGGCGGGGCAAGGTCGCCAAGTGGCCACGCGAAGTCTGCCCTTCTAGGGGCATCCACTGTGCTACCCGCGCAGACACAACAGGCGACCAGCTGTGGCACGTGGCTCCCACGTGAGTCCAGGCCACCTCTGTTCCCTTGGGCGCGTGGACAAGGGCGCCGGCCGAGGGCACACCAGCTAACTGCTCCTTAAGTCACAGGGCAGGTCTTCTCCATCAGCACAAGGTGGGGCCTTAAGGTAATCCAGAGAAACGTCACTGGGAAGTTTGTAGCATAAAAAGTGTGTCAAGGATCAACTTGCATGTGAACGCTGAGAAAGCTTTGGGATTTGTTAACAAAATGCTTTAAGTTCATGCCAAGCGCTCCCGGTTTCTCACTCCTGTTATGAGGAGTGGGAACAGCGTGCGTATTGATGTGAAGTAAACGAGCGGTTAATCGTATTTGCCACTATTTATCACACGCGGTGTGCCAGTCACTGTCGGCACACGGTTTTCCCATGACCTCGTTTCATTTTTATGCGGACTTTCCATCGTAGGCACAAATGGCCCCCATCTCTCAGAGGGGGATCTGAGGACGGGGAGGTTAGGGGACGAGTCCAGATCATACAGCTGGTTGGTGGTGGGGGGCGGGGTGCAAGCTCTGCCCTTTGCCCCTGGCCTTGCCCGCGGGCCATCCTGTGCCGCGGTCTGGAAACTCCTTAAACAACATTCCTGCGGCTGGTCCAATTGAAGATGTATTTTAATAATTTTACAGAATAATTCAAATAAATTGTTAATATTATCATTGGAAAAGTAACCATCCTCAGGATAGAAAACAGAGAGATACAGAAAAGTACATGCAAAGAAAGTAAGGCGGTTCCTGAGTGGCTCAGTCAGTTAAGCATCCAACTCTTGGTTTCTGCTCAGGTTGTGATCTCACGGTTCGTGAGTTCGAGTCCCACATCGGGCTTGCGCTGATAGAGCAGAGTTGCTTTGGAATCCTCTATCTCTCTCCCTCCTTTCCTCTCTCTCTCTCTCTCTCTCTCTCTCTCAAAAGAAATGAAAATTAAAAAAAAAAGAAAAGAAACATTTTCTCTTCTCTCTCTCCCTCTCTGCCTCTCCTCTGCCTCCCCTTCCTCTCTCATCACATGGAGAAACAGTGAAAGTCTCCCCCCTTTTCCCTTCTAGTCGGCCTCCAACGGCGGGTCAGCAGCACCAGCCTTTTTTCCAAATGTAAACACACACACACACACACACACACACACACACACACGTTTTCTTTAGTTTGGGTTTGGCTTTTGGATGTCATGCGTCCATCCAGTGAGGTACGTTTCACCTGCAGTTCTCTTTCCGTCCTGGACGTCTTCTGTCCAGCCCCACACTGGGAGCCCTCACTCTTTTGTTTTATGGACCCTCAGGAGCCCACTTAACACCCCAAATCCCAAATCCTCAGTCTCAATTAAAATTCAAGTAATTGGGCGCCTGGGTGGCTCAGTCGGTTAAGCATCCGGCTTGGGCTCAGGTTGTGATCTCGTAGTTCGTGGGTTCGAGCCCCGTGTTGGGCTCTGTGCTGATGACTCAGAGCCTGGAGCTTGTTTCAGATTCTGTGTCCCCCTCTCTCTCTCTGTTCCTTCCCCACTCACGCTCTGTCTCTGTCTCTTTTTCTCAAAAATAAACGTTAAAAAAATTAAAATAAATGAATAAGTGGGAGTAATAATGCTTCCCTAGCTGAGTTGTTTTAAGAATTAGAGGTTTTGTTGCCTTAGAGAAATCAAATCGCTCCCCCCCCACCCGGGGCAGGTTATTGTTTTGGTTTCACTGGGCCTGACCTTCCCCTGCTTTCTGACCGTTTGAGTGCAATGTGGACTTGGGGGAGGAGGGGACAGCTGGCCACCTCACTCCGTGGGCCCCTGAGGGCTCTGCATGTGGACCCCCCGCCCCCGGAAACCCCAGCAGGGGCCAGGCCTGGAGTCCCACTGGTGGGGAGGAGGCTCCAGAGCTCAGGTGTAGGAGATGAGGCCACTGATTTTGCACCCCCAGGTTGGCGGGCCGGCCCCCGGGCTGGGTGGTCCCAGGGAGCCCTTGGGGCGCACACTGCCCTAGAGCCAGGCCCTGGAGCATTTTCGGACCCCTTCTCGTGCACTTTGTTGCTCAGATGCTTCAGCACAGGGCTTGGAGACCATTCAAGTTCCCAGCCCCCGGGGTTCCTGGGCTCACACAGCTCTGGGTGGGGAAGGAAGGGAGGGGACAGGGTCTCACAGGCCCAGGGCATTCTTCTGGGTGGAGGCTGGCCGGAAGGGGTGCTGGAAGCTCCCTGTCCCACAAGGTCCCACTGAGGGCTTTGTCTGGTCCGTGGGAGCAGGAAACTCCCCACCCTGGGAAAATCCCTCCCAGCGTGTGGGTGGGCCTGGCCACCACTTCCCCTGCAGGGGGACACACCCACGCTGATGGCCTCAGCAGCCAGGCGGGAGGAGGTGGGGAGTGGTCATGGGGAGGCCGGCTCCTCTCTGCCCCAGACTCAGTTTCCCCTTTTGGCTATCAGAGGACATTGTTAGTGTGGTGCAAAGGGCTGGCAGAAATTCGGACAAAACAGCTCACGTGGGCTTCGACCAGCCTCTCTGGGTTCCAGCACATGTCTGGGCTCCAGGCTCGGGGAGCGGGGAGCGGGAGCCTTTGTTCTCCAGACGGCCCCATTCACGTGTCCCCACCCCTCGTCTTCATTTAGGGGGCATGAACAGGTTAAATGACCCCCACCCCCATCCGTTAATTCATCTCAGCTGATGGCCTGAGACAGCAAGCTTTGGCTGTCCCCACAGAGTACACACACAGTCTGAGGATGGGGGGTGGGTGGGGGACACGCAGGTGACCCGGCTTTGGGGATGGGACCAGAGGACCTAAGTGAAGTGGGAGGGACCTGAGGAAGACAGGCACTTGATCCTCCTGGCCACGTTTGAGCTGAGCCTCAGAGAGGAAGGGGAGGGGTGTCTGGGTGGCTCAGTGGGTTGAGCATCTGACTCCTGATTTCGGCTCAGGCTCCTGAGTTCAAGCCCCGTGTTGGGCTCTGTGCTGACAGCGCAGAACCATCCTGGGATTCTCTCTCTCCTCTCTGGCCCTCCACTGCTTGCTCTCTCTCTCTCTCTCTCAAAATAAATACGTAAACTTTTTAAAATGGCAGGGACAGGAAAAGGTAGGGGTGTGTGTGTGTGTGTGTGTGTGTGTGTGTGTTGCAGTCGGGGGTGCAGAAAGCCAGAGGAAAGTGAGAAGATCGTGAAGACCTGGAGTATGAGAGGCTGGGAGGGATTGGTTTGCACCCCTCCCCGCTCCCCACAGGTAAGTGGGAGTTGGACAACAGGCCCATTTATAAGACTGGATTATCGAGGGCCTTTTTTATTTTTTTAAATTATGACCACCAAGAGCAGGCACTGGTGGGGCTCCTCGAGGGGAAAAGGCAGTCACATTCGCATTTCAGAGCCATGCTTCTGCCCACAGTGTGGGGAGGGGTACAATACAGGGCTGGGGGCGGGGACCACCCTGCAGGCACCAGAGAAAAAATGGGAGTGAATCAGTTTTCCGCGCTGTGTGACAAATTATCACAAACTGAGAGGCTTAAAACAACACACATTTATGATCTGCTTCCATGAGATAATAAAGGAGGAATCTGGGTGTGGCTTAGCGGGGTCTTTGGCCTCATTAATCTACAATGCAGGTGGCAGTTGGGCCGTGTTCTTATCTGGAGGTTCGACTGGGGAAGACTCTTGTTCTGTGCTCTCTCAGGCTGTTGGCTGACTTCTTCCCCTTGGTGCTGCACGGCTGAGGGCCAGTCTGCCAACCAGCTGTCAGCTTAGCTCCCAAAGGCTGCCTGCGGTTCTGGCCACAGGCCCTCTCTAGAGGCAAGCACACGACCCACACCCAGGAGCTAGTACGGGGCAGCCAGCCACTTGCATTTCCCTCCCGGGCTCCCTCTTTCTTCCCTCTATTCTTTCCACCTTCCTGCTCCCCATTCAAGATGGTGGCTCTGGGCCGTTGCCTTGAGGGAGAACCAGATAGGACAGTACACAGAATTAGCTCACGAGCCTTTTCCCCAACTGTGGATTCCAAAAGCCTAAGCTCTCCCTTGAGGGAGTGAAAAGGATTCAGATAAGGCTTTCCCCCCAGCACCATCTGTGACACAGTCCCGGGTGTGTCTGCCTCCTTCAGTCCTTGAGCAAGAAAAGGTGCCCCACCTTGGCTGAGGGCCTGGAACGGGGCCTTTTCTCCTGAGGTCCACACTCGTGACACAGGGTTCTGGGCATGCTTCGTGTGTCAGGAAGGTTTCCTCCAGAGAAGCAGAAGCAGTGTGTGTGTGTGTGTTTACAGAGACACATGGGTATACAAGTGTGTGTGTGTGTGTGTGTGTGTGTGTGTGTGTGTGTGTGTGTGTGTGTGTAGGGGAGGCCCGGGGTTACAGAGCAGGCTACCCTGTCCCCGGGGCTTCCCCCAGGTGTGTGCACGGCCCAGGCCTCGGGGGAAGGACTTCTGATCAAGCCCAGGGGCTGAGCTAACAGTGGGTTCTCGGACCCCCTCTCTGCTGAGCGGCGCTGGCACCGGGCCTTACGAGCAGCGCCCTGTCTGCCCGCACGTGGGGAAGCCGCGGCAGTTCTCAAGCCCAGGCCCGGCCTCTGCTGCTCGAAAGGAAGAGAATAGAACACGGGCTGTGGTGCTTGGCCCCGAGGGCGTCCCACCCGGACGGCTGCCCTGAAGGTTAAGGCCGTGCCCCGAACCCTGCTTCTACCCCGCACGCTGCCCGCCTGGAGCTCCATCACCGTATCTGAGCCGCTGCTCCCCGGTGTCTGAGGTTGTCACACGCTGCACCCCGCTCGCGAGGGCTGATGGCACGCAGTTCCTCAGTTCTGTTTGCCGCGATGCCACATGGGTAGCTTGCAGCCTGCCGCGGTGGGAACATTTACAGCACAGAAATCAGCAAACACTAGATCAGCTCCGCGGGCTGGGGTTTCGGAAGCCCCTGGGCTGCCTCCGGGGCGGCAAGCGGGCGCTGCCCCCAAGTTGACTCTCTCTGGGAACCGAGGCCCGGCCTGTGCCTCCCAGCGTTTCATAGAACCAGCCCCGTTTTCTAGGAACTTACCGCGGCAAGCTAAGTCTCACAGCTGTTGCCCTCCCATGGCTACGGGGGCGGGGGGGGTCACAGGGAGTCCTCCTTAAATTCAGACCCCGGGTTCCTGTTCTTTCTCACCGGTGCACCCCCACACGTCCTATGGGTCCAGGGAAGATTCCCAGAATGTCCCACGCTTGCGCCCCCCCCGCCCCCCCAGGCAGAACACTGACCGTCCCCCACCACGCGCGCCCCTACTCACCCGGCAACAGCTGTGTGTCTCCCGTTTGAGGGTGTGACCTCTGAGGCGTCTAGGAGGACAGGGGCCACCGCCTTGGTCCCTGCTACATCCTCCTCCCACGCCCCGGGCCTGGAACGTTTGCATGGATGTGTGTTGAGCAGACAAAGGAGTCGTGCAGCACACACACGTGCACGCACACACACGTGCACGCAGCCTTCAGAGCGTGCCCTGCATGCTCACAGATCTCACTTACGTGGCAGTGCGCTGTGGCCTCCGGCTGGGGACCCCTGTGGCAGGTGCCCCCCCCCCCGTGGGAGGGGACAGCCCAGCTCCTGCGTCTCCGGGCCCTCAGACCCCCGCGTCTCCCCCCCTCCGCCCTCAGCAGCTGCAGGGGAGGAGGTGCGCCGTGGCCCCGGGCCGCTGTGTACGCAGCCTTATCTCCCGGAGCCGAGCCCGGGCGCAGCCGGAAGCCCAGAGAAATGCCGCGTGTTTGCTGCTTTGGCTCCTCCAGGAAACCAGAGCCCCCTTCCCAGAAGGCCACCTGGCTCCGAGCCCGCTGCGCAGGCCCCCGCTCTGGGGGAGGAGACGTCTGTGGCGGGACCTGGTGGCGGTGCCAGGACGGGCCAGGGGACAGCAGGTGAGGGGGGCGAACATCCACGGGAGGGCTCGTTCAGGGGAAGCCGAGATCCCCCTTCGCTCTGCGTGTAAACGGCCACCAAGCTGGGTCAGTAGCTTCCACGTCACCCCTGCTCGAGGCGCCCCCTCTGCCTGTCCCCCTCCCCACCCCACCTCATTTGCATCTGGATTTCTACCCCGGCCTTCTCAGGAGTCCCCTGCCTTCTGATGTCACCTGTCCCTGGTCCAGCTGGAGCCAGAATCTTCCGGTCCTGAACTTCCCCGTTCAAGGCCCCTGGGTGGCTCCACCCACCCACCCTCCAGGAGTGAGAAATCCAGAGTCCCAGGCCTGGGGCTGCACCCACAGCTGTGTCCCGCAGGGGTCCAGGGAAGGACCGGGAAGGGCGCCCCAGCTCAGCGGGGAGACGCAATGGGAGGGGATCCCGCCCCTTTCTGGGGAAGGAGATCCTTGAAGACCTTTGAAGGAGGCAGATGGCTCTGAAAGAACACTTTCTCTGTGTCTCCAGCCCGAGTCCCTGCTCTTGGTCCCTGCATCGAAGCCAGGCCCACTTTGAAGCAGGTTCCCAGGCTTTCCGTGTTTTCAGCCTGCCAGTCATCCTGTCCAGCATCACCGTCACCTCCTCCAGGAAGGCTTCCCAGACCACAACCCCCGAGGCCTCTCTGTGTCGCCCCTGGCACTCTATCTAGATGGTGTTCACCTTTCTGAGAGTCCTTGAGACACAGGGTGTGTGTGGGGGTGTGTGTGTGTGTGTGCACATGCGGCCGCCGGGCCCTTCTTATCTCTGGGAAACCCCGGTTAGGAAGTCTTAGAGGGAGGCGGCCTTGTCTCCTTCTGCAGAAGCCCCGGGTTAGTCCTCCTCACCCTTCCGGGGACCTCAGCCAAGCCTCCGCCCTGAGCGACACCTAGAGGGGGGCCCAGGAGGCCTGGTGGGGAGCCCTGCATCCCCCGGTGACAGGGAGGATGGAAGACGCACCCTGGGCAGCCACGGGTGTGACCCACTTCCGGGGCACGGCCTCGGCCATGGCTCCTGCCTATTTCCTCATGTTGCTTTCCCAGCTTTCTGCCTCAGTCAGAGTTTTCTCTGCAGCCAGGAGCCCGCAAGCCAGCAGAATCCCGGCCCCCCCCCCCCCCCCCCCCCCCCCCCCCCCCCCCCCCCCCCCCCCCCCCCCCCCCCCCCCCCCCCCCCCCCCCCCCCCCCCCCCCCCCCCNCCCCCCCCCCCCCCCCCCCCCCCCCCCCCCCCCCCCCCCCCCCCCCCCCCCCCCCCCCCCCCCCCCCCCCCCCCCCCCCCCCCGGGCACAGCACCCAGCTTCGAGCCCGGGAAAGGTTAGCTTCTCCGCTTCCTCTTTGCCCTCGAAGGCAGCCCTCTGTCCCCAGGCCGATGCCCCACCTGATGGCGGATTTCCCTGGGGCAGAAACAGAACGGAGAAGCAGTGTCTCAGGAAGCAGACTGTGTATAACTTCCCAGGGACTTGGCGCCAGGCTCAGACAGCCCCTTCCCTGCAGCCCCCTTCCCAGAAGGCCAGGCGACTGGAAACCCATCAGGTTGACCTACGCCCCCCCACCATGTGCACACACAGGCATGTGTGTACACGCACCTGTCGCTGCTGTTGCTCATCTGGGCAAGCGCCACGTGAGACCCTGCATTACCCAGTGCTGTGCCCCCTGTCGGCACCGAGATCTCAGGGTGTGCCCTCGCCTGAGCACCCCTTTCCAGGGTTCTCTACGCTGGAGCCAGATCTGTTTCCCTGCCCGCCCACCGCTCATCCCCTTCCGCTCCCTGGGGCCAAACACCTCCCTGTTGTCATGAGGTTCTGCCCTCTGCCCCTCCCCCAGCCCACCCCCGGCTCTCAGGCCACAGTCTGGCAGTGTCTGTGGGCAGGTGCTCCCTACCAAACCCTCTCCAGTGCCCTGGGCGTTGTCTACATGGCAGGCCTTTACTACACTGCTCGGAGGAAACAGGGACCCTGGATGGAGAAGCCCCTGAGTTCGGACTATGTTTTGGGAAATTGTGGGGCCAGAGAGTGTCCCTGGGAGGGAGGATTCCCACTCGGGGCCTCCGTCCGGCCCCGAACTCCCTGAACTCTACTCACCAGTTAGAATTAAGGGAGGCATCTTTGGCAGGAAGATCTGTGCTCTTTCGGGGCGGCCGTCGCCGAGTCTAGACCCGAGCTCTCGTATTACTGGTAGTGTTCGTTGGGATCGTGTGGCCTAGGGGACGGCCCCGCTGTGGACGCTCTGCTCGTTTATCCTGTGATTCATGGATGTTCTGAGGGATGGTCCTCTGAAAGGCTGCTGGTGTCTGACTCTTTATTAAAAGTTTGATGTATGCTGTGTTAGTTCATGTCCGTGAGGGACTACGATCTTCTGTTCTGTTCTGTGACAGTCACTTATTCTGAACCCCGGGTTGTCCTAGATTTGGGGAGCCCCGTTGAGCTGGCACTCGGGCCCGTCTGCCGTGTCCCTGTCCTCGAGCACGTTCTTGCTTTCTTCGCAACCATGTGCTCTGTGCTCATCTTGTGCTCTGCCCCACCCCCACCCCCACTCCTGGGATCGGCCTCTCTGCAAGGAGCCGGGGTTCCTTCTGGTGGAGAAGGAGCCTGAGATGCCCAGGTTCGGGCCCCGAGTGTGCCCACTGTTGTAATGGGGTCCCAGCTCCCAGGCCCTCTCAGCCGCCCTGGGACAGCAGCTACACACACGTGCACACACATATACCTGCAAAGCGTGCACATGCATATGCACACATGTACATGCACCACACACGCACATGTTCACGAAGCACAAGTGTGCACACGCACGAACCCGTGCACACACACGCACACGCGCGCGCACACACGCATGCACCCACACGCATACACCCATGCATGCAATACCCCCGCGCGCGCACATGTTCACGTACGCACAAGTGCATGCATGTGCACGCACACACATCTGCACACGTGTACACACACACACGCATGGCGCACACACGCATATTGATGTTTACTCCTGTATCTGTAAACATTGGAAACTTGAGCTCCCAGAGGAGCATCTCCAGTTCCAACCAGCGGCGCAGGTGCGCCCCAGTCCTCTCCTTTTCCGCGGTTTTCCAGCTCGTCTCCGGCGGGGAGAAAGCCGGCTTCCGCCACCAGTCACCTCTCACACCACCCAGGGAACTGGTCTCCCACGGCCACCCCCCAACCACCTGCCAGGCGCCCCCCCCCCAGCGGGCACGTGCCACAATGCCACTCCCGTGTAGATGTCCGCTCCCCTCATCTCACGCCAGCCCCCACTATGGGACCCCCTCCCCGCTCAGTCCCCACCTGGATGCGGCCCTCACCCGCCCCGGAGCCGCGCCCACACTGGGCAGCACCCCCATGTCCTCGGCCGGGATCTGCCTCACTGCCCGGGGCCGACCATGTGCCCGGCCGTCCCCCCACCCCCACCCCGCGGCCGCCTCGTCACCGCTCTCAGGCTGGGCGGCACCCTCCTGGCCGTGCTGTGGGTCCACCAGCCGGACACAGACACCTACCTTGGCCGCCTCACCTAAGGGCCTTGAACCTAATTGGTCAGGGAAGGAAGTGAAGTGGACGGAGGGGGGGCAGGGGAGGAGCTGCTATTTGGTTTGTTTTTGTTTTTTAGTGCTGCTATTTCTTAAAAATGTTTTTTTAAACATTTATTTATTGTTGAGAAACAGAGAGGAACAGAGCGTGAGCGGGGGAGGGGCAGAGAGAGAGGGAGACAGAGTCTGAAGCAGCTCCAGGCTCCGAGCCGTCAGCCCAGAGCCCGACGCGGGGCTCTGACTCACAAGCTGTGGGATCATGGCCTGAGCCGAAGTCAGATGCCCACCCGACTGAGCCCCCCGGCGCCCCAGAGCTGCTATTTCTTCATAGAAGGTGGAGGGCAGCCGCTCTGTGCCGGCAAGTTCTACTCACAGTCCGCGCTCGCACTGAGCGCTCACACAGCGCTTAGCACCTTACACACCCCATCTTCGTCCTCGTGCAAGCACGCGCCGGGTTTTATCACTACTCTGTTTTCAAACTGCAAAACCCGAAGCTCGGGAAAGGCGTGGTGACCGCCCCGTCACCGGCAGCGGGCCCCTGCCCCTGGCCCCCAAGCTCTGGGCCCTCCTCACCGGGTATGAAGTCCTTTGAAGCTCTGGATAAGGGCTGCAGTCACCACGCCCCTGCCCCAGAGCCCGAGAGCCCGGAGCTGTCCCTGCGCTGTCCACGTGGGGATAGGAAGGGAGCAGCCTGTCCAGGAGGGGGCGGGGGGGAGGGGGGGGCAGGCGGAGCGGCGCTTGCCAGGGCGCGGAGCTGCAGAGCCTGGCCTGGGAAGGGCGAGGAGCCTGGAAGGAAGGCCAGGACTCTGTGGGTGGCCCGGGGACAGGGACGCCACCGCCTGCCTTGCTTGCTAATAAGTCCCCACTGCTTACCCAGGCCACTGTCTCTGCTCTGTCCTACGGTCCCCAAGCATGGGGACAGTTCTATTGCTGGGTCTGATAAGACTGCAGGCACTTTATGGGGGTGCGAGGGTGTGGGGGGGAGGGGGAAACATCTGGTATCTGCAGGCTTTCCTCTTCATGGGGGTCCCCGAGAGGCTGGGGGAGGGGCAGCCAAGGCGGCCTCCCTACTTATCTCCACCTCTCTGCTCAGGGAGCTGCAGAGGCACGATCGCCTGGTCCCCCCGCCCTCTGGGAAAGTGGCTTTTCCTGCCCCTCAGGCGGGTGTGAGGAGGTGGGAGCCCCTAGCCCCCTGCTGCAAAGCCAGCTCTTTGCTCCAGGGTCCAGGCAGGACCTGGGGTTGGGGCTGGGGGTCACCAGGGCACAGTTTGTCTGGCCCCCGCCTGCCTCTGTGCCTCGGTTTCTCCATCCATGCCTTGGGCTCAGGAGTGGGAGGACCTGCAGTCATATCTGGGCCCTGCGTCCCCCGCTGCGGCTCTTTGGGGGAAGCCCATGTTGTCACCCTGTCTTGAGGAAGGTGCCTGGGGTGTGAGGGGTCGGGGAGCCCCACGGGGCAGTGAAGCCGGGAGCATTGAGGTTGGGGGGTTTAGAAGCAGACAGCAGAGGCTGGGGACACAGAGAGGCTCCCATGACGAAGACTGGGAGAAAGTGGGTCACTGAGGCCCCCATGTCAGGGCTAATGCCCACCAGCGACCTTGGGGGGCTGGGAAGGGAGCTGAGGGTGGGCAGGGTGGGCACTGTGCTGACTCGGAGCAGCTGCTGGGGGCCTCAGTGCACAGAGGGTGTCCCCCACCCCCATCCCGCTGCAGGCTGGTCCCGGCGATGGACCTCCTCGGGGACCAGTTCCCTTCCCTGTTTGCTAGTGTGGCCTTCAGGCCCAAGCAAGGGGGCGGGGGGGGGGGGGCGGCAGGAATGGCCCAGGAAGCCCTGTGCCAGCAACATGTGACTCCTGTAAACTTTAGGGGCCTGGAATCATCTGGAGGCCCGAGCTGGAAGTGGGGGAAAGGTCTCAGCGTCGCGCCAGCTATGGGCCACGCGCCAGGGCCAGCGGGAAAGGCAGCCGGTGTCCAGCCGGGCCAGACACCCACAGGCGGCCCCTGCTGGCCGACAGCCACCCGGGAAGGCTGCGCCAACCTCACACAGGCCTGGCCAGCATCTGGCCTCCCAGGCGGGGGCGGGGGGGGGGCGGGGAGGCCGTGGGAGGAGGCCTCCCTGCAGCCGCCCCCCTGCCCAGCCGTCTGCGGGAGGGGTCCTGGAGCCGGGGCCGCGGGCGGGAGCAGGGGGCAGGCAGAGGGGGTGTGAGGCTCCTGGGGGGCTGCCCACTAACTGTCGGTCCTCCGCACCTGCGGGCAGAGGCTGTCAGAGGAGAGGCAGGGACAGAATGGAGAGGGGACCCGGGTGCTCGCTGTTGCGGGGTTTCCTCCCTCAGCCAGGCCCGTGCACGCCAGGCCACAGCCTGCTCTGAGGACAGATGCCAAAGAATAAAAATGAGGGGTGCCTGGGTGGTTCCGTGGGTTGAGCATCTGACTTCGGCTCAGGTCATGAGCTCACAGTTCGTGGGTTCGAGCCCTGCATCAGGCTCTGTGCTGACCGTTTGCTCGGAGCCTGGAGCCTGCTTCGGATTCTGAGCCTCCTCTCTCTGCCCTTCCTCCGCTCATGCTCTATCTCTCTCTGTCTCTCAAAAATAAATAAATGTAAAAAAATAATAAAAATGAAAAATCCAGCTGTTGGGAGTGGGATGGACACAGCACGGGCACTGCTGTCTTCCGAGAGCCAATGCCATGCGGCGCTGGGGGGGGCTGCGAGCCCGCAGGCTCAGCCCCTGCTGTGTGACGCGGGGGCAGGCCGCCGACTCTCTCTGAGCCTGTGTGCTTCTTTGTGAAGTGGCTATAACGACCTCTGCACTCGCACCTCACGGCGTTGCCTGGCCTTGAGTCGAGCCGATAGAACAACCCGGAGCAGTTCCTCCTCTCCCTGGCGCCCTTCTGGGGGGGCCACTGTCTCCGGGGCACCTTTGCCCCCTGGAGCCACAGTGCCCGGCGCGCGGCCTGCAGGGCACTTGCTTACTCTTATCACAACCAGCAGGCAAACAGAGACAAAGTGCCCCGTGTTGGCACCTGGCGACTGGGCCATCACGTGGGCCACCAGGCTCCCCTCGGGCTCCGTCTGCAGCCACGGGACATGACATCTGCTGCTCCGTGTGACCCAGTGGGACACGGGAGCCTCCCACTTCTGAGAGCCGGGGAACTGCGGGAGACAGAGCGGGCTGGCCTCAAGTCCCAGGGGGCCGGGAGCGCCGTGGCCGCCTGCACCCCCTCCCTGCGCAGCTGGCCCGCTGGCTGCCCCCCTCACACAGGTTGCCCGCAGTGCCCACCTTGGGCTCAGGGGTGAGGAGCTGGGACAGGGGGCCTGCACACCTCCCAACTCCTTGACCTTGGGTTTAGTCAGAAGAGGAGGGCTGCTGGGTTCTCCTGGGCCCTCGGCTTCTTCCCAGGGACCTCAGGCCTGAAAGGGAGCAGGCGTGTGCATTTGTGTGGGAACACAAAATGTTTCATTAGGAATTTATATTTTTAGAGCAGTTTTAGGGGCGCCTGGGTGGCTCAGTCGGTTGAGCGTCCGACTTCGGCTCAGGTCATGATCTCGCAGTTCTGGGTTCGAGCCCCGCGTCGGGCTCTGTGCTGACAGCTCAGAGCCTGGAGCTGCTTCAGATTCTGTGTCTCCTCTCTCTCTCTGCGCCTCCCCTACTCGCACTCTGTCTCTCAAAAATAAACATTAAAAAAATTGAGCAGTTTTAGGTTCACAGCAAAATTGGGAAGGTCTCCCACACAGCCTCCTCCCTGCACCTGCACAGCCTCCCCCACCAGAGGGTATAATTGCCACACCTGTTGAACCCACACGACACACCTTTATCACCCAAGCTCCACAGCTGACATTAGGGCTTGTTCTTGGTGTTGTACATTCTATGCGTTTGGACGACTGTGTAATGAGGTGTGGACAGGTAGCCACCATTGTAATATTTTCACTGCTCCATGGGGTGCCTGGGGTGGCTCAGTCAGTTAAGCGTCCGACTTGAGCTCAGGCCCTGATCTCATGTTTTGTGAGATAGAGCCCCACATCGGGCTCTGCTGTCAGCGCAGTGCCCACATCAGATCTTGTCTCCCCACTCTCTCAGCCTCTCCTCCCTGACTCAAACATAAACATTAATCAACCCCCCCAACAAAGATTTTTAAAAAACTGTTCTCACTGCTCTGAAAATCTTTTGTGTTCTACCTATACTTTTTAAAATGTTTATCTACTTTTGAGAGAGAGACAGAGTACGGGGGGTGGGGGGGTAAATGGTCAGAGAGAGAGGGAGACACAGAATCTGAAGCAGGCTCTCCAGGCTCTGAGCTGTCAGCACAGAGCCCGACGCGGGGCTCGAACTCAATGACTGTGAGATTACGACCCGAGCCACAGTCGGACGCCCAACTGACTGAGCCACCCAGGTGCCCCTGTATTCTACGTATTCATCTGTTCCCCACACACCCTGGCAACCCCTAATCTTTTCAGTCTACATCGCTTCACTTTTTCCGGAAAGTCCTATGGTTGGAATCACGCAGCACATGGTCTCTTCCGATTGGCTTCTTTCACCTAAAAACATGCCTTGAGCTTTCCTCCTCCATGTCATTTCATGACTTGTGGCGCATTGCTTTTTAGCTTTGAAAATGTTCTGCGGTCTGACGGACCACGGTTTGTTTATCCGCTCACCTACCCAAGCACATCTGGGGTGTTCCCAAGTTTTGGCAATTAGGAATAAAGCGACCACGAACATCTGTGTGCAGTCTTTTGTGTGGAGCTAAGTTTTCAGCTCGCTAAGTTTCAGCACCACAGAGCGCGACCCCTGGATCACATGGTAAGAGTTTTAAGGGGCCACCCAGCTGTCTGAGTGTGTGACATTTGCACTCCCGCCAGTGAGCTTCTAGTAAGTGTGCAGTGGTAGCTCCCTGTGGCTCTAATTTGCTTCTCCTCGAGATCATCTGACGTGGGGCATCTTTCCACATTCTTCCTTGCCATCGGTCTACCTTCTTTGGTGAGGTGTCTATTTCAGGTCTTTGGCCTATTTTTTAATCAGGTAGTTTGTTTTCTTATTGTGGAGTATGAAGAGTTCTTTGTATATTTTGAGTAACAGTCCTTCATTGGATGTTGATCCGCAACTGTTTTCTCCCAGGCTGTGGCTCGTCTTCTCGTTCTCTTGACCTTGCCTTTCACAGAGGAGACCTCTGTGATTTTAGTCAAGTCCGGCTTGTCAATTCCTTCTTGCGTGGACTGTGCTTTGGTGTTGTATCTTAGAAGTCCTTGCCGCACCCAACGGCATCTAGGTTTCCTCTTGTGCTATCTGCTAGTTTTATAGTTTTGTACTTTACGTCTAGGCCTGTGATCCACTGTGAGTTAATTTTTGTGACAGTGGTAAAGGCTGTGTCTAGATTCATTTGGGCGGAAAGCTCTGTATCCATTCCAGAGGGTAACATGTGAGCCCACTGGCACTTTCTGTTCCCGCCCTCCTTTACGGTGGCCTTGCCGGAGCCATCTGCGTGATAAACTCCCTGGTGAGTTTTAAACTTCTGAGACCAGAAGGAATCACGGCCCCTCCTGCAGATGGTTGTTCACAGACCCAGACGCGGTAACGGGCCAGCTGGAGTCCTCAGGCCTCTTTGCATCCCAGAATTTCCCTGATCGGCGGTGGAGGTCTTGACATATGCTGAGACAGAAAGGGAGGAAAGAGAAAGAGAAAGAGAAAGGAAAAGAAAAAGAGAAAGGAAAAGGTAAAGAGAAAGAGAAAGAAAAAAGGAAAAGAAAAAGGAAAAGAGAAAGAGAAAGAAAAAAGGAAAAGAAAAAGGAAAAGAGAAAGAGAAAGAAAAAAGGAAAAGAAAAAGAAAGAAAGAGAAAAAAAGGAAAAGAAAAAGAGAAAGAGAAAGAGGAAAAAAAGGAAGGTTCTCAACAGAAAAATTAAGTAAAAAACAATCATCTTGCACTTTTTAGTTTTTACCACTTAAGATTTTCCCCCAAATTAAGGAAAGTGTGCTTTTCTTCAGGAGGGCAAACAAACCAGGTCATGCGAGAAATAGCTAGAGAGCAAGTACACGACAGGACTGTGTACTTGCTGGCTGTCCTCGGAAGGTCCCTGCGCTCATGTGGGAGGCGGTTTCCCTGGGCCGTGGGCTTAATTTTCTGTAAAGAATGACAGGGGAATCAGGCACGGAAAGGAGTAGAGTCCAGAAGTCAAACTCCACTCCAATCACGGAAACGACCCTCCTGCTAGCATATGAACAGCACTGAAACCTGAACTTGGGTGCACGCCTGGGGATGGTTTGCTTGAGGGAAAGCAAGTCCCACCTTCTCTCCCAATCGCTGAAAGAAAACCCACCCACCAGATTCCCTCCCCTTCCTCAGAATTCTAGAACTTGGAAAAGAGAGTGGTAGAGTTCCTCTTTTGCAGCAATGTATGAGAGAACGTTCCAGAAAGAACAAGTGATCTTCCAGGGGCTGCTGACTAGTCATTCATCTCGCAAACGCTGGACTGCTCGGTCAGTGAAAATCTACCGATCATCACACCCACTAGCCCCTCAGTGGGAATCAGATGACGTGCTCAAAACATCATAATTCAAGGAGGGAGTATTTGGCTTTTTTAAAATGTTTATTTCAAGAGAGAGATAGAGAGAGAGTGCGCAGGGGAGGTGCAGGGAGAGGGAAAGAGAATCCGCTCTGGCAGCATGGAGCCCACTGCGGGGCTTGAACTCACAAACTGCGAGATCTGAGCTGAAGCCAAGGGTCAGACGCTTGGCCGACTGAGCCACCCAGGTGCCTCCTTAAGGAGGGAGTGTATCTTTTTATTTAAAAAAATTTTTTTAAATATAATTTATTGTTGGCTAACAGTGTATATACAGCGTGCTCTTGGTTTGGGGGGCAGATTCCCGTGATTCATCGCGTACATACCATGGGAGGGAGTGTTTACCAAGATGGAATGTGGCCGACACAACATACCCACCCAACTGCCTACAAGGTACCAGCCACTTCTGTAGGGATTCGGGACTCAACAGTGAGCAAGTCAGACAAAACCCCTTATTCTGCTGGAGGGAACATTCCAGCAAAGGAGGCAAACAGCGAAATAACCTACTGAAACATACAGTAGGCTAGAAAGTGATGAGCTACGGGAAAAAATAGAGGTTAAGGGGGCCTAGGGGCATGGGGCAGGGGTGGAGGAGGGAGGCTGGGGCCGGACCCCTGAGCTCTTGCGACCTGTGTTCTCCCCTCTGCACACAGGTACTTCCTAAGTGTCTGGAGAGGTTGCTATTTCCCGCCCGCCTGAGCACAGCCTCATCCATGGTGGACCGACTCCATGTCCTGTGGGTGTAAAGGAAGCCAAGGCCCTGCAGACGAGGCTGACTCGGGCTGGGGGGTCAGGAGAGGCCCGGGCTGCCAGAAGGGGTGTAACTGTGGCCCTGAGAGCTGCAGGCCAATGGCCTCTGATGGTCTTTCCAGAGAAATATATTTGCCAAGAAGGGTGAGCTGAAGACTCGGCCTTTTACTCATCTTTTTCTTAATGCCACCAACATCCCCGGCTCATAGCATGTGCCTCCTTCGTCCTGGTCATGTGACAGGTGACGGACAGACAGCTACAATGTGACTTTCTGCAGAGAAAAACTGACGGCCAGTGCGAGTGGCTTTTATTGCCTGTACGCCGACATCTGCTGTCCACATCATGTAACCTCAGGGGACGAGGCTGATGATATAAACAGAAGGTCAAAACCAGCCAGAATGGCGGACGAAGCAGAGGCTGGGGAGTGGTCAGGGGTGAGGTCAGGAGGGTGAGTGGCATTAGAATGATTTTGGCGTTTCTTCTGAGTGAAATAGAGAGCCACTGACCGTAGGGTTTTGACTTAATCTGATTTACATTTTTAAAAGCTTATTTATTTGATTTATTGGGGGGGGGGCGTGGCGCAGAGGGAGAGGGAGAGAGAGAATCCCAAGCAGGCTCAGTGTGGGGCTCGAACTCACAAACTATGAGATCATGACCTGAGCTGAAACCAAGAATCAGATGCTTAACCAAAGGAGACCCCCGGGCACCGCTGATGTACATTTTAGGAGGGCCGCTGTGACAGCTAGGTTGAGAATAAATGAAGGGGCCCTGGGGGGGGGCGGATACTGAGTCCAGCTGGGTGGTTGACTAAGTCCAGGCGAGAGATGGCGGTGAGCAATGGCGGGCTTCTGGATGTTTTCGAGAGCGGAGCAGCAGGCTTTTCTTAGGAGGGTGGGGGCAGGACATAGACAAAGGGATGGTGGGAAAGGCTCCAAGCTTTCTGTTCTGGGCAACCGAAGCACGGGATGAACATGGCCATTTTGCTGGTGGCCCTCTCTGTGCCCAGGCCATGTCGGGTGGGGGCCGACGAGACGGGCCTGGCACCTGCCCTGGAGGCTCGCGGTCTGGGGGAGGGGTGGAGAGGACAGCTGGACGTGTAGGCAGGTAATGACATGATGACATGACACTATCGAGGCACCTGGGGGGGGGGTGTCAGCCTTTGTCTGAGGGTGCAGAGAGGAGAGTGCCCAGCAAAGCTCTCAAGCTGGCGATGGGTGAGCAGAGTCGCAAAGAACGGAAGCGAGTTCTCCAGCCAGAACCGAGAGGCGTCTTGAGGAAGCGAGAAAGACAAGGGCAAAAGCCAGTGGAGTGCGAAGAGCGGGACTTCCAAGGTCGGGGACTTGTGAGCAGGCTTCTCGGGGGAACATGCCCTCGGGGGTGGGGGCACCCACGGACACGGGAGGCGGTCAGGATGCGCCGCATGCGGTTTAGTCTGCCAGGATAAGCCCAAGATGGCCGAGAGCTGGAAAGGCCTAGAAGAAGGTACGCCAGGCTGGAAGGTCCGACTGCAGAGAAAGGGCGGGCCAAAGGGGATGCCCCTTTCTAGCTTGGGGGCCGACACGGCAGGAGCCCCCAGAGACGGCGCACGATAGAGAAGGAAGAGTCCGGTTTGGGATGTGCCAAGTTCAAGGGCCTGGTGGCGAATGTCCGGGAGGGGGTTGGATCCAGGGCTGAGGGGAGAGCTCTGGACTGGGGGGAACCTGGGAGGTGCTGCCGTTCAAGGGCCCGGGATCAGAGGACGGAGGAGAGACCGCAGGCTGGCCCCTGGGGACAGTGACACTTCCTGAGCAGCGGGGCTGGGGTCAGGAAAGGGGCAGCGAGAAGTAGGAGCACCAGAGGGTCTGCTGCCTGGTGAACACCCCCTGTCCCTCCTCTGCCTCGCTGACCCCTTTCGGTTTCCCCAAAGCCCTGATTTCTATTTGGGAAGCCGGGTTTGAGAGAAGGCTTGCGTCCCAGGGCCATGAGGGTTCACCAGTGGACACGTAAGCGGGCGTGATCCGATCGGAGGGAAACCCAGGGCTTTTGCTGGGATTCCTGTGCCTGAGATTCCCCCCTCTTCTGGACTTGAACCAAGAGACACGTCGTTTCAGGAGCCGCCGGCAACCAGCCGGGGACCACACGAGGAGCGCCAGACCTAGGATGAGGCCCCCAAGGGGAAGAGATTGGACTGCTGGTGACTCCAGGCTCCAGCTTCACCGCTCTTCCACTTCTCCGAAAGCGGTATTTGCTTTATCGTCGAACCAGCTTGGAGTGTTTCCGACACTCGCCACCAGAACCCTGCCGGGACACCCGTCACGAAAGCCAAAGGAATGTGAACGGTTCTTTAACGGCCGGTGGCCCTCAGAGAAAACAAGCCATCAGGTCACCGGTGAGCTGGGAAAGGGCGCTTCCCGGGGAAAGGCCACGTGACGGCGGAAGGAAGTGGAGGCCTGGAGTCAGACGGGCGTCTATCTCTTGCGAGCAGTGTCGCCCCCTCACCCTTTCAGCTGGGCGGGGGGGCTACGTGCCCCTTTTATTAGATCCTGTGGGGATTCAAGGGCACTGTCAAGGGTCTGGCACAGGCAGACGAAGGGTACGGCAGGGACGGACGCGGGCTGCACTGAAGGGCACAGGACATGAGAAAGCGGGACAACGGACGGAGTATTTCCAGGACACACGCACGCAGTTTGCAAGCACGAATGGCCTCTGAACACAAACTGATGCTCGACTTCCCTCTGACACAGAAGGGCGAATCCAAGTGGGGAGATGTCAGGAAACAGACTCCCAGACTCGGGGGGTAGGAACGCGAAATGGCTTCGCCGAGGAGGGCCACCTGGCAGCGCCTACGACATGTTGCGGAGCGTGGTCTCTGACGCAGCGCCCTGGTGCCAAGAACGTGAGCGCACACGTGGCGGCCTGTCCCCGGCAGCACCGTCTGTGATGGCAGAACCTGGTCTGGGCTCAGATCCCGGATGACCCCGGTGGTCAGAGAGTCCCATGCAGTCAGGAACCACATCCAAAGGATGGTGATAAATGAAAGCATTTGCAAGAAAAAAGAAAAACCCGTACACTGTTTGTACACCAGTCTGAAGAGTAGCTTCCATTTGCCTGAGGGAGGCCTGCGCGGCCATGGAGACATGAGGCACGGGTATCTCTGGTGGGGGGGGGGAGGTAGGAAATGTCTCTCTCAGAGAAATCTTCTCATGGAGCTCAACATTCACTCCAATGGCTTATGTTCTGCTTTACCGTAGCCTGTGTTACAGTTACAGTAAGAGGGTTCAGACAGGATTCGGCTCAAGGATTTGAAGGGGGCGATGGCTAAAGAAGTTCACGGCCAAGCGTGCGTGAGACAGAAGACACGGGAACGGAGAGGAACCACCCGTGTGCCTGTCGTGACTCCGCACCCGGCGGGCCGGCCCAGCCCTTGGCCGTGGGTGTAAGGTCTGCCTACGCCGCGTACGGCCTGGGTGGCCCAGATGTGCCACGCGCTGGCGACCACCAGCTGCAGGTGAGAGGCCGATGCTGCCCACGCTGGATGACATGACTATACTGCTTCCTTCCCCGAGTAAACAGACGGACAGACACCAGGCGCACGAGTGCTCTCTGCAGGGCCCTAGCAGGACACGGTCCCACATCTGCCTTCTCTGGGGGCTTGTTCCCGACCAAGTCAGATCAGCCTCACGGAGCCCCCTCTCCGGGCGCGCTCACGGACTCCCGCTTTACCGCGCGGCCCCGGGAACCACACCTGCCCTGTGGCTGCTGGTCTAGCCCGGACTCACCTGTGAGCTTCTCACCTGTCAACAGTCTCTCTGCTAAGTGACAAAGGGGGAAAGGAACGCCGCTGAATGCGGGAGGGTCAGGGAGCGGGAGGGGACCCGCGGGGCTCCTGGAGCCTGGGAAACGCGGAGTCCCGCGAGAGGCTCTGAGCCAGGCTCTGGAACCGCTGGGGGACAGGGGCGGGGCCGGCCCCTAGATTCTTGACCTGCGGCCCAAGGACTAAAGTGAAAAATGAACAGATACCACAGGACATCCAGTGGGGAGTTCGTGTCATTAATCTGATCGTGCAGTCATTAGAGATTTATTTCAGCATCTCTCACACTGGGGGCCTTGGGTCACCCGAGTAAGCACACGACAGCTGTCTGATTTAGAAAGTCTGATGGACTGCAGTGTTACTGGTAGATTTTTTTTAAACCAATTATTTTCTGTTAGGCTTTAAAAACTAAGAACGCTTATGATTTTAGGTCTCAAAGCGCTTACCTTCTTCAGCTTTAGTGGTTACATTTTGGTAATAACTGAAAAATCGTTCAGGGCTCCCTTATTTAACAGTTACGCGGGTCATTTCAGACACCTGTGAGGGAAAACTAAGACGAAGGAACAGCCAGGAGTGTCCATTCGGGGCCCGAGGAGAATGTGCTAAGGGGAGCCTTCGCAGCTCCCCCCGGTTCCCATCTCACACTGTGCATTGCCGAGAAACGGAAGGGGAAAGTCAAACGCAGAGACAGGAAATGACATCTTATGAAATAGATATACAAAATTTAATCCCTTTGGTTTAAAATGCATCTTCGGTGATACAATTAAAAACAGCAAACAAGACGAAAATTAATCTCATAAAACAAAATATAAAACAGTTATGACCCGTGTCCCATATCTTATCTTAGAAAACCAGCAATTTAGTTCACATACTTCATTAGAATGGCTTAACGTAAAAATGTAACTATCAGTCCTACTTACACAAATGACCTACTCTAGCTCCCTGAACCTGGATACCCGTGATTTTACTTGTTATAAAATTATACTTTTCAGTACATTTATATATTTAAACGTGTGTACAAATGTCTCCTGCCGTGGTTAATACAGTCTCATGAGCTCATGAATGCCTTCCAGAACGGTCAGCACACAAGACCATCAAAGCCTGAGGGCTCGGAAACCTGGTAAAGGAGGAATCACTTCCTGTAACAGGCAGATGAGGAAGCACTGCCTGTGGGGTCGTATCGCCCAGGACGCAACAAGCGCAGTGTGTGTTCTGATCACTGCGTGGTCCCGCTCTGGGTACACACGCCTGGGATCAGCGTCCACAGCAGATGGGAATCGCACTCATGGTTCTCCTTTACTTCATTTGTTAGACGGTGCAGAGATCCGAATGACGACCTTCTCGAGGGCAAACGGAATCTCTGCCCTTTGCAAAGGCTTTGCTATGCTCTGGGATGGCTGCTGTTCGGGAAAACACACACAGGCGTTTGAGGGGGTTCCGCTGAGCACAGTACTCCATCTGCTGGGAATACGTTGCCAAAAATAACTTAAGCCTTTCATCCAGGGAAAGTCTGCAAGGTAGACCTTAACTGCATTGCTTCACTCTATGTACACACACCGTGTTTATATATTATCTATCTGTATAAGACACGTATATACACATTTACAGACAGAGGCCTTCAAACATGTATTGCACTTACGTACAACGCAGCGTTAGCTTAACTGTAACCCATGTAAGTTCTTCATAAGCCAGGCAGGTGACACGTTCGAGAAGGTCGCCCAGGGGGATTCTGGTAACACGCCCTATTCGAGTAAACGTTTTCGGGGAGGAGGAGGGGCTGAGGGAGAAAGGGCACATCCTGCCCTCAGCGGGTGCCGCTCCCGCGCCCCAGAGGCAGGCAGAGTGCGGCCGAGCTCGGGCCGGGGCGCGACATTCTCGAAGCCAAACCCGTTGCCTTCTCTGACCTGCACTAGTGAGCAGGCCCAGTGACACTGAAGAGACGAACATCCCAATATTTTTATATAAATAACGTGGCAGATATTCTAAAGGTTCCCAGAGAGTCTATTAAATCTCAGGACAGAGTTTTCACTTCTAACCCTAAGTATCTGTCTCAGAAAATTCAGACAGAACGGCACATGGATCTCCCTGCCGCCCGAGGAGCGCCGCCGCGGTGCGCCCCACACCACCCGCAAGCCCAGGGCAGCGATGCAAGCACAGGAGTGCTTCCCGCCGGCATCTGCCCACACCTGCGATGTACCTGCTTCCCATCGGGAAGACCTACGCGAGACCTTCGCGACCTCGCTGGGAGTGGGGGGCCTGTGTGCCCTCAGATCTCAGTGAGGGTGAGTCTGTAAGACCCCCCGACCTCCTCCATCTGCAGCTGGAAGGTGTCCTCGTTGGAGTAATGCTTCACGATGTTGTCGTCCATGTTCACCAGGATCCTGGAAGAGAAGCGAGGCCCCTCTACTCATTCCTGCTGCCTGGAGCCGGACTAGATTCCACAGTCGGGCTGCCTCCCTAGGCCTCGATCCCCTCATCTGTGGAATGGGGGTGGCCACAGTGCCCATCTCGAGGGGCTCAAGTAAAGCTCTTATAATAGGGTAGGGCCTGGGATAAAACAGGCCACACCAGCTTCTTCATGGTCACTACTTCCGCACGTGGTCACGACTCGACACGCAGGCGCCGTCGCAGTGCACGAACCATGTCTGCAGAAGCAGCCCCGCGTCGGGCCGGCTTTAGAAAGTGTATCGGTAAAATTAACCTCAGGGATCTGAAGCCACAGCTCCCTGACAAATCATCTTCCCTCACAACATATCTTCAAAGTTTAACTGAGCTACTACTAAGTCCAACCCTCCCGGCTAGGCCCATCTAGAAAATTCCAATCAGGATCTGCTTTAGATTTAAGCCAAAAAATTCTGCCGCGCTCAGCTTACCCACATCAAACAGCCTAGATGCTTAAGCGAAATAGCACTAAAAATGCTAATTTCTGGACAAAGCAGCAACGCTCTATGACTGAAAACATGATCCAGGACAGGAGAATACACCAGAAGGAACAGAGACTCAATCAGAACCAGGACCTCAGTGCTGACCTGCTACCTGATCGTGGACATGGCTCAGGCTCTCTGCACCTCAGCTGCCTTGCGTGTGAACTCCCGAACTCCTGGACATCACACCAGCTCAGAGCGGAGCTTAAAATGCGAAGTGCCTGGTCCGGCACCTGACTCACGAGGAGAGCTCGGTAAATGGGGCAACGACTGAGCTTATCCTGACTAAATCGCACACTGCGCTCTGGGATTTGGAGCCATTTCACTGCTGCCAAGCAAGGGAAGAGCAAATAAACATTTAACTTGAAAAAAAATCCACATCATCTTAGAAAGGTAGATCAATTTCGTGTGGAGAACTTAAGAAAAAATACATCCTTGCATTCATGTTTGTATGACTCCTCCTAGACTGGGCACAAACACGTGTGAATAGGGTTCACGTGACGTCGTATAACATTATTTAGACGTAGGAGACAGGCCAGTTAATGCTTACCCTTTTTTACATTTCTTGAATATTTTCCCAATCTTGTCATGGGGCACATCATATTTGTCTGAGATCTAGAAGAACCAAGAAAAATAATTACAAAATGCTAACCTCATGGCTTTAAAACACAAACTATAAATATTAACACTGCCCGGTCACTCAGCTTTCTGTCTTTCAAAAATGCACGTGCAAAGCTGTACACGAAACCACGCATATTCCGGGCGGGGCGGGGGTTACCTGCCTTCGGAGGGGCTGCAATCAGGTGCTTGTCGCCCCCCCCCCCCCCCAGTTTACTGACGTCCTAAGTGTACTGTATGGTCATCCTTTTAAAAAAAGGAGCACTTTATAGAGCTCGAGGTTTATAAACAGCGGAGCAGAAGCCCACAGCTGCGTGCCCACCACAGACGCCGGTGCCACGGCCTCACATCAGTGTGGTGCCTTCATCATCCGCGAGGAGCCAACGTCGCTCCAGCACCGTGAACTAGCGTCCGCAGTTCACACGAGGGTCACACTCGACGGATTTTGAGGAGCGTGTAAGGGCACGCAGCCACACCGTCACGGGTACTGTGATCACGTGTGTAAATCAACACAAGTGACCGTCCTCCGCAGTGGAGACCCGCACTTTGAGCTCCTCGGGGCTGCGGTGAGGACGGACGTGTGTTAGGCACGAAGCAGGAGTTAGCTTCCCGAAGGGGACAAACGTCTCAACGTCCCACAGCCCACAAGAAACCTCAAAGTCCCTGGTGGCAGGCGAGGAAGGAGCACAGACTTGCACAAAACCGCCAGGGTTGTGGCTCCTGCGGCTGCACGCTGGGGGGATGGGGGGGCCCTCCGCCCCTGCTGAGCCCCAGCCTCTCCACCGCCTTTCTGCGATCAGTGAGGGCCCACACGGAGCAGGGACATCAGTACAGGGTGACGTCTGCAGGTCTCCTACGAGCGCCCAGAGGCCGTCTTTAAAGAGAGAGGATGAATCCCTCCAAGGACGAGCTGGCTCCGCCTGGACCCAACGCTGTACTTAGGACTGAGCAGGCCGCCCCGAGCCAGGGGCGCAGCTGAGCCTCCGTCCGAAGGGCAAAGCCCGAGGCAGCACGGAGAGAGGCGCCTCCCACTGCTTTCAGGCTCACAAAACACGCCTTTCAGACCAAATCCAAGCTCTCAGCGTACAAACAAATCCGCTTTTTATTTAAATGATCAGGTTTTTTTTTTATGATTTTTTTAAGAGTTTATTTATTTCGAGAGAGCAAGAGAGTCAATGCATGAGCAGGGAGGGGCAAAGAGAGAGGGAGGGCGAGAGAAGGTCCCAAACAGGCTCCGCCCGCCAGCACAGGGCCCAGCGCGGGGCTCAAACTCACGAACCCTGAGACTGTGACCTGAGCCGAAGACGGAGGCTAAACCGCCCAAGCCCCCCAGGTGCCCGCAACAAATCTGCTGCTTTCCTGTACCACTGGGTGACAAGTCCTCGTGTTTGCGGGACGTCCACCAGGAAAGCCCAGCCCCAAGAGGCAAGTGACAATGACAGATTCTCCAGGGGCTGTGAGCAGGTTGTACGCGCACAGTGAAGCCTCAGCCGTTTTCATCTGTTCTCTCTCCATAACCAGCCGTTTGCGCGGCTCTAAACGAGGAAGGGCCACCAGAGGACAAGGTAGGAAAGGGTGACCCAGGAGAAACCGCAGGGAGCTGAAACCAACACAAAGCAGAGGCTGCTGGTGGCGCTGGCGGGGGGGGGGGGGGGGCCGGGGGGGGGGGGACATGGGGGGGGGGGGTGCCGGGGGGGAGGGAACATGGGGGAGACATGCCTGTGAGCTCAGGGACCCCGAGAGGCCGAGGCTCCCCCAGTCTGCTGACCCTGTGCCCTGCTTTCTTTTTCTTCATTGCATTTATCAGTGCCTGGAAAATTACTTATTAGTTTCTCTGCCTGTTTAAAAAACTTTTTTTATTTTGATAGAGAGAGGGAGTGTGCGCGAGCGAGTGCATGGGAGCCAGGGAGAGAGAGAGAAGCTTAAGCAGGCTCCATGCTAAGGGCTCACTCCCCTGACCCTGGGATGACAACCTGAGCCAAGATCAAGAGTCAGACACTCAACGTGCTGAGCCGCCCAGGCGCCCCTTTGCCATTTTACTGTCCCCACTCCTAACCAGCATCTAAACTCCATTTGGCAATATGTCCCTTACTCTTGTAACCCTAGTGGCCAGAACAGTCTCGGGCATACAGCAGACGCTTAACAAATACTTGTTAACTGAACTCAACACACAGCAGTTGTCTGGGGAGCCACCGGGGACAGGCTTCCAGCCCGCTGACGCACGTGCTCTGAGCTCAAAGATGCCTGCATCTACAGGGAGGTGACGAGTATCAGGGTGCAGTGTAGACTCCTTAAATTCTATCCTGGAGCAAAGCCCAAGCGGGCTCCTTCTCATGCCGTCTCTCGCTCAAGTCCCGGGAGGCCGGCTGGGGTAAGTGTATTTGGTGCCAAGGTCTTGTGAGAAGGACTTGGGGTTATCATCGCTGCACGTCTACGTTTTCCCAAATAGGCTTTGGGTGAGGACTTGACATAAGCTTGGCCCCTCCCCAGGATCAGGAGTTTGAAAGGTCGACTGAGGAGCCACTGTTTTTATGTATGAAATTTTAAGATCTCTATTCAAAAATAGTTTTTGTTAGTCTCTAAGCGGTTTGTTAAATGGCTCTCTCCCTTTAACCAAGTATGTAACAAACTGCGGCACAGATCAGGGAGGCTGGGGGGCTCAGTTGGCTAAGAGTCCATCTTCTGCTCAGCTCATGATCTCACAGTTAGTGAGCCTGAGCCCCATGTCAGGCTCTGTGCTTCGGATTCTCTCTCTCTCTCTCTCTCTGCTCCTTCTCCCACTTGTGTTATCTCTTAAAATAAATAAATAAACCTAAAAAAGAGTAGAATGTTTTAAAAAAATGAACAGAGAAAAACTGTTGCACAGACCATCACAAAAGCATGCGATTCAGGGGGCGCCTGGGTAGCTTAGCAGGTTGAGCATCCGACTTCGGCTCACATCATGATCTCACGGTTCATGAGTTCAAGTCCCCCGTCAGGCTCACTGCTGTCAGTGCAGACAGAGCCTGCTTGGGCTTCTCTGTCTGTAACCCACCCCCCCCACCTCTCCCCAGCTTCTGCTCTCTCTCCCCAAAATAAATAAAACATTTAAGAAAAAACCCACAAAAAACAAAAGCACTCAATTCAGTTGACTGGACATCGCTCAGAGGTTATTATCTACCAACTGGGACGCTGGGTGCACTGGTGTGAGACCCAGAGGGGCGGCCCTGCAGACAACTCAGGGCCACACGAGGCCGGGTGAAATGTGGGCAGTGCCACACAGTACGGGCTTCAGAGATTTCAGTATAACAAGGAATCTGGAAAGTGTGATAAAATTTGTTTCAGATAAAGCTTCTACTTAAGTGGGCTTCACTTTCCGAAGAGGGTTTCCAAGTTTCTACTACTTACAGCCTCCATCAAGCCTTTCAAAGACGGAGTCTTAAGCATCAGGGCATCAAAGACTTCCTCTGACTCCTTCCGCACATACAGCAGCACTGCTTCCCAGCCAGGAGCACAGAAGGGGGAGAGAGAAAGGACGCGGTTATTCACACAAGCAAAATGGAGATCCTGGATAGTGGTTAAAATAAATGGAGACACCCGCATCAGGAACGGTAAACATGAACCAAAATCAACTCCATCTTGAGGAGTACAGCTCTCAGCTTCTGCTGTAAGTCCACGCTTCAAGCCAAGAGCTGGTCTGATGGAAGAATGCTCAAGAAAGTCAAGCCAGACAGGATTTGTTTGAGCAACTCATGCTTTTGACAGTCAGAATTCACTTCCAACTGAAAAACTCCCACAAGAAATGGGACCCAACGCACCTCTTTTTGGTTCTTCTACCCGAGTCAGCTTAGCAGGGGTCGGAATGGCAAAATCTTCCTCTGATCCATACGGACCCCTTTTCAAGTTAGATCTGCAGGCAATCCAAACGATGCAATTAGCGACTCCAACTTAAAACATCACTTGCGGGTATGAAAAAGAGTTTCAGGGCACATCACTGGAGTTTAGATTTAAAATGACCTTGGCTCTTTACCTGGTCCAGCTTCCTTCATTTGTGGATGAAAACCTGACGCCCAAGGGAAGATGCTCACTGAACCAGCTCATGCAATTTAATGTCAGAGCTGGGACCTCCTCGGGTCCCCAGCCAGATGCCCTCCCCTGCTGCTACCCTGGCTCAAGCTGCCTTCTCAGGAGCGGAGGGCTTCGTTACAGAAAACATCTTATGGAGGAGGCAGGACTGGAGATACACACATAAAGGTGGTAACAGGAGACAACGTGTCAACAAAGGGGAGAAGTGTGGCCACAGGGCCAGGCTGGCTAAAACAAAACGCTCTGCAGGAAGGCAAATCCCGAAGCCTGGACTCTACTATGGAATACCTCGATCGGCTGGCGATGAGGAATTTCAGACTTTATGTTGCAGGCATTTAGGAAATCTTTCAAAGTTTCGTGAAACAAGAATGCTGTCCTCAAAGGGTATGTGTGGTAAAGACCGGAGGCAACTCTGGGACCCGCAGGCAGAAGAACCTGGTAGGGGAATTAGGAAGGGCCAGAACACAGCAGTGTCTGTGCAAAGAAAGAGGGAAAAGAGACACTGCTGAGGAGTGACTGGCTCCAAGGCTCAGCTCACAGGGTGCAAGCTCTACACTGTGAGGGAGTTTGGTGGGTGTGAGTGAGAAAACGGTACGAAAACTGCAAACTGCAAACGAAGAGAGTGAGCGCTTGGTTTTGAGTAGAATGACACTGCAGTGATGGGGATTGGGCCCAAAATACTCAGTGTGTCTGTCCCAGTTTCTGGCGCGTCCCGGGGCTCCCCTGGGAGCACGTGCAGGCTCTGTAGGCAACACGGGTCTGAAGGGGGTGCCCAGCAGAGGGGGCCGGCGCCTCAACATGGTAGAGCACTGAGGAGGGGTCTGCCGGCGTGGGCAGTCAAGGCCCAAGTGGGCCGAGAAGGGCGCCCACGTCCTGGGGAGGGAGGGCAGCAACAGGCAAGGTCAGGAGCACACCCAGGGCCGGCCTCCTTCCTAGAGAAGAGGCGGGTTCGCAGGCCGGGAAGGGGAAACACCAGCGCCTGGAAGACATCGTGTCTGAAAGTGAGGACGTGCTCAAGGAGCCGGGGCAGCGGGGGAGGGGGTCATGTCAGGGGTCTCAGGAGCCCCTTGAAGGAGTCCTGACCTACTGGGACAATGTGGGCAAGTAAATGATGTGCAACTTGTTGAATAAAGTTGGAAACTGAGTCCATACCGATAGAAAGAAAAAAATGAACAGATTCAAAGTCTGATGAGGAATGAGATTTTTAAGAGCCACAAAGCACCTCCGCACAAAACACTTACTACAAAAAAGCTTCACGGCAGAGGGGCCTGGCAGTCACCACCTTGATCAGGTGGTCAGAGTGCACAGCATCAGCAGGGGACACGTGGAAATGATGCCACCTGACCAGACGCACTGAGGACACAGCATTGTGTGTAGAAAATTCCTGCCATGATGCATAATTACTTGAATCTGATCATGACAAAATGACGAACAAACCCAACCTAAGCAACGGGCTTCTAAGCTTCAGAAGTATTAGGTCAGGAAAGTCAAGGAGAGACTGGACAGTTCGAGGCTGAAGGAGGTTAAAGAGACAACTGAATACACAGTGTCTGAATTGGATCCCTTTTTGCTAGAGGACATTATTGGAACAACTGGTAAAGCTTGACTGGGGAAAGAGCACTGGCTGGGGCTCCCGTCTGGCTAATATCCTGACTCTCTTACGTGGGAGACCCTCCTTGTTCACAGGAAATACAGTCACGTGGTTAGGAACGATGGGTAACGGAGTCTGCAGCTTACTTTCAGAGGGCTCAGGAAAAATTTAGTTCTTTGTATTATACCTGCAATTTTTCTCTAAGTTTGAGATTGTTTAAAAATCAAAAGAATTTATTGAAGCAAACAAAACAGGGGTGCCTGGGTGTCTCAGTTGATTAAGCATCCGTCTCTAGCTCAGGTCCCGATCTCACGGTTTGTCAGTTCAAGGCGTGCAGCGCAGAGCCCGCTTTGGGTCCCCGTCGCCCCGTCTCTGTCCCTCCCCTGCTCATGCTCTCTCTCTCTCTCAAAAATAAACATTTAAACAAGACAAAACAGAACATAAACCTTACCCTTCACCCTCCAATTCTTCTGAGGCAAGAGGAAGGACCTAAAACCAAAAAAGTAGATGGCTTTTCAAGCGTATGCTCAAAATATTTTAGACCATAAGTGACTTATTCCTAAAATGAAACTAATTTTGAACGCGACCAATCTAGTACACAATCCTTTAGCCTTATTTTTCAATAACCAGATTCTTATAGGCATCTTGAACTCCTCTAACCCGGGGGTTGGGAAACTATGGCCCACAGGCTGAGTCTGTCCCAATGCCTGTTAACATAAATAAAGTACATCGTGGGACACAGCCACGCTCAGTCATTGGCGTGTTGTTTATGGCTGCTTTGGCACTACAATGCAGAGCTGGAGAGTCACATCAGACACTGTGTGACCCCAAAAGCCTGCAATATTTACTATTCGAGTCTTTACAGGAAAAATCTGCTGACCCCTGCTCACTGGAAGCTTCTCATTAGAGGGGCGCCTGGGTGGTTCAGTTGGTTAAGCGTCTGATTTCAGTTCAGGTCATGAGCTCACAGTCCATGGGTTCAAGCCCCGTGTCGGGCTGTGTTGACAGCCAGCTCAGAGCCTGGAGCCTGCTTCAGATTCTGTGTCTCCCTCTCTCTCTAACCCTCCCTTACTCACGCTATCTCTCTCTCTCTCTCAGAAATAAATAAAACATTAAAAAAAGATTTTAAGAAAAAACAAAAAAAGAAGCTTCTCATTAGAAACTGGAGACACTTCCAATGCCGCCCCCCCCGCCACCCCCCCACCAGGCCTGGCCAAGAACTCTTAAAAAGTCACGAGCCCATAGAAATCTGGCCAAAGCGCATGGCAGATTATCTTCTTCATGTTTTTTGAGCTCTGTATAGAAAGCAGGCTCCACGCAATGCAAGCTGCTATCTCTACTAAGCTCCTGCTCAAAGCAGGGTGTGGCTAGTTTCACATTAGTTGCCACGACACGGCTATCTGGGTGCCAGCCGTGATTCAGTACCCAAAACCATGAAAAGAGCCTTGGCCATTCTTTCTGCCCGTGTGGTTACTACCCTAGGGACTCCCCTGGCTTCTCCCTCCTGCCCAGAACCACACGCGTTAACTCCACGAGATCACAGACTCAGACTCCAAATTGCGTTGCTATCCCAGCATCTTTAAGTGAACTAAGATACAAACGCGCACGCGCACATGGAGTGGGGCTGACGGGCCTGGCCCTGTATTTCTGCCACCAGTGCGTGCACACCCTTTATTGCAAGGACACCGCGTTGGCTGAATATTCCAGAGACTGTGACACCGGGCAAACCTCACTACGTTTTGGCCTCTATCTACAACGAATGCCAAAGGCTTCCTCCATGTTGAGTCTCAGCCCCCGCAGCCGCCCCGGGACCCCAGCTACCCACGTGAGTGCCCCGCTGCAGGCTGGCAAAGTGCGCGTCAGGAATGAAGAGGACAGGCTGAGTGTCAAGATCAATAAAGGGTTTGAAAACCGTGATATCCATCCGTTTGTGAGAGGGGAGCAGCGGCACTTTGACATCAGAAACTGGAAAAAACAAAACAAAACACCGGGGACGCCCCGGTCAGCAGCGTATATACATGGACTGGATCTAGGCCACAGAGCACTTTGCTCAGATTTAAGAAACTTAAATTGCAGCACTGTATAAGGTACACATTGCCTGAACAAAGAAAATCACAGTTCAAGCAAAGAAATATGTTGCTTATATTTATACTAAAATCAACTGAACGTCTTACCAAATCAGAAAATGCTACTTTTAAATATATGGAGACACACGCACGCAGAAAATCAGAAGCAGCACATTTAATTTTTGTCTGAAAGGCTAAAACTTAAGACTGCACACGCAGAATTCGGAAGCTACTTCGCCTTAGCTCTCCCGATTCAACAGCTGACACTCAGACAGCAACGTCCTCTGTCCCCTCAGAACCCACACCTTTACACCTCCGACCTGACCTCAGAACTGCACCTTCGAGAGGTTTAGAGTAAGTACGACTGTCGAGGTTTTTTTTTTTTTTTATTTATTTATTTATTTATTTATTTATTTTTTACAAATAGTTTATTGTCAAATTAGTTTTCACATAACACCCAGTGCTCATCCCCACAAGTGCCCTCCTCCATGCCCATCCCCCCCCCCCCCCCACATCCATCAGTCCTCAGTTTTTGTCAGCATTCAAGAGTCTCTCATGGTTTGCCTCTCTCCCTTTCCCCCACCATTTCCCCCCTTCTTCTCCCGGTTGGTCCTCTGTTAAGTTCCTCCTAGTCCTCCTATACGTGCACACATATGATATTTGTGTCGAGGTTTTTTTATTTATTAAATTATAGACTCCATCTCCCCCTGCCGTCCTCCCTGAGGCACGCAGTGACCAGCTCTGCTGGGAGCCCGTGCTTGGATGCCGGCCAGGGAGCCCGGCCGGTGCGCTGCGGGGCCAGCGTCTGCTGAGCGACACAGGCTGTTTGCAGGCCAGGTGCTCGTGGCCGGTGTGCCACAGGCGCAACGCTACTGCCATACTGCGTTTCCCCTCGTGGTTGAGAGATACAGGATTTTATGACTATGAATTTTGGTTACGGGAAGGGGAGGGGAGGGGAGGGAAGAAACAAAGCCTTTCTGGTGAAATTGTCCAAACAGCAGCCCTGCAGGTTCTGAAATGTTAGAAAACCGCACGTAGGAGAACCACACTCACTTAGGAGTAAGGCATCCTGAATTCTCAAGGGCATTCTTCTTCTTCAAACTCTGGACAAGTCCCAATTTTATCATCAGCTATTCAGATAGAATTTGTGTTATTTTTCAGGACTGGAATCAGCAACCCGAACTAAAACTAACAGCCAAAACAGTCCGAAGTCTGGAAAAACTTAAGAATCCTTTCCTGTGGTTCCCCACGAAAATTCCTTAGTTCAGCCAATCAGCTGATTCTGTAGCTGATTCTGAAGCAATGCTACCACTTCACAGTGCTAAGTACCCACGACTGCATTTTCTGCTTGAAAAAAGAGCCACGGTTCTGAACGGAAAAGGTCTGAAACACTTGGCGGAAACATTGCTACTTACAGGCATTCAACTGGGAGCTGGGGTCAGGACACTTGCCTTTTCTCTTGCTTTGCTTTCGTTCTTCATCCCTGATTTTCCGTTCAGCTCCCTGCAGGGCAAGAGAAGACAAGGCAGGATTCTGTTTATCTGATCCTCTTTTAAATGCTGTACTCTTCTCTGGCTAACGGGGGGAAAAAAATCTCTTGAGATGAACTCCGTTACTTATTATACTCATGGAGCTTACAGCAGTTTCCTCTAAAAGGCCTATTCTCAAAACTATGTTTAACTATGTGAAACCACGGGGAAGCAATATTTACTTAAGAAACCGGTAAAAAAAAAAAAAAAAAAAAAAGCAAAATTCCCTCAATAATGGATTTGGTCATGTCAAATGAAACGCTGAGAAAATATGCTAATGGACCAACCGCCTTCATAAACATCAGTGACTGTCCCCACTGCGTGGTAGAGACGCTGACTCTGATTCAAGCGTACCTCCCTAAGCGGGCAACAGTCGCAATGAAAGCTGGGATTCTGTCTTCTGAGGATCTGGCGTCAACCAGGTGACAGAGCTGACCAACTAGAACTCACAAGAGCAAGGATTTAACTAGAAGTCTGTGTCACCACTTACAAGAAAAAGGTGGACTCCCTGGACTATAGAGAGGGCACAGGTACACGGTGTGTATCAATTACATGAATGGCAGTGCCATGCAACTGAACCCACAAAAATAAAACACTGTATTGATAACAAACATGACCTGAAATTAAGCAAGTATAATAAAAACGTAACTACGAATGAACCATTTTACTTCATCTGGTAGCATTTATTTCTGGGTGGTACACGTTTCTTTACAAAGTTACTGAGTTAAACATGAACAAGCAGCTTATTTTTCTGAAAATAAATTCTCTAACAGCAAACAGAGGAAATAAAAATCACCCCACAGATCGTGGCACTATTATATAATTAAACCACACTTAAAGAACACAAACCACCTCCTGACACTTCTAGAAGGTGTTAACACGCTAACACAGTGGTAAACACACAATCGGGGTTTATGAACATTGCTATGCGCTGCTCATCAAGCACCACCTTCTGGACGCAGACACACAGGTAAGGAGCCGCTCTCCCCCCTCCCCCCTCCGCCGCTGTACAGGGTTGGGGGGGTGTCTCTCCGTCCCTTCCAGCAGTCTAACAATAGCTCCTTTCTGATGATAAATCACACTTCCCAAAAGGTAGTTTTAAACTACCTTTAAACTGGAGCCTGTTTCAGTCTGTGACTCCCTCTCTCTCTGACCCTCCCCAGCTCACGCTGTCTCTCTCTCTCCTAGAAATAAATAGAACATTAAAAAAAAAAGAATATGGGACTTCTGCTCCCGCTCGGGGCGGGCGCCTCATAGGCCAGATGTACCCCCGCCCTGAAGGGAAAAGCCGGCTGGCTGCACGAGCAAGGGCGTGTAAGGCCTGGGCCACCGGTCGGCAAAGAGCAGGGCTCCCTGAGAGACCGGAAGCAAGTGAGACGCGTCCCCAGGCGCGGACTGTCTTCACACCTCCCGGGCTCCCGGGCGGCGGCGCAGGGAGGCCCGGCCACAGGTCGGCCCCGTCCGGGTTCCCTGGGTTGAGACAGAGCTGAAAAGCCACACGGATCAAGGCAGCAGGACAAAGCGGTGAAGGAGGAAGGGTTACACCAGGAGGAGCCCCAGGGATGTGTGGCGGGTCCCCTCAAGTAGTCAGCAGAGTTCTGACATAGGCAGGCGGGAGAAAGCTACCGGAGGCGGGGGGAGGCCCTCAGTACAGACTAGAAACCAGCGCCCGAAACTCACTGAAAACCGCGCCTCTGCCACCCAGCAGACTGGAGAAACTTAAGATTCACAGGGTGGTGGGGAGAACCGTCAGGAAATAATCGGCTGACGGTGAGCGCCTGACACAAACCACAACGGTGAGGCCTGCAGGGAGCAAAGCGTTTCCAGGCAACTGCACGTGCCCTCAGGACGAAGCTCGAGGGGACCCCGAGGCTTCCAACTCCGTGCACACCCGGCAACGTAACACGCACCACGTCTAGTGCGCAGGAGGATTGCCGGGCACGAGAGGCAGCGGGGGACACACCGTGTGAGGACAGCACCCAGAAGGGACACAGAATTCGGGCAAGGACACGAACACGGTTATTATAACTGCCTTCCTCATGTCCAAAAAGTCCGTGAAAAAACAACATATTGGGACACAAAAGATCTAAAACCGATCCAAGCTCATCTTCCAGAGATGATAACTACAATGTCTTAAAATGAAAAACGCACTGGATGGGATTTGGAGCAGTTCACACAAGGCTCAGGCACAGGTGATGGGCTTTACTTAGGGTATCAGCCCAGGAATTCGGAAAATGAATCACAGGGCTGCCTGCGTGGCTCAGTCGATTAAGCCTTTGACTTCAGCTCAGGTCGTGATCTCACAGTTTGTGAGTTCAAGCCCCACATTGGGCTCTGTGCTGACAGCTCAGAGCCTGGAGCCTGCTTTGGATTCTGTGTCTCCCTCTCTCTCTCTGCCCCTTCCCTGTTCACGCTCTCTCTCAAAAATTAAATAAACATTAAAAAAAATCGGAGGTGAGGGGCGCCTGCATGGCTCAGTTGGTTAAACATCTGACCTCCCCTCAGGTCACAATCTCATGATTTTTTTTTTTTAAATGTTTTATTTATTTCTAGGAGAGAGAGAGAGAGACAGCATGAGCAGAGGAGGGTCAGAGAGGGAGGGAGTCACAGACTGAAACAGGCTCCAGGCTCTGAGCCGGCAGTCAGCACAGAGCCCGACGCGGGGCTCGAACCCACGAACCGCGAGATCATGACCTAAGCGAAAGTCGGACACCCAACCGACTAAGCCACCCAGGCGCCCCACACAATCTCATGATTTTTGAGCTCAAGCCCCACTTTGGGCTCTGTGCTGGCAGTGTGGAGCCAGCGTGGGATTCTCTCTCTCTGTCCTTGCTCACACACACCCTCTGTCTCTCTCGAAAAATAAAAATCAGAGCTGAAACACATTTCATATGTACAAAAGCTGGAGAAATTCATCACATACGCTCTGCAAGAAACGTTAACGGAAGTCCTATGGTGCTACAGAAAACCACGTAAGTTCACGCTGCTTCCCTCTCTCACACGGCAACTGAAGAGACCAATCTTGGGCGATCACCTCAGGCCATGACCCAAAAAGTTAATTTATGACATCTGTTCCCGGTTATGGCTATGGTGAGTATCACTCTGATGAAGAAAACTATCTGCAGAAAATAAATGTCAATGACATTTTTCTCTATAGGGACGAACCACGGATATATACAAGCTTATACAAAGAGAAAACGCCAAATTTCCACTGGTTAGAGATCCAATTCCTGTTCCTGTTTTGTCTGAAAAACATTGCAGCTGCTTCTGAAATAAGAGAAAATTCCATTTATCAAACCAGCTGAGCAATTCATAATAGGGTACTAATAAAACCTTCTTCTTAGGGGAGAAAAACAATGTAAACGCCTCTGCAGAACACCGAAACGGATCTGATTTGTAGTTTCTCGCTGCAGATGTAGACCAGATTCATAGGATGTGAGAGCTTTAAGAGCCAGCAGAGAAAAATGAATTCACAGGCACCAAATAAAAGGTGAGTAAAATCTCAGAAAGGAGGTTATCGAGGAGGCAGGGGGGATATTCCAGAGAGAGGAGGCGGCATGAGACCACGTGGAACAGCAGACGTGGGCGCCTGGGTGGCTCCATCAGTTGAGCATCATGATCTCAGGTCATGATCTCACAGTTCATGAGACTAAGCCCCTCTAAGCCCCTCCATGCTCAGCTTAGAGCCTGCTTAAGATTCTCTCTCTCTCTCTGCCCCGTCCTCTGCTCTTGCTATCTCTTTCTCTCACACACACAAAAAAGACAGAGAGAAAAAGCTTCTGCACATCAAAGGAAACAATCAAGAAAACTAAAAATTTGGCAACCTATGGAATGGGAGAAGGTATTTGCAAATGACACCTCTGATAAAGGGCTAGTATCCAAAATATATAAAGAACTTATCAAACTCAACACCCAATAAATAAATAAAGTTAAGAAATGGGCAGAAGACATGAACAGACATTTTTTCCAAAGAAGACATACATACAAAGGGCTAACAGACACATGAAAAAATGCTCCATATCACATATCACCAGGGAAATACAAATCAAGCCCACAATGAGATACCACCTCACACCTGTCAGAGTGCCTAAAATTAACAACTTAGGAGACAACAGAAGTTGGCAAGGATGCAAAGAAAGGGGCACCCTCTTACACTGCTGGTGGGAATGCAAACTGGTGCAGCTGCTCTGGAAAACAGTGTGGAGGTGCCTCAGAAAGTTAAAGATAGAACTATCCTATGACCCAGCAATTGCACTATTAGGTATTCACCCACAGGATACAAAATACAGATTTGAAAGGGCACGCGCACCCCGATATTTATAGCAGTGTTATCAACAATAGCCAAACTATGGAATGAGCTCAAATGTCCAACGACTGATGAATGGAAGATGTAGCATAAACACACACACACACACACACACACACACACACACACAGGAATATTACTCAGCCATCAAAAAGAATGAAATCCTGCCATTTCTAATGACGTGGATAGAACTAGAATGTATTATGATATGCAAAGTAAATCGTCAAAGACAAATTCCATATGATTTCTCTCATATGGGGAATTTAGCAAACAAAACAGATGGAACACAGGGGAAGAGAAGGAAAAAGAAAATAAGATAAAAAACAGAGAGCCTGGGTGGCTCAGTTGGTTAAATATCCAGCCCTTGATTTCTGCTCAGGTCAAAATCTCATGTTGGTGGGATAACGGCCCACGTCAAGCTCTGCACTGACAGCATGGAGCGTGCTTCAGCTTCTCTCTCCCTCTCTCTTTGACTTTCCTTTGCTCACTTTCTCTCTCTCAAAATAAATAAACTTTTTTTAAAAAAAGAGGGAGGCAAGCCATAAGAGACTCTTTATTTATTTAATTTTGAGAGAGAGAGAGAGAGAGAGAGTGAGCAGGGGAGGGGCAGAGAGAGAGTGAGACACAGAATCCGAAACAGGCTCCAGGCTCTGTCAGCACAGAGTCAGATGCAGGGCTCGAACCCATGAACCGTGAGATCATGACCTGAGCCAAAGTCGGACACTTAACCGACTGAGCCACCCAGGCGCCCCTAAGAGACTCTTAACTATAAAGAACGAACTGAGGGGTGCTGGAGAGAAGAGGGTGGGGGGAGGGGCCACATGGGTGCTAGGCATAAGGAGGGTACTCCCTGGGATGAGCTCCAGGTGTTCTATTAAGTGATGAACCACTAAATTCTACTCCTGAAACCAACACTACACTAGATGTTAACTAACTTGAGGTGAATTTTTTTTTTTAAGTGGGTTTCCTACCCAGCACAGAGCCCAATGTGATGCTTGAATTCATGACCGTGAGATCAAGATCTGAGCTGAGATCCAGTCAGATGCTTAACCAACTGAGCCACCCACGTGCCTCTAACTTGACTTTAAATAAAATTTTGGGAAGAAAAAACAAAAACAAAACAAAAAAACCCTCTAAATTCATTTAAGATCATCAATCAATACTGTTCCTTCTCTGTAAAACCACTCATGTTTTTACCATCCAACATGGAAAACTCGAGCTCATACTAACTCCTGCTGACATCACCTAACACAGCTGAAATTCTAAGTGTGACCCACGGACCCAGGTAAGTCCACAAACTGTGTAGCCCCAGAAAGATACATCAGAAACAGAGTGAGCACTTGGGAAACAATCAGAATAATTTTGTGTCTGTTGAATCAAATGACAAAAAATTGGGGCTTACAGTCTGTATGGCTTTGGACACCTCTTTAGGTTTTCTTTCGCCTCATAAAAGGAACACAGTGTGGGGGCGCCTGGGTGGCTTAGTCAGTTAAGCGTCTGACTTTTGCTTAGGTCATGATCTCACGGTTCGTGGGTTCGAGCCCCGCGTCGGGCTCTCTGCTGACTGCCAGCTCAGAGCCTGGAGCCTGTTTCAGTCTGTGACTCCCTCTCTCTCTGACCCTCCCCTCCTCACGCTCTCTCTCTCTCTCTCCTAGAAAAAAAAAAAAAAAAAAAAAAGAACATAGTGTGAAGGGAGGAAATTTGACTTTGGGTCACAAATCGCAGCTCCACCTTGATGTGACCCGTCATTTGTAAAATGGAGCACGTGTGAAAGGGGTATTGGGGGTAGGCTCACAGCTCCTCAAAGACATCCACACCCAAATCCTCAGACCCTGTGGACATGTCAGCTGACACAGCAGAGGAGACATCAGGTTGCTAATCAGCTGATACTGAGACAGGGCCATCTGTGTCAGCCCAGCATAATCACAGGGTCCCCAGAAAGATCACAGGGTCCCCAGCAAGATCACAGGTCCCCAACATGATCACAGGGTCCCCAGTATAATTACAGGGAGTCCTTAAGAGCGGAAGAACCAGACAAGGAAATGTGATAACAAAAGTAGTGGCAGAGGGATGTGACGTGAGGCTCCTGGCTTGAAAGGGGGAAGGGGCCACCAGCCAAGGAATGCGGGTGCCTCTAGAAGACAGAAAGGCAAAGAAACAGATTCACCCCAAGAGGCTCCGGAAAGAGAGGCGACCTTCTAATAGCTCAATTTTTGCCCAGCCAGATCGGCATCAGGCTTCTGGCCTACAAAACCATGAAACCACAAATGTGTGCCGAGGGCGCCTGGGTGGCTCAGCTGGTTAAGGTCCGACTCTTGATATCAGCTCAGGTCCTGATCTCTTGGTTGTGAAGTTGAGCCCCTGCTTGGGGTTCTCTCTTTCCCTCTCTCTCTGCCCCTCCCCTGCTCACGCTGTATCTCTCAAACTAAATAAATGAACTTTAAGTAAGGAAGTAAATAAATAAATACATAAATGTGTGTTGTTTGAGCCACTAAGATTGTGATAATTTGTTAACAGCAACAAAAGAAACCTAATACAACCTAGCATATTATGAGGCACATTGTAGGTACTCAATAAATGTTACTGAATCTGGGTGTTTGAGAAAGTTCTGTGAACTTGGAGGGTCTGAGGCTGCTTTACCACAGCCAGATGCTGTGCTCTGGTCCTCAAGTGTAAAAGTCAGGACGGCAGGGGCGCCTAGGTGGCTTAGGTAAGGGTCTAACTCCTGATTTCGGCTCAGGTCATGATCTCATGGTCATGAGATTGAGCCCCATGTCAGGCTCCATACTGAACCGGGAGCCTGCTTGGGATTCTCTCTCTCTCCCTCTGCCCCTCCCCTGCTTGAGATCTCTCTCCCCGCTCCCTCTCAAAATACATAAATAAACATTTAAAAAAATCGAGACAGCAGACCTCTGACAACAAAATATACTTCCAGTTTTCAAGTGCCGTCTAAAAATCTTTCATTTTTTGAGAGAGAGAGCGTGAGCGAGAGAGAAAATCTTGAACAACCTCCATGCTCAGTGTGGAGCCTGACACAGGGGTCGATCCCACGACCCTGGGATCACGGCCTGAGCCAAATCAAGAGTCGGACGCTCAACTGACTGAGCCCCCCAGGCACCCACCTTCTAAAAAATCTTAGTAACAGAAAGAGTGTGTTTGTTTGTTTACAGGCTAGAAAGGGGACTGGCAAAAACTATGGCCTGATATTTTCTGAGAGGGAAAAGTCAAAGTCGTCGTCATCTAGGCCGATGGAGCGCTCTCTTCTCTGCGGCCGCCGCCCAGTTCTCGGGGACGGCACCATCGGCAACCTCCAACCCACAGCGGGCCCCGCAGCGGCTCTCCGGACTTCACCGACTTCACCCAGCCGAGCCCCGGCTCCGCGCCTGGCAAAAGTGATCATTTCCTCTCCAGAGAAAAGAAATGATGCTGAAATCACTTAGGCCCAAGCTTTCTCTTTTTGCCTCCCTGATGCTGTAGAGATGAACCTGAACCTCCTCTTCCCTCGTTCACCGAGCTGGCTGGCAACTTACCGAAGGGCCTGGAGGGGGTGAGCCAGCTGAAGCACAGCCTTTCCGGTCACCCACACGGAGGCCACGGACACGAAGCCTCAAGAGCTGCAACACGGCAGCCGCTGCTGACAGGTCCCAGTAAGCGGGCGCCGCCTACGACCGAGCACGTGTGTCCTCTGCGCACCGCACGACTCTACAACCGGCTCCGCGAAACGTACTCACCGGGCCCTCTAGTTGTTCAGTCAAAAGGGGATTTTCCCCCTCCCCTACATGATGTGTCTTTGCATGGCTACAACAGTAATCTCTCCTTTAAACTAAGCTGTTTAGTATGACTAGCCATACGTGTGCCTCAGCCTTAAATATTACAAAGACCTCGGTCATTTTCTGGGAGAGAGAGCAGAAGTCACACGCTTTATTCTAAGTGCCCCACCCGATCTGACAATCTCACCTTGTCACAGAAGACTTTTATCTGGCAGTACGCCCGGTGCACAGGCTTGTTGCTACGGCTGTTATAACTGTAGGTGTCAATTTGAATGTTAAGAGGCAACCCCTTCACGCCTTTCTGAGAAGAGAAATCCGTGCTTAAGCAGTTCACAGAGATGAAAACCTGCGAGGGCAAAAAAGGTATCGTAAGCAGCAGCACCAACAGTCAACCTTAGCACAGCCTGTAACTACACTAACATTACTGAAATTACTTAAATATGCTCTAGATGAGAGCCCAGCTCCTCACTCAAAAGAAACTTTTTAAAATAAAAGGTTTATTTTAAAACTGCTTTTGGTCAGAGGAATGGCAGACGCTAGGGGAGAAAACAGCACCGAACCTCCATCAATCTTCGCTTCCAGGCATTTGTCGAGCATCGCACTGTGCAAGAGTCTGGATGTGTCTCTTGATGCCATGTTTAAATATTACCGAGGGCACACGTTCTCTAGGCAGCTGTTTTGTAGCTCAGTACCAACTCTGGTCGTGTTTGTGTCTACACCACCTCTGACAGCCTGTAGTTCCCTACGCATGTCCTAGTATTTGGGAACTTAGGAGATCCGTGAGTCACGTTATTAAAGTGACACTGGAGGCTGTTACTTAGGAGACACCCAAGTGAACCTGTGGACACCAAAAGAACACGCTCCATTTCCCTCTTGTGTGTGATTACGGGTTTAAACCTCTCATACAGGGACACAAGGTGGTCGAGCTCCCTTTCAACCATTTAGTTTCAGAACTTTCTGATGCATGAGCACCACACAGTGGATACTCCTGGAATTACAGTTTTAAAAATCCATGCCTTTCAAAGACCCAAGTCTGTTGGGCTGGACTCCTTCCAGCCCAGGGGCCAACAACCCCCTGGCCCTGATAACACCCAGGAGCGGATCTCCCAAAAGCAGTTCAGGGTGCCACTGGCTGAACGGAGACCCAGACACGGAGCAGTTTAACAATGGGGGCGGGGGAGCCTCTAAGAATTCAGACAAAAGAGAAGGGAGTGGAGAGGGTAAGGAGAAAGAAGACTGTAACCGTAACGACGAAGACTGCTCTCTAGAAGGTCTGCAATGCTGAACAGGGGTTTTATTCTTGCTCTAATCTATACATTATTTTCAAGAAGGAAAAGACCAAAACACCTGAAAAAGACCAAGAACTTGTCCACATTAACAGACTGAAGAGTCGTCTCTTGTTCTGTCCCTCTGTTAGCTCTCCACTCAGACCAGGTTATTTACTGTCCCTAAAATCCACCTCGAACATCTATTCTTGCCTCACATGCCTGGCCCTGTCTCCCCTCCTCCTCCTATGTCCTTCAGTCCCAGTCTGAGCCACCTCCACAGCCCCTCCCCGCGTCTCCACATCTGCAGGCTCCAGTGACTCCTCCAGAGACTGCCGCCACTCACCCTGACCTGTATCGCGGGGCCCACGGCAGTGAGCACCTAACGTTCCCAAACCTGCGTGGGGCACTTGCTTTATACACACGATCGCATTTCACGACCCCGAGCGACAGTTAATCCTTCTTTTCCAGGTGAGGCCCATACACACACACACACACACATATACACACACACACATATACACACACACACATATATACACACATATATACATACACACATATATATACATACATATATACATATATATGTGCATACATATATGTAATTCATGTATGTATGTATATCCCCAAGGGGGAAAGCAAAGGACTAGAATTCATATTCATGGCTCCCCCCTTTATACCCTGTGACCTCGCTTTCCCAAATCAACTTTGTACCCTAATCACCTGGCTTTTCTTCACTACCTGGAACGGTCTGCCATTTTTACACGTACCGCAGATAACACAGCAGGCTAGGCCCGCACTCTCTACGTGGCGGCTTCCTCAATACTTCAGTAGGAGCACAGTGCCTGGTCTAGGGTTGCCTTTTCTAGCCTGCTATGATTTTGCTTTCCATTCAACTCCTTTTCAGTAAATAAGCAAAAGGCTTTCATTAAAAAAAAAAAAAAAATTCCTAAATCTAGATACACAGGCAAAAAGCAGTACATGTGAATTTCATATCCATTACAGAAACCTAGTGCTTTGACTTGGTCTCTGACCCTTGGACAACACAGGGGTTCGGGGTGCCAACCTCCCCCCGCTACCAACAGTCGAAAACCCACGTGTAACTTCTGACTCCCCCAAAACTTAACTGCGTAAGAGCCTAAAGTTGACCAGAAGCCTTCCTGATAACATCAACAATTAACACGTATTTTGTACATGTACATGTTATTTCTAGGCTCTGCAGTTCATCGTAAGGTTTTTCAAATTGTTGCAAATCTCAAAAAACGTTTCCAATATATTTACTGGAAAAAACGGACACACAAGTGGGCCTGCGCGGTTGGAATCTGTGTTGCTGTTCAATGGCCGACTGTACGCTGTTAAAAAAGCCTTCATATACAATTTATAAATCTGAGCTGAGGAGACAGGCTATGGAAAGACAAAACTGAAAGGCAGACAAAGAGACAGACAGACAATGGTCCCTGCAAACAGCTGAGTCCATCGAGTAACCAAATCGCCGTATTTTTTCATTTTATAACCAAATGGAAAGTCTAAATTTCTCTCTATCATTCAAAGCCACATGGCTCAATTTAGGACTCAAAAACAGCAGCCTGGGAAAGTTACACTTAACCCTCCACAATTCCAGGAAGGCTCTGACCCAAAGTGATATTCCATTTACAAGAGGATTTCACAGTAATCCAACCTAAAACCTAACCTCCCCTGGCTTCCCAGTGTCAAGTTTCTATTCAAAGCAAAAATAAGCAGGAACCAAATCCTAGGATCAGCATGAACATGGAGCCTTCAGAGAGACATTACCCTTTTTACTCGGGATTACTGGCAACTGCTTTCTTACGCACATTCTTCTAGGTTTAAAATCAGTTCTTTCCAACCTTGGCAGTGTTTCTAAATGCAACAAAGAAAAGTCTACGGCATTCCAAGCTCAGCATTCAAAAACACCACCTTGTCTAGACAAGTACGGAAACACACCGGTAAACAGCGAGCACGACGTGCAGTGAACGCTGTCCAGGCCAGGGACGTGAGGTATGAGAAGGGCGACGGGCTGAAGACCTTCAGGAAAGGGGGGCGGTGTGTGTGGGGCCTCCTGTAGCTGGCTCCGAGCAAGGAACAGGGCCGTCCTGGGTACATGCTGCCGCCGCCAAAGGGGACACATGTGCTCTGCCTAAGCCTCAACCAAAACTTGGCCAGAGCGTGAGACGACTATGTATGCTCTAGCAAGGGGCACCGGGGGCAACAGGAAAGCTTCTGGCCGGAAAATGAAAACATCGGAGTTTTAGCTCCTTCCCGAATTAGTGCTGTGACCATGGGCAAGGTCCTTGCCTGCCAAGTGCAGGTTCAGTTAGATGATGTTTGGATCACTTTTTTTCTTCTTTTCAAGTTTTTTAATGTATTTTGAAAGAGAGCAAGAGAGGAGGGGAGGGGCAGAGGGAGAGAGAAGAATCTCAAGCAGGACCCGCACGGTCAGCACAGAGCTCGAAGCAGGGCTCAAACTCCTGAACAGCGATCTCATGGCCTGAACTGAAATCCAGAGTCGGACGCTTAACCACCTGAGCCTCCTGGGCGCCCCATGTCTAGGTCCCTTTTCTTGAGTCCTATGATTATATTTATATTGAAAGATTATGAATACTTTCTCTACTATGTATTTATTAGTGACAATACTTTTGTGTAATACGTTTATCAGTGTTTTACAAATCATATTATTTCAAAAGTACCATGTAAAGTTGCCTTTTCAAGTAATTATATGGACTAGTCGTACAGAATTAAGAATCTTATGAAGGGGGCGCCTGGGTGGCTTAGTCGGTTAAGCGTCCGACTTTTGCTTAGGTCATGATCTCGCGGTTCGTGGGTTCGAGTCCCGCGTCGGGCTCTGTGCTGACTGCCAGCTGGGAGCCTGGAGCCTGTTTCAGTCTGTGACTCCCTCTCTCTCTGACCCTCCCCTCCTCATGCTGTCTCTCTCTCTCTCTCTCCTAGAAATAAAACATTAAAAAAAAAAAAAGAATCTTATGAAGCACAGGTTCATAATGCTCGGCGCCAGGGGTGCGAGCACAGCCTGGGGCCCCGGAGGCTTCAGGGCCTTGACTCAGCCCGGATCACCTGGTGCGCGTCAACCCTTCCTGGAGACGGGAGTCCACAGCCAGGGGTTCCGCAGTCACTGGCCTGGGGTGGGTTCCACTCAAGGCCTTTTTCAGGTGCTCCCCAGGTAATTCCAGTGATCACTCAGGAGAAAAGCCACTACCGTCAGGTGATTAATCGTCTATATACTTAACGCTTTGATCCACCAAAGGTCTCCTCTGGCTCCAAAACTCTGAGGTGGTTAAAACAAGCCCCAACATGGGGTTTCTTCTCTTTAAAGAGTTCAGAGAGTCTTACATGTATTTATAGAGTCCCATCAAGCTTTCTTTTGGACTGAAAGTATTTTTTTAACAGAGGTATAACCCTATCGAATAATAATATTCATTTCACCAATGTAAAGATAAAGATTAAAGCATCTGCTTAAACTTACTAACCAGGAAGGTTGTACAAATCCTAAAAACTCATAGTTCACAAAACAGTAACCAGATAAAAACCTATTAAAAATCTATCAAACCTGGATCTCCTAGTCGGCCCAGTCGGCTAAGCGTCCGGCTCTTGATTGTGGCTCAGGTCATGATCTCAGGTTTGAGAGTTTGAGCCCTATGTCTGGTGGTGAGCGGACAGCGTGGAGCCCGCTTGGGATTCTCTCCCCCCCATCTCTGTCTGCCCCTCCCCCACTTGACCTCTCACTGTCTCTCTCAAAATAAAGAAATAAACTTAAAAAAATCCATCAAACTCCGCTTCTGTTTATTCCTCAAGTGACATTCGATTTTCACAGGTGGGGGACGTCTGCGGGGTCATTCCCACGGAGCCGCCAGGCCCTGGAGACAGGGACCGTGCTGGGCCGGCCCCTATGCTTCTGGCGCCTGGCGCACCGCACATGCTTAGCAACACGTATGTTTTTAACCACAGAAGAAGCTGCAGGGGCAGCAGCGAGTACACGGGGTGAATGTGGAGCCCAGTGCAGACATGAAAGACAGCTAGCACCTACTTCTGCAAACCAGTGCGCAGCTGGGGTCTTTGTGTGAAAGGGCTGCACGGCGTTTCAGCCTTTGTGGGTGACACACAGCACAGCGACCCCCGGGAACGGGGCGAAGCAGCCATAGACATTTCAGTGAACAGGTGGATGCGGTGGTCTTGTTTTCAATAAAACTTTATTTATAGAAACAGCAGCTGGCTGGCCAGGGTTTGCAGAGAGCCGCAGTTTGCTGAGCCCTCATCCAAATAAACCGAGCTCTAAGGCGCTCGAACAGTAATTCGCCCTTCCCTCACATCACGGTGCAGGGAACAGCAGGGAAGTGTGATTTGCCATCTTCCCTTTCTATGGAAGTGACTTCCTGAGCAGGACCTCCTGCTGACGTGTCACTCATCCAGGGAGCCACGTTCTTTATCAACGCAACCCGCGCCCACGGAAGGGACGAGTGTAATTTTAAGGGAGAAGTGGTTTCCAGGAATCTTACGTAGGAAGGGGACAAACCTTAACCAGCAGCACCCGGAGCGGGTCAGAGGGCAGGTGCAGAAACGCAGGGCAGAGCCCGCACCCAGGGCCCGAGGGGCTGTTCCTCCCGGCGCGAACACCGGGTGGGCCCTACCTCACCCGCGACACCCCAGATAGGTAGGACAACAGGCCAGGTCACCCAGAGCTGGATAAAGCCAATGGTCAGGCCACCGTCACTGTGCGGAGAGAAATACTTTCTAAGACGTGGTTACAGAGGAGCTGCAGTATCTTCTCCAGAGGCTGGGAGAGGGGTTCAAAGAAAGGGGATTGTTACACGTTCACCTCCTCCATGGGATACGTGATAACCTCTCCTCTCTTTTCCTACTTCCTTGTCACTGATTTTGAGGAAAAGTTCCACTTTATTCAAACAAATGAAACATAAATCTTAGAGGACAAGCATCTAAGGGCCCAACCGAAATCACTAGAAGAAAGAAGAAACCAGCCACAAAAACAAACTGCCAAACAGGTCAAGGATGCTCTGCAAGGTTCCTTCTCGCACGTCCAGCCTGTTTTTCTAACGTGGTTCCTCATTCCTGGAGGAGAATTCACTCACTGAGGACTTTTCTGAAGATCTAATTTTGTTTTCAAACCTCAGCTGAAAATATGAGGGAAATAAGAAAACAAGAGTTTCTATCACCAAAGGACTCACTTGTATCCATGGTTCACTCCAAACGCTTACAACCGCAGAACCAGCAAGAGATCAGATCTCGAACTAATTTACGGTGATTTTTCCAGAAGCGTTATGGCAGCTGCACACTGCTGCCCGCGGAGCTGGCTGCTGCTTCTGCTTACCCCTCAGGAGGGAAAAGGTGAGGGGAGAGAGAGATCCTCGGAAACAGGGAGCTCGAAACACAGGCTGCCTGTGGAGGTTCACTGCCAGCCAGCCGAGTGAAAGCAGCAGAGAACAGAGTTTAAAACCCCCCTACTCACTTCTTGGGCTTGATCAGCACAATAAACCAGGCCCAAGTCTGGTAGAACAAGTGGACTGTCCAGTGTGCAGACAGTGCTCAGACATGTGAGCTTTCACAAGAGAAATTTGTGGGGAGAGGTTACAGAAATATAATTTCATAGAAAGTGTTAACAAAGCACTTGAAATTCATCAGTCAAAAGTTACAAAAATTGTAAGTAGTTGAATCAGGAGCTAAATAATGGAACTGGCCAACTTAAGCACACTATATTAGGCTCTTTCTCATGAATGAACAAAAAGGCTGTTCCTTTTAGAAAATTTACCACAACACTAATACTCATTATTTATTATTATTCATGTACAAGAACCTGACATCCAAATAATCTATTCTTAATTTTTTCCCCACTAAGAGATTTGGGTAGAATTTTGCAGATTTTTATGGCATTGCTGTTTAAATTGTGAAAATAATTTTCTTTTATAATTTGGTTTATTCAATGAGTGGAATAAAAGAGTAAACCTTTAAATTCGTTAAGAATATGAACCACCCTTATAACAGCTGGGATAAGGTTTTCTTTTTAAGAGTTCTGATTTTTGTTATTAAAAAAAATTTTTTTAATGTTTATTTTTGAGAGAGGGAGAGAAAGAGAGAGGGAGAGAAAGAGAGAGACAGAGCATGAGTGGGGGAGGGACAGAGAGAGAGGGAGACACAGAATCTGAATCAGGCTACGGGTTCCGAGCTGTCAGCAGAGCCTGACGCGGGGCTCGAACCCATGAACCACGAGATCACGACCTGAGCGGACGTTGGACGCTTAACCGACTGAGCCTCCCAGGTGCCCATAAGAGGTCTGATTTTTAAACTAAAATAATCATACACAGAGTTAGGCTCATTACATGAGAGGTCACAGGAACTCATCCGTGTCACAGCACCTTGATGGCCCTGAAAATGAAAGACGCTAGAAAAATCATCAACACCTTCAGTGGTTCACTTCCCTCTGACATTCCAAACAATCAATGCCGTCCAAAATCTAGCTCCAAAGTCCCACCCTAGCTTCACACCTCATTCTCTACTGACATGGCCCATCGATAAAGAGGCAGCATCAATTAACAGAAGTGCTCCGAGAAGCATTCCCTAATGACCCAAAGAGGATTACAGCCCCGTTTTACTACCTAGCAAGTTGTACTGAGTAGTTCGGCTCCCCTACCTAGCAAGTTGTACTGAGTAGTTCGGCTCCCCTACCTAGCAAGTTGTACTAAGTAGTTCGGCTCCCCTACCTAGCAAGTTGTACTGAGTAGTTCGGCTCCCCTCCCGAGACCAGACTTGGAGCTTTCGTCTGGGTTAAAGAGTCACATCTCTCTCTACACCCTCGTCACCTAGGTGAGAAGAAGGAACAAGCAGATGCCCTGAACATGCCACCTCTATTTAACACTTGGGTCGCTCTGCCACACCAGAAGTGTCTGTGCTCTGAGACCCTTGACGGCAGAATTATTACACAGGCTTAAGATGTTTTCCAGTGTCGGGGCGCCTGGGTGGCTCAGTCGGTTGAGCGTCCGACTTCGGCTCAGGTCATGATCTCACGGTTAGTGGGTTCGAGCCCCGTGTCGGGCTCTGTGCTGGCGGCTAGCTCAGAGCCTGGAGCCTGTTTCAGATTCTGTGTCTCCCTCTCTCTCTGACCCTCCCCTGCTCATGCTGTCTCTCTCAGAAATAAAAAAAAAAAAAAAAAAAAAAAAAAAATGTTTTCCAGTGTCTGGGGCACGCGGGGGGCTCAGTCAGTTGAGTGTCGGACTCTTGGTTTCGGCTCAGGTCACGATCTTACAGTTCATGAGTTTGAGCCCTGTGTTTGGCTCTGCGTTGACAGCATGGAGACCGCTTGGGATGGATTCTGTCTCCCCTTCCCTCAGCCCCTCCCCTTTGCGTGCCTCCCCCGCCCCAATATTTCAAAATGTTTTCCAGCATTTAGTACATTTTTTGTATTTCTCCCAAAGCCTCTTACACAATGGTACTGAATTAAAGGCTGGTAATGACAGAAAAAACAGGGGTCTGCAAAAAGCAACACACTATCTCCACATCTTCATTTAGCAAACTTTCAAATCCCCACAAAACTTTAAATGCACACAACAGTGCTCCTCAAAAAAAAAAAAAACAAAAAAACCCCAAAACACTCAATAAAAAAGAACTAATATCAATTTACACAAACTAACCCCTTCTCCCACTCCCTAGTAGAGGACCCTTGGACTGGCCACCGATCAAGTCCTGAATGAAAAAAGAGACTGCTTCATTGACGTTAGGCAATCGCTGAATATGGTTACTCTAAGAACTTTTCTACAGCTCACCACCATCTACGTAATAGCAGCTAAGCTCCTCCAAGTTCACGGTGCCAGACATGACGGTGATCGACCTCTGCAGCCGTGTTTTCTATTACCCACTGCACTACTTCTCATATGTCAGTAATAGATGTATCCCTTTCCTTTCCAAATGTTTTAGTTTTGAGAGCTTGCAAGTGGGGCAGGGGCAGAGACAGACAGAGCCAGAGGATTAGAAGCAGGCTCTGCGCCGACAGCAGAGAGCCCGATGTGGGGCTTGAACTCCTGAACCGCGAGATCATGACCTGAGCCGCAGTCAGACGCTCAACCAACTGAGCCACCCAGGCGCCTCTGTGTATCCTCTTTAAAAGAGAAAGAAAAGTTTCTTAACCCCTAAAAATATATCCACATCTTCATTTGAGAAATACTGCTCATTCGAACAGCTGCAAGATGCTTGATCACAGGGCACCCTGAGAACCCATTTGGTCTTTTTCTGGGCCAACCCCAGCACCCAAGCACAAACACTGGCACTGACACTTCCTGGTGGCAATATATTCTTTATGGCTTTACATATACTTATGATTTAAAAAAAAATCTTACTGCTGAACTGAAAGCACAGTATTAAAAATCTCAAAGAAATTCTAACCTCAGGATACTTGGCCAACAGACCCCAAGATATTGATACCAACTCATTTACAGGGTGCAGTCCCCGGTCTTGCAGGGGCGTACCAGGGCCTTTGGGATCTGCCCCCACGCCCCTACCCCACCCCCACCCCTTGCCTCACACCTCAGTCAAAGTCCAGGGGTCTCAGTTCTGTACTCCTACCTGCCAAGGCCGCCAGCCCATCTGGGGCTCTGAATGCCTGGCCAGTCCCTAGTATCCTTTCGAGAGTGGTGCTGTCTGAACCAGCCTCTACTGACCCTCCCAGTCTGAGGGAAGTTCTAGTGCTTTCTGTTTACTTCTGTCGATGGACTCACGGGTGGCAATCTCCTCCACTAAGTTTTGAGTTTTCTGAGGCCTGGATCAGATCTTACTCGACTCTATGTTCTCAAAGCATCCTGGCACAACCTGGCCCATAAGAACTACGTGTTCACTAAATGAATGACCCCGGCTTCCTAACCCCCAGCCAAATAAAACTACACGCTGCCATGATATCTGAGCTGCATTCAGTGCATTCTCACAACGTACCCAACTCTGGCCCTCAAAAGAACACATGCAATTGGTACTATTCTGACCCTATTTCACAGATAAGGAAATTGAGGCTTAGAGGTTAGAAACACGTTGCCCAAGTTCACAGGTTATTTATGTTCATAACTTTCCTCCAAGTCGACCTCAACACCTAGGTCATCTTGGAAGAGAGCAGAATGCCAAACACCTTTCTATACACACTGGACATCAAATAAGTATTTGTTCAGTGGATAATTAAAGCGACTATATACATCCCCTCAATTAGACTGGAAAAGATTATGGTATTTTGTGTCTCGCTGACATGTATCTGTATCTACATCTCTATCTATAGAGAGAGATGGAGAGAGAAAGAGAAGGTAAATTCTAGGGTAGAGATAAAGCCGCATAACGAGCTGTGAGGTGATTTTCTATCCACATTTATACTTGATGTTATCTGCGGTGACCATCTTTCCATTATGGAAACTGCGGGCACCTAACAATTCTGCCTCTGATAACTATGTCACTCGTCCACCTGAGGCTGCACGCCATCCTGATGGGCGTGGCACTGCCTACACTTTCCCCGCCCCCAGTGTTGGAGGAGACAAGCCCCCGATGCCGTTTTCTACACGGCACGATGTCTGGGCCTCAATACGTCAAAGCACCTCTGAGACTAAACTGTTCCAGCTGCCTCATTACCACTGAAAGTCACAACAGCTAATCTGTGAGGGGGAAAAGAATAAGGAAAAAGAAAAAAAAGTCCGATCAAATAGACTGCAAAAATATTCTGTAGGTCCATGCTTTCAAAGAGTCACATCGATGACACTGTCTTCCATAAAGCCGTCCCCTTAGCTGAAAGTACTCTTTTTTTTTTCCCTAGAAATCTTCAGTTTTTCTAACCTCACTTAACAACCTGTGCCATTACATAGAGAGTGTAATCTCTTGAGGAGAGACTCTATGCTTGAATCCTTTATTTCCTCACAGTTCCCGTGTAGAAAAGTACAATAAATAATTTGCTGGATGAATGAATGTATAGTTAACAAAGTCAATTCCCTGCAACGTGACTTCATAAGCCAGTTCTTCCACACGGTAGCAACAGATTAATTACTTTGCACAGATTTTCTAGAAGGATGTTGGAAAAATAAATTGGTCAAAAATGACTGAAATAAAAAAAATCCTGGGGCGCCTGGGTGACTTAGTTGGTTAAACTTCAGACTCTTGATTTCGGCTCAGGTCATGATCTCACGGTTCATGAAATCGAGCCCTGAAAACAGAGCGCAAAGCCTGCTTGGGATTCCTTCTCTCTCTCTCTCTCTCTGACCCTCTCCCACGTGTGCAGGCGTGCATGAACTCTCTCCCTCTCAAAATAAATAAACCTTGCAAAAAAAATCCTTCATGTCAGAACGGTTATTTGCTCCTGCAAACCAGATTCCACACAGCAGACTTTTGGAAAAGTATCGGCATACGGATAACCTGATTATCTATGTCAATATCTTATACTGTCCATTATGATGCACACAGTTCAAGTGAGTTTCAACTGTCTGGCAATCACAAGCAAGAAAAGACCTGTTAGAAGAAAAGAAAAGAAAAAAAGTAGATTGATTCATCTCTGGAAGATGCATCAAAAGAACTAACAATGGAAAATGTTTTAGGTTCCAAAGATGTACTTATCTATTTGTCATATACCCTAAGAACATTTACCTTTAGTGTGAGCATTATACGGTGCGGAGTCTGGCTACTCAATGCCACTTAACTCAGGAGACACAGCGTTTAGCTGTGGTGGAGGCTCAGGTTCTGAAGATACAGAGTCTAAAAGACACACAGGAGGGAGAGAACAGAGACCTGGCCAGGACCAAACTCTGTGCTCTTGAAACCACAGTGGCAGAAACCACAATGATGCGCAGAAGGCAGAAGAAGAATCTAACGGAAAAACTGTCCGGGGAAGAAGAAACACAGGGAAAAGTGACCCCCAGGTGGCTGTGAGCACAGGTTGTTTTTGGATCATGAGGCATGAAATTAAAGGTCCCTAGATTTCAAATCAAAGGGAGTCTCTGTGCCACCTTCCTACTGACTTCATATAGGTCACAAGATTTAGTTGGTAATGTGGTCCCCTTAGTGACAGACACAGCCACCTTGGTACAGTCCCCATCGCCTCTGGGAGTCTTTATCACTTTAACCCAGTCTAGTACTAAAATTCAACTTAGTCAAATAGGGATGTAACGTGTGTAATTTTATTCCTAGAATGTAACCAATCTACAAAATTGAAAGTAGAAACCTCAGAACAAATTTTAACGTAACTCTTTTCGACATCAGTCAGGAAAGCCAAGAACATACCAAAGCCAGCTCTTCTCAGTTAGAAACCTCCTGACATATGAAATTACAATGTGAAGGCAGCATTTACTCCTGGCTCTCCTGGCTGGCTCAAGTCGGAAAAGCATGCATGTGACTCTTGATTTTGGGGTCGTGAGATTGAGGCCCACACTGGGTGTAGAGAGGACTTAAAAACTTTTTTATTTTTTTTTAAATATTTTTTTGTTTTTTAACGGTTTTATTCATTTTTTGAGAGATCAAGAGAAACAGGGTGTGAGCAGGGAGAGAGACAGAGAGAGAGAGGAGACACAGAATCCAAAGCAGGCTCCAGGCTCTGAGCTGTCAGCACAGAGCCCGACTCGGGGCTCAAACCCACAAACCGTGAAATCATGACCTAAGCCGGAGTTGGACACTCAAATGACTGAGACAGCCAGGCGCCCCATAAAAACAAAGTTCATTCTCACCCTAAAGCCAACAACACTAATTAATGAGAATAAAATCACCATTTTCCCAGTACGCGGATATGAAGTTATAAATGTCACCTGAAGCCAATGGGAGTGGGAAAACGGTGTAAACTAAGAAATCAAGATCCAACTCGTGGCTGAAGTATGCATCCACAGGAACATTTATTGAGCATTATGCAGCAGACTCGTAATCCTGATTGCTATCCCTCTGATCCAACCAAGAACAAACAAACAAAACCAAAAGCCCGGGCTGTCTTTGCCCTGCCTTGTAGCCCCTCCACTTACTCCGTATGTGCCGCCTGATTGATGAAGCCCAAGCAGGTATCAAAGGCGGAGTCAGAAACTCAGAAGCAGAATCCAGTTCCGCCACTGACTCACTGGCTCAGCCTAGCCAAGTCCTACTTGCCCACTAGTCTGATGGTGTGAGGTGATTAAAACATCTCTACGCGGTACTATAAGCTTCCAGTGTGCGACCGGTATTTGCATTGGTTCTCGGACTATCAAATGACCATCAAGAGATAAGACAAAGAACTGGAAGGCTGAGGGTTGGGAGGAGAGGGATCTGGGAATAACAGGACACTAACCTAAAATCTTCTTACCTCTACGTGGGGTGTTTCCCTGAAGAAAACACGAGGCCACCCTGTCTATGGCCTCAGTTCTGCCTTCCCACGCCGCCCACGCGGCAGCTTGTTTCTGCACAGACAGTAAAGAGCGAGGGGAAAAAGTCACAAAGACAAAGAGAAAAGGAGGGGAGAGAGAGAGAGAGAGATGGAGAAAGAGAGGCAGAGAAAGAAGAGAAGGAGACAGGAAGAGAGACACACAGAGACATTCCAGATATTAAGCACACATTACCCACCTATGAACCTCCCTCTGTCATATCCTTTAGGCAGGAGCTGGTGAACTTAAGGACACTTGGCAGGCACAGTGTTTTGGCACCTGCTGTCCCAAATAAGTAGGACGTTTGTTGTGAAATACGCAGAGCTGGATGCAGGTGTGACACAGGGCTAACAAAGGCCGCATCCCGGCGTCTGGGGTCAGAACAGGACAGGGAGGCATGTGTGTGCTCGGAGCAGACTCGGCAGGCAAGCGGGCTTCCAATCAAAATCCTAATCAGATTTTCCATGTCAGAAACGGCTAAAGCTAAAGTCCCTAAATGAATAACTCACATAGAGAGCTCACCGATAGTTACTAAAGGATTTGGAGTCTGGCGTGAAGATCTGCTAGATGAGAGAAACCCCAAGTCCGGGGCCCCCTGACGGCCTTGAAATCTGGTTCAGGTGAATTCAGTTACTACTGATCAGGTCCGGCCGGAGTCAAAGCCCTCTGATTCAGTTACAAGTAGCAAAACTGGCTGAATGGCAGATTTATAAAACCATGGAATTTCCAAGAAAGACGCAGGAGGGTTGAGGCGACAAGCTGTCAAAGAAGAAAAGTTCTGCAGAGGCGCCCAGGGCCTCCTGACAGTGGCGGGGGGGTGGAAAGGGCGAAAGTGGACCAAAAAAAAAAAAAAAACAAAAAAACCCCACACACGATGAAAAACAAATCCAAGTGGCGGCACAAATGGTGGCTAAATAGACATGGCGCTCCAAACCTGTTTCACAAGGTCCGGGTTTCACTGCCCAGCTAAAGCTTTCTTCAGCTGCCAAGTGTCTCCCTTGTCCAATCAAAAACATCACGCACTTGGCTCTTACCCTCAGGCGTGTGCTACAATAAATGTGTGCTATTGTTACCTGAGGATTCTGAATTTCCACCAGGGTCCAATGCATGTGACGTTCCATTTGGACGAGCCCCTGGCTTCGATGCAAGAGGATACACCACGTGAAATACTTTCAAGCCAGAGTCGACAAAAGGAAACGAAAGTTTCAGAGAGGAGCCTTCCTCACAGTCAGACCCAGGACAGTTTCTCCGAAGCACACCTTCCAACTGCTGAGAAGTTAATCCGTATCAGCGAACTGAAGGCATCCTCCGCAAGTTTCAATCAAGAAAAACTTCTCGCCACTTCCGAAACCCATCAAAGGAAAACCCGAAAGACTATTCATTCCCTAGAGAGGAAGAGGACTATCTTCTTGGCACCAAAAAAGTTTATTTTTCACTTTGATAAATATGTACTTTCCACCTGCATATAAGGAAAGCCCTGGAGTCAAGCGCAGGACACTGCAGAAGGCTGCGCAGCCGGCTGCCGCACGGGGCCCCAGCCCATCTCCCTGGAGCTCCGGGGACAGAACGTGGGCAGGAGCCCGGTCCATGGAGTCAGCCCTGCAGCTGCCTAAACACTCAGTCTCTTACCCTTCGTTTTAAAAGTAGCAACGCTTCCTGACTCCTATTTAGGCCAGCGAGTATACACTTTTGTTTTAAGTCACCTGCCTACGTTTAATTGCAATTGCAAGTAAGATATTTGACTCACTTCTCTCCCTCCTCCTTCCCGTTCTCACTGGAAATTTCAAGTTGTGAAACAAACCAAGTCTGTCCCTGCCTAATGCAACCAAACATGGCAACACCTTCCTTTAATGGGGCATTTAATTGATGCTTCACTAGAATGGCATCCCTGTAAATGTATGCAATACGCTCAGTGCAAACAAATTAAAAGTTACTCTCACAATGAATTCCAAATATTATGCTTAGACAAAACAACAAACTGTTATTAAACTCATAAACCTGGATCCCACAAGCACCTACAAAAAGTCTGAAGTTCAGGTTACCAGAACGGCTCCACCCCTCTGCCAGAACAACTCTGCAGGCCTCACGAACCCCTCCCCAAGAACGCCACCCATGTCTGCTGAGACAAGACAAAAGGCAAAGACAACCAAGTACGGTGTCCAAACACAGGCCCCTCGAGGTAAAGCTGCTCAGGGCTCTAGGCCCCGAGGGGGGCTGTGCATTCGACTCTAATCCTCTTCTGTAACACAAGCCTCTCCACGCATTTGGCTCTGGAGGAGATCCTTCAGAAGGCCTCGGTCCTTCTCAGAGCCCAGAGATTAAAAGTAAAAAGCACAAAGCGCTCCCGCAGATTGGCGTTTCCCTTCTAGAGGGTGGGATGCTCCGGTTCTACCTATCTCGGACCGCTCCCTCGTTCCCTCCTCACGGATCACGAAGCAACAAGATGTGGGAAGAGACTGGTTCTGTCACCCCTGCAGATTAAGGTCATGCCACCAAGGAAAAGACACAGTCCCATCTGTCTGCAGAAACCCCGATCACAGATGGAAAACGGGGTGCTACCTCCCGAAGGTCAAACGAAGACGTGAAGCAGCAATGCGGCTCCGCGACGGCACCGCAGGACAAAGGTCCGTGTCCCAGGCTGCTGGGGGCCACGGACGCACACCACAGTAACGCCCCTCAGGCTCCTTGACGAACTCTCCCCGGCATGACTTCCTCTAACGGGAGCCTGATGCTTGTCTGACAGGAAGTTCTTCGCTGTTAATAGTTTAAAAGTGAAACCTGTGAATGGGAGCTAGGCCGCCAACGCACCTTCTGGCGCAGAGACTTAGACGTCACGGCTGGAAAAGAAAGCTGCCCGATAGTTGGTCTCCCTGGGGCCCCACATCTTTAAAAGGTCTGCTTAATATTCATGGGGGTCACAGCTACGTACAGATGATCAGAGAAATCTTGAGCTTTGCTTTGCACCATAGCTGTTCCGTTTGCCATACTGTCTGGGTCACTACAGCCTGGTATGTTCCTATACTGTCACCAACGGTCCCTTCCAATCAGCGTTCCCCTGGGTCGCAGGGCCCCCTCCGAGATGGCTGGCCCGATGGCTGCTGGATTCCAACACAGCTATCGTTTCTATCACTCTGCAGTTAAACATCACTTATCCAACAATCAACATAAATCATCTCCTGTTAGCAAAGTGTTCTTCCACCACAGGGATTTATACTAGTGAATCCATAATGCTCCAAAATTAATGAGAATTATTACACTTTCAAAGATTTTATTCTTTTTTTTTTTTTAATGTACTCTCTGCCCCCAATGTGGGGCTCAAACCTATGACCCTAAGATCAACAGTCACACGCTTCACCGACTGAGCCAGCTGGCTGCCCCTACAGTTTTATTTTACTTATTTATTTTTAATTATTATTATTTTTTTAATTTTTAAAATGTCTATTTTTGAGGGGGGGCAGGCAAAGGGTGAGCAGGGGGAGAGGCAGAGAGACACAGAGCGAGACACGGAATCTGAAGCAGGCTCCAGGCTCTGAGCTGTCAGCACAGAACCCAGTGCAGGGCTCGAACCCACGAACTGTGAGATCACGACCTGAATCAAAGTCAAATGCTCAACCGACTGAGCTACCCAGGCGCCCCACGTGCCCTGCAATTTTAAACAGTCTTCCCCATCAAAAACACTTTCTGTCCATTTCAAGGTCTAGATTCTCACCTCCTCAGACGGCCTCCCTGTGACAACCAAGTAGCAAACATGCTCATCTAGAGGACTAAGTGTGTTTTTTTGGTGCCGAGCAGCTCCGGCTGCCTCATTAAGTGCGAACATAAGGCACCTAGCAGTGTCCAGCATAAAACAGACATTCAAAGAAGTTAATTCTCTCTCCCTAACTTCTTTTTCCTCTATTTATTTTAGATCTTCAGGCTTTGAGAGGCCCTTATCTCCTATCACTAACCAGACCTCAATGCTCTTATAAACTCTTAGATTCACAATCCAAGCAAGAGGGAAAACTTGAGGCCAAGATGTGCCGCCTCTCCAGAATCAACTACTGAGTTTTGGAAATACTGCAACTGAGGAATAAAACATATAGTCCCAACCTATAACTTATCTGGGTCTCCAGAGTCCGTTTGTAACGTGGTATGAACAACACACACCACCACCCTCTCTCTTAGAAATTTTAATGCTGTACTTCAGGTCTCAGGCTACCGTGCAGAAGCCGATCTCCCCCACCACGTGCTGGCGTCATCAGCCTGGGTCTCTCGCGGTGCCCTGGCCCTAGCAGGCACAGGGTACTTACTGACGTCACGAGTCCCTGGGATGGGGGAGGTACACTGCTGGCTCTGGGTAAAATCTTTCTACATCCCGGGGCGCCTGGGTGGCTCAGTCGGTTGGGTGTCTGACTTCAACTCAGGTCATGATCTTGCTCATGAGTTCGAGCCCCACATCAGGCTCTGTGTTGACAGCTCAGAGCCTGGAGCCTGCTTCAAATCTGTGTGTCTCTCTCTCTCTCTCTCTCTCTGCTCCTCCCCTACTCATGCTCTGTCTCTCTCTGTCTCTCAAAAACAAATAAACATTACAAATTAAAAAAAAAAAATCTTTCTACATCCCAAGAAGGTGCCCGTCTTACGCCACCTTCCTCATGTGCCCTCCTCACTTCTGAGTCCTCTCTGACCCATGTGACCAGTGACCTCAGAACCCACCAATTCTAAACTTGGGCGCCTCGCCAGAGATACACCTTTTGGTGTTTCAAAGGTAAGGGCTTCTCTCTGCCACGATGACCTCAAGCAGCTGATCTCAGCCATAGTCTGATGGGAAGAAAGCTGATAAAAGTTATTCCACAAGGGAATATGAATGGCTTCTGGAAGTCTACCTTGTCCAGAGATTTGTGCCTCTTTAAAAGATCCCTGCCTACCCAGACAAGTGTAAGTCTGTGTGGAGGACAGGAAAATGAATAAACAGGTCCGTACAACAGAGAGAGAGGGCAGAGCCACCTGGGGGACTGTTTCTATGCTATTTCGGCTTTTCAAAGCAGCTTCCTGCTACCCGCCTCTTTGAAAACTCATGATTTTTGACAAGTTTCATAACTTCTTCAAATTCCTAGAGTAACAGCAGGTATATGATAACGCTGATGGATGGAGTACATACAGGGACAGTATGAGACGAGTCTAGTTGGGGCAGTGTTTTTCCCCAAATGGAACACAAGCCAAGGTGTTCAAGATTTGACCTGATATGTCCTAAAAACATGGTCACCTCCAAAGCGACCTGCAGAAGCTACAGGGAAGATCAGATGTCAACACTGGGCCAGAATTCTGATTTCATTCATTCTGGCACGGCCGTAAGGATGCATCAGATTGTCTTAAAGATGTGTCAGGGACAAGGAGAATGCCATATATATATATATATATATATATATATATATATACACACACACACACACACACACACTACATGTATATTATATGTGTACTAAATATATGGTACGTATATAATAACACATACACAATAAACCCTTATGTGTATGGGAGAGAAGGACCTAGAATTAAGAGTCAACGAATGTATTCTAACTTAGAACAGGAAAGTGGGCAAAGAAAGTGGATGCTTTTGAAAAAGAAGCTAAAAAAACTCTCTACAAGATTCTGCATGCTTACTTGTTCACTCTAGCTGCCCTGGGGCATCAATTACTTTAAGTGTAAAAACAAAAAACATCAACTTGGCCAGGGAAACCAAAAAAATCTAGATACTGAATCCCAACAAACGCTTGAAGCTGATGTCTGATATCAGCATCAAAAGGTAACGGCCTCATTAAGAAATGGCAGGAACCCCTTCCGATGGCAGGCAAAAGCTTAAAAATCAAGTCGGCGCTGGGGGTCTAAAGGGGGGAAATGAAACCGAACTTACCTATGCCAATTAACAGGTAGCTATGAAGACGGCTTAAGACCCACCTCCAACAATATTTCTCTTTAATACAACTATGCTGAAGGTCTTTGGAGTAAAAGCAGCCATTATCCCAACCCGTCACCTTGGCTTCCATCAGTTCCATCCTGAAGAGTAACACATCAAACAAAGCACCCTGCCCATATGCAGGGCTTTCCGCCCAGCTCTCCATGCACTCTGACAAGTGCTTATTAATCTTTTTTTATTGGTTGTTAACATTTATTTACTATAGAGAAAGAGAGAGAGAGAGACACACACAGAACATGAGCAGGGGAGGGGCAGAGAGAGGGGGAGTCACAGACTCCGAAGCTCTGAGCTGTCAGCACAGAGCCCGACACGGGGCTCGAACCCACGAGCGGTGAGATCATGACTTGAGCCGAAGTCAGAAACTCAACTGACTGAGCCACCCAGGTGCACCAGGTGCTTATTAATCTTGATGACGTGCCAATGAATAAGAGTTGGCCACTCTAGCCTTTCTATTTTCCTAGGGGGATAAAGGGGAGAAAACTGAGCAAGTGAACTAAGGGACTAAATCCAAGGCCACAGATAAGTCAGGAAAGTGGACTCCAGACTTAGACGTTCTCAAATCACCTCTTCCACAATTTCTCAATTAGTCCCTCACGGCGAATGGGAAGCGTTATCTCTGGTTTGCTTTTATAACAGAGGCACCCAGAGCCAACCGTTGCTATAGGCTGCGGAGTCTTACTACCATACTTAGTTTCAAAATAACTAGAACAACAATGATGTGAAGTGAAAAGCTGACGACTTTTCCTTCTAACAGTTCTGCTATAGTGATTTCGTGGTTTAATCAAGCACCAAACTCTGGACTAAGCAACCTGAGGACACTTGTACAGAATCAAGGTGGTCAGCAGGGAGGTCTCAGTGCAACTACAATCACCCACACTTCCTTCGAGACTGGCAGACCCAACTCACCACGTCCTCCACTAAGGACACGCTTTTGCCTCGGACAGGACGCCCCATGGTAAGAAAGGAAAGCAATTCTACTACACCGTTAACGTGGTCCTCAAGAATTCAGTCGTTACGATTTTTTCAAAGCAAACGTAAGCAGGAAAAAATTAAATTCTGCAATAATTAGTATCTCATGCAGACTGATTCCATAATGGCTAAAATTCTCATTGAATAAATTAAAAACAAAAACAAAAAAAGGTTGAGAAGGACAGGAAAGTTATCCTCACTTTACACCTGGACCTTGATGTAGGAAAGTGCAACAAACACTAAAAGGTCAGATTTACACTAACTGCCCAAAAATTCTATGTTTCTCTTGTGTTGCCTCAGCTCCCAATTTTTAAACTAACTCAAAGAAAAAAAACAAATACCCAAACTCTAATAATTTAGTGAAAGAGGGATTATACTAAAAGAATGCTGTGGGGAGGGCAGAAATGACTAACAATATGTTTAGTTTTTCTTAAAAGGGCCAAAAACTCCAATTAGAATGATCCAGGGGCGTCTGGGCGGCTCAGCCAGTTAAGCACCCGACTTTGGCTCAGGTCACGATCTTGTAGTTCGTGGGTTCGAGCCCCTGTGCTGACAGCTCAGAGCCTGGAGCCTGTTTTGGATTCTGTCTCCCTCTCTGCCCCTCCCTGGCTTGCGCTCTCTCTCTCAAAAATGAATAAACATCAAAAAAAAAGTTCCAAACGACTCTGTGAATTGGAGGCAATTCTTCCCTTTAAAACGCCGAGAGAGGAGAACCTTACATGAGTTGGATCTGAAAGCAACGGTATGAGAGCACTGCTAGCAACTTGTTCTTAAGGGCCTTTCTGAAGAAACTCCAATAGCTTCACAGGCACCATCTGAATAACCCACACGACGTGCCCGAAGGAGAGAGGAGGCAGGTATGAACTCTGCGAACGAGGAGACGAAGCACAGAGAATGAGTTGTCAGGCTCCACAGCGCACAGCGTGCAGGGCAGGCTCCCACCCACCCCGTGGGCTTCCGAGCTGTGCCATGGGTGCAAAGCACGTCAACAAAAATTGTCCTTTTCGGAGGAAGGAGAAGGGACAAGGACAGTTTCACAGCATCTGGGAAGAAGTTGTACTTTGCAAAATGTAAAATACTGCAAAGAGAAAGTCAACAATCCAGCGGACTCTGACCAATCGGAGGAAAGGGCACAGCTCATGAGACAATGGCTAGCTCTTCTCCCCAAGTCCTCTCGTTTTCATGCACGTCATGACTTAATGGCTAGAACCGATCTTGTTAGCCCAGCTTGTCCTCTCTATTCTTGAGCAAAAGAATGAAAACATGAAGGGACTCTGGGGGGCTGAGCTGGTTAAGCATCTGACTCCTGATTTCATCACAGGTCATGATTTCATGGTTCATGAGATCGAGTCCTGTGCTGGACTCCACACTGACAGCGTGGAGCTTGCTTGGGAGTCTCTCTCTTTCTCTGCCCTGTGTGTGCATGCATGCATATACTGTCTGTCTGTCTGTCTCTCTCTCAAAGTAAATAAACTTAAAAAAAAAAAAAAAAAAAGGAATGAAAACATCTAAGACCATAAAAAAGAGGAAAAACAATCAGCTGTCAAATCATTAAGCTCCTCCTACTTTTCCTCACAAAGCTGGAAACAGAGCTGGACTCCATTACCTACCTTTGCTTCATCATTAATGTCCCAAGTGAAGGAAATGGCGTTATACGCAATCTCCTCAATGTTACTGATGGTATTGAAGCTTTCTTTATAGTCAGCTATATAAGTGATGAAAAAGAGAAATTTGTGATTTCTGGTTCCAAAATGAGATTATAGCAGTTCAAAGTAAGATTTGGTTTTTTGTATTATCACCTCTGAAAAACTTAAATTAACATTCTGTTGGGTTGAAAAAGTTTCAAAAAATGAAGAAAAAAATCAGAGTTCTTAAATTAGCGCTAAGTTTAGACATAGCATTTCATTTTTTCCCCTTATGTCAAATTAAGATACTTAGGACTATAATGTTTAAGTAACTGTCCCAAGGTCACAAAACTACCCCAGGGAACCAAGATTAGAACTCAATTCTTTTAACTGTTCTGAACAGAGACCACAAAAGTTACAAAAGACAAAAGACCAAAAAAACATAATGCTAAGGTTAAGAGCCATCTTGTGATACAGAGAATGGTTTGATACAAAAATTATATACACAGCAAGAGAACAGGCATTCTCATAAAGCCACTTCATTAAATGTGGATTGGCACAGGTCTGCTGTTATACCCCAGGTGACGCATTCGGGGTCTCTCTGAAGACAGAAGCGTCTAGCAGTGCATTTCCACATGTGACCAGGGGAGACTGTTATGCAAGTGCACGCTAGCGGTATTTCCTTTTAGTCGTTTAGTTTTTTTGGTCCACCTTGCTATCATCTGTAAGTAATCAGAATCTCTTAAAGAAGACATTTCAGTTCAAAAAATCTACAGACTAAAGAGCAGGGTACTCTTATGTGTGCAAGCTATGTTGCGTCTGGTTCCAGGGTCATATGGAAAGCCACCGCATGGGCCACATGTCCTCATGAAGGAAGTAAGGTTAAGAGCACTTATTCTGGGAGGCCGAGGACAAGCTTTGGAACTGATCAGCAGCTGGCATAAAAATTCAAATGCTTTCGGCAGGAAGCTGATCACTGCCAAAAATAACTGGAATCAGAAAGCTGGATGCGTGCACCTCTGGGAATAAAAGGAGGCTCCGGAGCTACTTACCGATGTCAATGCATCTTTGTTTAGCTGTGTGCTGCCGGGAGTGCCAGTATTTCCAATGCCTTAACTGATCTTCTCTGCTTTTGTCTTCTGCAAAAACCACCATGATCACACTCTATGAAAGAGAACGCATCATAATATGAAGACACGAAAGGGTGAGTATCTTTCGGAAAACTCAGTGTTGTATTTTACAGGTAAGGCTTAAAGCGGCAATTTTATTTATTTTAATTTTTTTAAATGTTTTTATTTATTTCTGAGAGAGAGAGAGCGCGTGAGCAGGGGAAGGTTAGAGAGAGATGGAGACACAGAATCCGAAACAGGGTCTGGGCTCTGAGCTAGCTGTTGGCACAGAGCCCGACATGGAGCTCGAACCCACAAACCGTGAGATCAGGTCATGATCTGAGCCACCCAGGCGCCCCAAAGCCGCAACTTTAGAGCTTCATTTCGCTGCTCTTTGGACTCGGGTATGGTAAGGTCTGCCTGGCTCCCCCAGAGGACAGAACTGAGAGCAGAACTCACTCGGACTTTGCTGATGGGCCGGTGGATCCCCTCGCTGCTGGTCACCTCCTTCAAGGTGACAGGGTAGAACTGGCCCTTGTTTAGGTATGTCATGGTGCTATCTCCTGGCTTCTGTCGAAGCGATTTTGAGGCTTCTAGGGTATATTCAAAGTTGTTCCTAAAGAATAAAACAGAAGTCACAGATCTCTCATCTACTCTTTGGGAAGCCTGCTTTATGCGTTAGCTCAATCCTGAAATGCTTCAGGGTGGATGTACGCCAACAGGCAACTCCCAGGAAACAGCTGACTGTGTCATGTTCTAAAGAGCCTTTGCTACTTCTTCCACAAGAAGTGTAATCTCAAGCGACATGGAAATCCTTGAATCTCTCATATGTGGGGCTGTGGGGCTACAAAATGCCTCCTAGAAATTCTATGAAGTAATGCTAAAAATTCAGAGTTTGGAAGCAAAGGATATTAAAGATATTCATAACCACAAAGGATTCTGGAAGGAAATCTCCTGAGACATGCTGTCAATCTTGTATCTGCCCAGCAAAGGTTGCGAACAGGTGGCTGTGTAGTCCTTGGATTAAATTCGATGTGGTCTGCACAGCCCTTTTTTGTTGTTTCTGCTTGTAATTTAAATGTCTAGATGGGCATTCCACAGTTCTCTACGTTTATCACCACCTTAAAGTAACACGCATGCGTCTCCCTGAGGTTAGCAACTCTAAATAACAATTTAAATAATTTTAAATAAATTCCTGGGCCGGATGTCGAAAATTACACCTATTCTTATAAATAAAGTTTTACTGGAACACAACCGCACCCTTTCTTCACATGTTATCTATAGCTGCTTTTGTGCTGGAGAGGCAGAGCTAGGCAGCTGCACCAGAGGCTGGAAGGCCCACATACTATCTGATTCTTTACAGAAAGAGTGTGGTCACTCCTATCTGAGATCCTCAGGGTACTAGAGCCTGTGACTCCTGCTCCTTGGGGCAGGTCTTCAAGGGAAGTCTCAATTCCCACAAAATCCTACACTTTACAATAAACAGCTTTTGCTTCAAAATATAACATACCAAAAAGAAATGCCAAGAACCAAATTATAAAATGAAATTCTAAACTCTTTTAAAAACCATCTGGAGGTGTTTATACATTTTGATAATTCACTTGGAAGATACTCCTATTCCCAGTGTGTGATACAATCTTGCGGTTTTAAAAGACGAGGCTGTCGGGTTAGAGAAAAGCTGACTTCGTTTATTTCACCGCCAGCGAGTCTAATAAAAAATGAAAGCCTTCATCCACCTGATGCTATTCCTAAATTCTCACAGAAGTACACACTTTTGCAAACAGCAGGGAGCTCGGAGATCTAATTTAATCCCCTCATTTCTTCTTTTAGATTCCATTTTACAGCCATCCCATAAAGAAACTGAAGGAAAGAAAAAGCACCAACACCAAGAATTAAGGAAACATGAAACACAGTACAGATTTCAAAGTTAAACGGACTAAAGCACATGGCCTCTAGCAAAGGTAACACCATAGTAACTTTAGTTGAGATACAGGTGAAAGCCCACCAAAGCCACCTCTGATTTTCCAGTATCAAATTAACAAAAAAGTCGTAAGAGCTGAAAGTTAAAAATCAAATTAAAAGACAACTATTACCCAGAAACACTGTCAAAAACATAGTCCTCTGAATTCATGCCAGGCATCCGTAGATTGAGATCCGAGGGGAAGAAAACCTGAAATATCAATGCAATAAGCCACAACTATTTAACTGGTTATCAGGCTTACTAAAGACCTATATCTGGTACAGCACAGAAGTATGTGGCTTACAGCAACCCACTGCTCATTCAATATTCATTTTAAAATAAAAATTGTAACTCTACCAAAAAAATGTAAAAAAGAAAATTAAGAAGAAAGAAAAACACCCATTTTATATGCCACTCAATTCAACAAAGACGGTCTCCGTGGGTACCTCCCCCAGCGTGCTGCATTATTCCCTTTCCCACTTTTTCTGTTCAAACTCTAGAATCTGCAACCCAAATCTCGTGACTTTTAGGAATCGTCATACTAAGCGAAGATACAGTCTCAAGTCTGTACCGTGGCTGCATGGATAGGTGCATTTTCTCTGAAAAGGCTACTATTCTACTCCTTAACTCCATCAGCACATAGATAGATGCTCCTTTCCCCCATGAGACTTTAAAGATGGCTTCAAACATCTTCAGTCCCTAACTTTTACCTGAAAGATGTTCATCGCCACAAAATCCCCCAGAAGCATTTGGAGTTAATTTGTAAATTTCACACATCGCGTGGGTCATCAAGATCCACTGCGTCCCTGACTATTACCACCAACCAAGAGAGACCAAGCAAGTACATGATAAATCATTTTCCATTAAGAGCAACTGCAGGAATCTTGTTTTGGTCTAGACAAAAGCTGAAAAGAGACCTATGTGGAGATCTCTGTTGTCGATGGAAGATTACGCATGGGGTTCTCTTTCTCCGACAAATCACTTAGCTGCAATCATAATTGTTAACTCAAATGCTGGTAAGATTAGCCATGTGCCCTTGATAATAATTTCTGGTTTTGTAGGTTTGGTTTACAAATTACACTCATGGGCCTTTTCTTGTAAAAAAAAAAAAAAATCTTTTGTTCCTAATCCATTCATTTCAGGCTGAGTTTCAAGCTTACATAACAAGGAAGAGGTGGAACTCAATACTTATACAAACACACAAATGTCTTAGGAAGATGCTTTCATTTCCTGTACCTCCTGAACGCCTTCCTTGAAGGTCTCTGAGAAGGTAGAGTCTGGAGTTCGCCTTTGAGCATTTGGGGGTTGAGCACCAGAGCTGAACTGGTCAGCATTAAGGTTCCGGTCGAAAACCACCACCCGCTCAGTGGGCTCAGGATGGTACACTGCTGGAGAGATTCCCACAGCAAAGCAATGGGGCTGGGTTTCTGTCTTGATGGAGTGGGTAGGCATTGTTGCTATGGAGACAGTGACTGTTGTATCGGGAGCTGTCAGATGGCCTCGCTTATCAACGCCCAGTTGGTTGCCATGGGGAAGGACAATGTTAAATGGCACATTTTTCAGTACTTGCACTCTGTTTTCTCCAGCAGAAACCAGGGACTGCTCGGTCACATTTGGCATGCTGTTTCTTTAAGAAAAGAAAAGAAAACTGTGTTTTCAAATTCAACGCTGATACAGTTCTTTGACAATTTTTATTCTCCTAATGGCAGTGGGTCCTATGTAATAATAATAATAATAATAATAATAATAATAATACACTTGGGAGGAACCACATGAATGGAAAACGCCAATGATAATCCATTGAAAAGGAAAAAAGACTTTATAGTTATCAGTCAAGTAAAATCCAAAAGTATTAAGTAGAATTTCCTTTGAAATACGGAGAACTCACAGTTCTCTTTATTTTCAATAATCCTAATAAAATGATCTTATTTCATTAGAAGCCTGAAGCTACAAACCTAGAAGACGGCGGTTCAAGTACAGATTCGAGAGTCAGACCGCCGTGGCTCAAAGTCCATGACCTTTAGCAAGTGGTTTCACCTCCTAGTTAACTGCATGCTCACCCACGAAGCTGGGATAGTCACGGCATCGACCCTCACAGGGTTGTGGCGGGTGAGATGAGGCGGCACACCAGGTCAGGTGTAATAATGCCTGGGGGACAAGGGCTCGGCCAGTATGAACTGTCCCTACTCGGCCACCACTTTCCCTAGTGCCTCCCCTTGTGTGGCCTTCTCTGCCATCAGACAGAAACCTCTGGTTACACTGTACAGGTAGATACACTTGCATAAAATTACTTTTTGGTTTAATAACTATCCTGGGCAACAGAAGATGATTTCTAGTCCAGGGGACAGTTAATGAATTTTCAAGGCCCCCTCAAACAGTATAGGCGGACCTTTACGGAAAAGGGCACGATCAATGAAACGTGCAAACCTTGAACTATGAATCCACTCCCAAGAATTTATCCTAAAGAGAGAAAAAAGGAAAAAGTCCCCTAGAAAGTTGTTCAGTAAGGCTTTGTAGTAGTAAAAAAATTAGATGGGGACTGAATGTTAGGATACTAAGTTTTGCTTTAAAATACTACAGCAAAAATACATAAAATACAAAGTTTACTGAAAAGCTGGAGAAGAGGGAAGAGTAGATCAAACAGGAGGAATCATCTGAGCAACTGCTGAAGCTAGGAATGTTGTATCTGGGTTTATATTATTTCTCTACTTCTGTTGTTTGAAAATGCCCATAATAAAAAGTAACATAACAAAAGCCATAAGCCCTTCTCCAAAGGGTAATTATGCAGATTAACACAGCAACGTGGAGAACGCAATGTGGAAGGGATTAGGTAGAACACAAACTATCAAACCCGATCTGTGAATACAATCACAACCACATAAAATGTGCACACCCACCCACACCCAAATAGCAAATTACAAAAATCCTCAAGATGGTGGGATTCGGAGTGTGGGATTCGGAGTGATCATTCTTCCTTTAAAACTATTTTACTCCTGGGGCACCTGGGTGGCTCAGTCGGTAAAGCGTCTGACTTCAGCTCAGGTCAGGACCTCACAGTTAGTGGGTTTGGGGCCCGCATTAGGCTCTGTGCTGACAGCTCAGAGCCCGGAGCCTGCTTCCAATTCTGTGTCTCCCTAGCTCTCTGCCCCTCCCCCGCTCATGCTCTGTCTCGGTCTCGAAAATGAACAAAAACATTAAAAAGTTTAAAGAAATGTTTACTCCTCTATTACTAATAGAATACAGGGAAATGTAAAAAGCATATGTAAATTTTTCCTTCATGGCTGTAGTGAAGCCTTAATTTTCTGGAAGTTTTAACCTAAAATATTTTAAAAATAACTCCAACAGGAATTGGGAAAACAGCTACTTCATTAAGTTTTACTTATTAGGCAATTATTAAGATCACTGGGTACTTCATGTTTTTAAAAAGAGTCCTGCAGTTGCATTAAGCCACACCCTTTGTAAGAGAACCTCAAAGACCTGAAGCAAACACTTGCCTTACATTATTACTAAGAACATTGCTGCTCCACAGAGCAAGAAAGTTAATGCTTTGTTTTCCAGAAAAGGCAACTCTGTCTAAAGAGACTGGTAACTTTTCAGAGCAACCAATCAGAATTACCACCTCTCTCTTCCACCAGAGCTTTCTCACGTAAACCAACTCCCATTTTATTTTGACAGAAACCTGGCCTTTTTCAAGAGGACGACTTCATGCTATTAGACCTTACCTCTTGCTGTGCTCGGGCTCCGGGGGCTCGGCATCCGGCTTCGCTGTCGAGGACCTCCTCTCTCTCGGAACCTTGGGCGGTAACACACAAGACGACACTTTAGTTCTCACTTCGCGGAGTACAGACACAGCGTTTTATTTTCCAGCTCGGTTCATCCATTCACAGATCTACCTGCCCGGCCCGCCGAATGCCAGCGTCTGCCCTCAGGAGCTTACATTCTGCTCGCCAGGTTGAGAGGCAAAAACCAAACGATTCTTCAGTTGCCAAATAAACTCAGGGCATCCCAAATTTACCCGGTCACTGAGTTTGCGTTGATCTCTTAAACAAACGCCTCTGGCTCGGTTTTACGCATTTATCCACGTTACGGAATAAAGAAGCAACAGAGAACGCAACTGGGCTCCGGGTGCCGGCGCCGCCCCCTCCCACCGCCCTTCCTTTTAGATCAAACGCAAAATCGAAACGATCGGCCCGCTAACAGGCCATGTCCAAGATCCAAACGCTGGCTTCAAGTGGTAAGTTTCTTTAGATACTCTGGGATTCACACTGGTACCCAAGGGACGAATCGAACTCAGTTTATGCTATGCCTTTTTGATTCTGCTCTTCTTTACAAAGGAGGTGAAAGCAGGCTAACACTACAGGTGCGCTGCAGCCATCATTCCAAACCTGCGCTCCAAACCTGCTACATGTTTGAAAGCGCTTTTCAGTGTGAGCCTAGGAGTATAATTACTTTTAAACACAAATTAAATTGTTTCATGTGTTAACAACGTGCTTTAAAAGCGTCAATGAAGTTACTATGTAAAAATGACGGAAGGTTATATCCAGAGACCTCAAACAAATCAGGTCATGTACAAAAGAAAATCTCCCTACACCTATCGTAAGAAGTATGACATCTTAAGCGTGAAGATTGTCACCCTTAACGGACAGAGGTGATGACTTATCTCCCCCTAAGATGTAAAATACTTTCAGGACCTTACATTGAAAGCTTACACATATACAAGCACTGCAATCAGTATTATTACATCAGTCTTCCTGGCACTAAACTTGTTAGTTTTCTCCCATTCTCAAAACTTCAGTTAAAAATACGTAACCTCGTGGGGCGCCTGGGTGGGTCAGTCAGTTAAGCGTTTGACTCTTGGTGTCAGCTCAGGTCATGATCTCATGGTTTGTTAGATCAAGTCCCACATGGGGCTCTGTGCTGACAGTGCGGAGCCTGCTTGGTGTTCTTTCTCCCTCTCTCTCTACATCTCCCCCACTCGCGTGCGTGCTCTCTACCTCAAAATAAATTTTAAAGGAATTAAAAAATATGTAATCTCAAACTTCATAATTAATACTCAGGAACTTCTAATTTTTATACTCCTTCTCTCTCTACACCTCCCCCACTCGCGTGTGCGTGCACTCTCTCTCTCAAGATAAATTAAAAAAAAAATTTTTAAATATGTAATCTCAAACTTCGTAATTAATACTTAGGAACTTCTAATTTTTATACTGATCGAGACAATAAAACAGCCGTAAGGAGAACAGATATATCATAAGCTCCGCTTCAAAGGCACTCTTCGGCTATAGGCAAAGGAATCTTCCAGCATCATGAGGTACAAGTTTCCCTTCATATTCAAAGGAAAACAAAACTTACCTCAGCCTCTCAAACACAACATGCCGGGTATACAGCCTCACATTGGAAAATCCTTAAATCTTTATTTAGGCGCCACCCTATTTGGGAACCATCACCCAACTCTCTTCTTCGCTTTTTGTCCCCTTCCACATTGCTTGTATTCGGGAAAGAGTACAGTGCCAGAGGGAAGAGAAGGCAAGCAACTGGTGGATCTAGGTGGAAGTATCTGGGTGTTACTTGTCCGATTAAATGCAAGTTTTCTATGGGTCTGGAAGTTTTAAAAACAAAAAATATGGCACAAGCAGACTGCGGTATACAGGCGTCTCCACATACCATCACTGGGCAGAGAAAAGGAAGCCAAAGTAAATACAGGAAGCAAAGCAAGTCCCAGAGGAGACGGCACCCTGAAGGGGGTGACTCGGGCACAGCCCAGACCGGGCCTGAAATCCTGGCTGCCGCCCATCCTAGCCGTGCGACCTGAGAACTATATTTTTCCCATCTGCAAAACAGGGACGATACCGCATATTGTGCAGGCTTTCTGGAGGGGCCGGAAATAAGGCACGTGCCGTCTGGCAGGCCACAGGCAATCAGCAAGCGGAGGCCAGCGTCACTGGGACAGGGAGGAGGACACACGTCTCCAGACAGGAAGGCCACATAAAAGTCCCGGCGGAGAAGAAGTGATACTGAGTTAGGATCATTCGACAGAAAAAGGCAACAGACTACATCCTGATCTTAGAACAAGAAAGTCCGAGACTAGAAAACAGCTTTTGTTCCTTCATGAATTCTACCGTCGCATCAAAAGCTCTGTAATATCGTGTAGGGAGAAGGCCATCGCTCTGACCACCTCGGCAGGAAGGCGGGAGCGCAGAAAACGAACCACTGTCCCTTCCTGAGCGCGCGAAGAAGCACCTTCGGTAAAATGTTCAGTCTCGCGAAGACACATCTTACCATTTTCTGCTACGGGAGCTCCATCTTTCAGACCGAGCTAGGACAGCTGGCTACTTCATGTACTTTAAAAACAACCCTTTGATCCTATGATGGTACATTTTCAGCTTTGAACCACAGTTAAGTCAAAGTACTCATTACACTATTTATAGTCACTAAAGAAGCAACTTGCATTACACTCTACCAGCAAATTACTGTTTTATACGCTGTGGAGTCAAGTGCATCTTGGACTGTTGTTAGGTTTGTAAAAGAGGAGGCAAATCCACCTTGTAATAGTCATAGAGCAGGCCCAGCGCGGCCGCACTGTCTTCATCCCCGTTGATGCTCATCATGGCTTTGGTGGCCGCGGTGAGAGGGTTTTCCAGGAAGGATTTCCAGGCTTCATCCTCGCTCGTGTAGGAGCGCCGCTGCGGATAAAGCGCTTCGTTCTGAAGAACCAACACCGGCCGTTTGCTTTGGAGAAAATTAAAAACACACATATGTATATCACACTTTTTACCGCAAGGCACTCATTTTTTTTTTTTTAAGAACCAAATAACCGATTCCTTGATGTTCCAATAAAATAGCTTTTTTATTGTTTCATCAACGAACCGCCCTGGCAAAGAAAATCAAGACAAGACCAGGAGACAAACCATCGAAATGCACACCAATGGGTCACCCCGCAAGGCGTAAGGCATTTGGGCAGCCAGGGGGCCTATGGTGTACCTATACATGTAAGGCAGGATACAGTATTTGGCAAAACAAAACAAAACAAAACAAAAAGATACTCTAAGAAAATGCCGGGCTATTCAAGCACTTAAGTAAATGAACACAAGGACAGAGTAAGGCAAAACAGAACATTCATTCTCTTCAGACGTCTCCAATCAGGGCTGTCCCCTCTTAGGGGGAGTATATACATGGTTCAATCATCGTGCTGCTACATGTTATTTCCCTCCTTCTGTTGACACCAGGCCTTAAAAACTTTCCTACCCACAGATGAGGGGGAGAGGAGGAGGGGGCGGAAAGAAAAAGGGATACTTGGTTTAATCCTCCGGGGTATATGAGAGAGTTAGAATATTCTACTGATTACCAGCAGATTGAGCCTGGAATGTGGCCAAAGGGGACTGTAAATCAATAAGGAGGCATAATTTTCTGGCATGGGAGTTAACTGTTTATCTTAGAGATAAACACTTAAGAATCTACAACAATAAATAAAACCACTGAACAAAAAGAGCTTTTTAAAGGAAAAAAACAGGTGGGAAATCTCGTTTTTAAAAACGTTTCCTAGTTTTTCACACTGAGCAAAAATGGTTTCATTGGAACACTGCAGTTTGGTGGGACAAATCCAGAAAAATCAACGGAGATCTTGGTAAAGTCTTACAGGAGAGTTCATTTTAAAGATGAAAACAAACACTACTGATTCCAAAACCCCGAAATGTAAATAGTCTCCACACTGTTCAATTGGTGCTATTTAGTAAGTCAATAAAGAGAGAAAACGGAACAGTCACTCCAGCAAAATGAAGTTTAAGGGGGGAACAAAAAACCTGTTAATGTTCAAAACGACTCTGAATTATCACTATTCTAACAAGCAAATTTAAGGATCAGCTCTCATTGCAACACACAAATGAAATATGTAAATGGCCTAAAGGTGACCTATCTACTCTAAAAGTGAATGTAGAAAGACTGATTATCTTCTCAAGTAATCAGCAAAGGTTAGGGTTTGGCAGTCACCCAGGCCCTTTAAAAGCAGATATGGATTTTTAAAAAGGAGCACATCTTTGGAAAGGGGTGGGGACATGGCCCAACAGCTTCACGTATCCTCACAATTAGGTCTTATGTCAAAGTCAATGGTTTAAACTCACGGGCTCAGCATAAAATCCAAGGAGCTCACATTCCGTAGGGAAAGAAGTCTTGAGGTGGGGTACTATTTTAACACGAATCAAACTTGATGAGGCAGTCCACTTAGAAACGAAAGCGTGTGTATATATATCCCACATTCACAGTAAATAAATAAGGGCACTCCCTACACCCTTTGGAGCTGAGTGGAAGGGCTCCTGAATCAGGGCTCTCCTGAGGTGTTTAACCGGTGCCCTGTGAAGCTATTATTAATAGCATAATAGCTACTCACAGAAGATTATGACAGCGCTTGGCTCATTCAATTCCCGTAATGCTAGTTTTTCAGCTTCCCTTCTTCACCCGCCTCCCCCATCCCAAATGTGTACAGGCAATAGAAAATATTTCTTTGCAAATGGTTTTCTCTGATCACCCTGAAGGTGCCTTACGTTTCCAAGGTGCGCCGGAGGCCAAAATTTTAGCTTTGGAAATTTGCCTTATCTAAACCCTAAGTCGAGAAATAAACAGTAACCAGTGGCCGCCTCCATCTACTTCCCCCTAGCACAGTGGGGCCAGGCGCTGGTCCCTAAAGGCCCATCTCTGCCTCGGGGTGAGTCTTCAACCCCTCGCCAGTAATCTCGCCAAGGCTTCTGAAATCTTTTTCAAGTGATCGTTTCATGGACCCCAGGTTAATCCATTCAAGATGCCCCAGACACGATATCCAACCCTCTCAACCAGAAAAAGGCGGCACTGAAGGGAAAACCGGAAGGCAGACGTCTGATCTGGACTTACTGACCTGAAATATACTTATTCGTTTGGTGCGACTCACTTTTTTTCCTAATAATTTTTTTAAAAAATTCCGGAACAATTTTATATGTACACAAAAGCTGCAAAGAAAATACAGAAATCTCCCTCACCCGGTGTCCCTCGGTGTTCACATCTTTACATTGCACCACCTTACATCACTCAACGATAATTTCTTTCACCACAAACTCCAAAAGGCACATTAGTACAGCAGTTTCTGTGTATCCCCTTGATTTCGAAGATTTCGTCCGCCTGATTTCTTTTCTGAGGATTTTTAATTACAGCAATCTGTAATTACCATCAGTGATGCAAGTGGCAAAATAACTCCTACAATTTTCTCACTCACACAGCCGGCCAAGGGGAAGAAAAATGCCAGGACATCAGAGCACTTCCACTTTTCCCTAAATCTCTCCTTTCGGAAGTTCTGGCAGGCGGACTGCGGGACGCGGCTGGGCCGGGCCACTGGGGATCGATTACCCGGGACATCTACCGTTCAGCGGGGGAGCGAGTCCCAAAGAGCTCCGCTGGCTCCACGGGGCAAACGCGACCCTGGTGGGGGCGGGGGGGCGAGGTACGGGGGCGTCCACGCGCCGCGGCCACAGCCCGCGAGGCGCCGCGCCCCGAATCTCCCTCCCCGCACCCGGGCCACCAGCCGAGCGCAGATGCGGGCGCGCCCGCCGGGCGGTGCCGCCGAGGCGGAGGGGGAGCCGCGGGCGGAGGTCGCGTCTCCGGAATCGAGTCCCCAAGGCAAGGGTCTCCCCGGGGGCTTCGGTGGAACAAAGGCGCGGGGGAGGGGGGGCTGAGGGCAGAGGCCGCGGCGGAGACGAAAGCGGACGGCGAGACGCGCCCCCCGCCCGCCCGGCTTCGCGCCCCCGCCCGCGGGGCCTCGCCCCCCCCCCCATCCGGCCGCTGCCCCGCCGGCCTCGCGTCGCCTCGCCGGGCCCCGCGGCAGGTGCGGCCGGCCGGCCGGCCGGACGGGCGGCGGCGGCGGCGGCGGCCTGGAGCCGCACGGCCGGACTCGCGCGCCGGCGCCTCACTTACTTATCGTACTCCTGTGTCATCGCGCTTGCTCGCCGCTGCCGGGCCGCCGAACTGGACTTTCGGGTTGGGACAGTACACCCGATACGGGGGGAGGAGGCGGCGGCGGCGGCGGCGGCGGCGGGTCCGGAGCGGCGGCCCCGACGGGTTGGGTTCGCTTTTCTCGCTCTGAGCCGGCTCCGCGCGGGCTGCGCGCTCTGGGCGCCCGGGCTCGACCGCCCATTGGCTGGCGGCGCGCCCGCACGGGGCGGGGCCTCGGGGCCGGGCGGCCGGCGGCGCCGCCTGATTGGCCAGCGCGCGGGCCGCCGGGGCGGGGGGGGGGGGGCCGCCGCTCCGCGTGGCCGCGTAGGTGCGGCGCGCCCCGCGCTCTCGGCCTGCCGGCGGCAGGGGACTGGCGTGGCCGCGCGGCCCCAGGCGCGCACCTCCCGACCCCCCGCGGCCCTCCGCGCGCCCACCGCCCGGCGCCTAGGTCGCCGCCCTCGGCGGCTCACCGGAGGGCGCGGCCGAGCCTTGGCAACGCCATCTCGGGCCTGGGGGTCTTCGCTTCCCCGCTGGGCCACCGAAGCCCCCCGCGGCTGCAGTGATGGAGCCTCCCCGCCGGCGGTCCGCCTCGCCTGCCGCGGCCCCTTCCCTCTCCGGGTCTGTGAAGCGCCCCGCCGTCGTGCCGCCTCTCAGTCCGCGGTCACTGGTTTCTGAGGCCTGTGGGTTTGGCCCGAGAAAGGTCCGAGGGCTCCGGCCTCGTCGTGCCCACGGCGGCCGCCTGGCTTTCGGACCTCCTGCGCATGCGTCTCGTGCATCCGTCTTCTATTGTCCCTCTTCTAGGTGACCGTCGCTGGGCAGCTGCCAGTCTCCTAATGGTTTCCCCACACGAGGCCTGGGTGAGGACCTGCTGAGCGGTGGCATCGGCCTCATCCGAGCCGCCTGGTGCCAAGGGCCCGCCCCTCCCCCTCCCCTGCGCCCCCACCTCACTGCGGGCCCCTCTCACCTCCAGTCCCTGCGCACCCCTGAGCCCTCTCAGAACCCTCATCGGGGCTTCAGCCACTTCCTCCTTCATTCCCCTCCCCGCTGAGCGCCTTCGTGGGGCCCCGTCCCTAACCCACTGCTGACCTTTCCACCGTTTCCGGCATGTCCGCCCCTGCCCCAGCCCAGTCGTCCGGAGCCGAAGCTCCCTTCTCCTCCAGGGTCCGCTCATACAGGGACAACTGTATGCCAGGCATTGTTCTAGATGCGGCAGACAGTACATTTCCCTGCCTTCCCTCGGCATCTAGGGGGGAACAGACAATAAACAGTACGAGCAAGGTGTGTTGGAAGCCCTGCTCGTGAGACTGGCAGGTTCTGTGGGAGAAAAAGCAGGCAGCTGGAGGGCATGGGGCGGAGCTGAGGTCGCAAGGCGCGCGGAGGAAAGGCCTTCCGGGAAGTGGAGGAGGAGCGGTCCAGACTCAGGCACAGCTTTGCAAAAGGTGCGGACCGTGGACATCGGCACCGGTACATCCAGAGGGGCAAAGCAGCAGGCGGGGGAGGCTTGGGCTCGTGTGGACGGCGGCTCTCACTGAGTAAGACAGAGGCCTCGCAGCCGAGCAGTGACCTGCTCTCACTCATGTCTTTAATCTGGGTGGGAGAGCGGAGGGGCGGGAAAGTGCCTGGATCTCTTCCGAAGGTCGAACGAGCAGGATTCCCTGAAAACCGGATGTAAAGTATGAGAAAAAGAGAGTCGAAGACACTAGAAGGTTTTCAGGTAGAGGCCGGAAGGGATCCCTCGCCGAGAATGGGGAAGACTGTGCGCATAACGCTGGGGTAGGTCAGGAGTCCCGTTTCAGACACAAATTCAAGACTTTTATTAGAGACGCAGACAGATGTATGAGTAGGTTGGATGGGAGTGCGGGTCCGGGGAAGAAGGGGCTGAGTGGACATCTCGGAGTCATCAGCCGAGAGATGGGCTTGAAAGCCTGCGGAGGAGACGAATCTCCACTGCAGTGAGTGAGGACAGAACAGGACTGACACGGGGTAGGGGGTGGGGGGTGGGGTGGAAGAGGGAGATCACTGAGGGGGGAGGGAAACGGACGCATGGGGACTGGGTGCAGAAAGTGAGACAGGAGGAAGGTGTGGCCAACTGGGTCAAGTGCTGCCAGGAGGCCACGAGCAATGAAGACTGAGAAACATGGAGGCTGCCCGGGTCTTTAGCACCAGCTGTCCGGCGTCTGTTCCCACCACTTTCCTTCTCCCTGTTCTCCAGACCCCACGGGCCCCAAATCAGCATCCACAGGGGCGCCTGGGTGGCTCAGTCGGTTAAGCTTCCTTCTTCAGCTCAGGTCATGATCTCACAGTTCGTGAGTTCGAGCCCCGCGTCAGGCTCTGTGCTGACCGCTCCGAGCCTGGAGACTGCTTCAGATTCTGTGTCTCCCTCTCTCTCTCTCTGTTCCTACCTTGCTCGTGCTCTCTCTCTCTCTCTCTCTCTCTCTCTCTCAAAAATAAATAAACATTAAAAATAAGTAAATCAGCATCCACAGACACTCCTCCCTGTCCCCTTTCCGCCATTTTCCGTTTCCATCCCCTAATCCTGGGTACAACACCAGATCTTGGAGCCTGTCCTTTCTACTTCCTCACGAGCCTCCTGTTTAAATAAACTGTATTTTTTTTTAATGAGCCAATTTAAGAAAAATATCAAGGAAAAGCGGTATGGGTGGAAATCGTCAGAGTTGTACTGCTTGAAGGAACTCAAAGTGGGAATTGCCTCTGCCTCAACTTTTCTTCCTCTGCTGCGTTTCCAGAGGTGGCCAGAGTGAACCTTATCAAGCACACATTTGAGTGTGTCAAGTCACTTGAGTACACTCCAGATAAGTTCAAACTCCTTAGCAGGGAGTGTAGATGAATAGCTCAATCCGACCATTGGCTATTCTGCTTCTCACAATGTTGCTCAGTAAAGAGCCACCTCCTGCCCCCAATTCCCTGCCCCTCTGCTTCCTACTTGACCAACTTCACCGAACCTTCCAGACTCAGCCAGGACTCCACATTGCTCCAGGGGTGGGGAGGGGCTTCCCTGACCTAGGCTGGGCTAAGTGTCCTGTGCATACCCACAGTCCCTTCTGTATCTCCTCGTTACCACGTTTACCACATCCTGTCTGTAATACTCGATTTTCTGTTTGTGTCTGTCTCCCCCACCCCCCTTCCCATTTAGCTTAGGCTGAATCCTTAGAATTGGGCTTCTATGAAAAAGGCATTCGCACAGTTGCGATCTTTACGGACCTTCCCAAATTGTTTTCCAAAAGGTTGGCCCAGTTAGACTCCAACCAATGGGTTATCAGGACAGCCTGAAGAGCCACACCCTCACCAACGACGATGGGCGGCATTATCAAACTTAGCTTTGCCAGTTCTGTTAGATGAAAAATAGCATCCCACTGTTTTGATTTGCATTTTTTAAAAGTACGAGTGAGGTTTAGCATCTTTTTATTTGTTTGGCAATCATTTGTTTTTAGCTAACGGATGGGTTTTTTTTTTTTTTTTTTAAGAGAAGTCACTTTCTCAAGTCGTGGGCTTCCGAGTAGTTGTGGAGGTAAGGAGAGTTCTAGCCCAGGCTCTACTAAGCTCAGTGGAGTTCCTGCCTTCTGGGCCTCAGAACAAGGAAGAGGTTGGGCTGGTCATCTGGCCCCTTCCAGCGCCAGGGGCTCATGACCGGAAGAACGGTTGCTAAGAGTTCTGATCTTAGCTACCGACAGTTTACAGAACTGCAGTCCAAACCTCGTAGCCTGGCATTTCAATTCCTTATCCATCTGGCCCCGACATACATTCTAAATCTTGTCCCAGCTAAGAGCCCCCTGACCTGAACCCTGTCGCCGTGTTCCCTGAATATGTCCTGCAATTTCAGGCCCTTGGTTGCCCCTGCTAGGTCTTTCTTTCTCTCTACCTCACTTCCCCCACCCTACCTCTGTTTTCAAGGCCACCTCCAATGCCATCTCCTTCAAGCATCCTGCCCATCCTACTGCAACTACTCCTGCAGGGCCTCCGCTGTCCCTTTGTTACACGGCTCATCACAGCTACTCTGCCTTTCGGTTAATTCAGCTCTGCATGAGGTCGAGAGAATGGCTTCAAGCCAGTCAGATCTGGGTTCGAATCTCAGATCTGCTTCATAGTTTTACCTTCAGCAGCCTATCTCCCTGCCAGTCCTCAGTTTTCTCATCTGCAAAACGATGAAGACGATATCAAGCTCTGTGGAGTTAAGCAACATCACGTAGGTAAAGAATCTCACACAATGTCCGGAGTAAAGACACCTGGCAGCGGGCCTCCGTCTTCTTTAGAGATGAGGTGGTCAGGAGCCTAGTCTAGTTCCTGCAGGTGCTTGTTGGCTGTGCCGCACCTCACCGTCTCCTGACGAGCCATTTGCAGGGTCCTCGCTCTGATGAAACGGCCCATATTGAAGAGACATCTCAGGTAGTTGCAATGGAAGGGCCTTCGTGCCTGGCTTCCGGGCGTTAGTCCCGCCCAGTGTCGCCGAGCCATTGTGTGTCTGCTGTGAGATGAACGTCTTCCACTTTGGAGGTGGGGGTATGGAAGGGAGAGAATGGAATCCCCACCCTTTGCCTCCCAGCTCTGGGACTTTGGAAACTTACTTGACCCTGAGCCTCAGTTTCCACAACTGGGGAATAGGAGATTCTAATTCCTATCACCTAGGGATTTGTTTGTTTTGTGAAAAGTGTCTCAAACAATGCCAGACCTTTTGGAATTCAATAAATACTAAAAGTTACAACTTCCCATTTTCCCTCACTGTATCGTATAAGCTGCTTAATGGACACAACTATATCTCATATATTTTAAAAACCTCATCATCTAGCAGAGCAATAAGCATATTATATAGTGTCGATAATTGTTATTCAGGATGGTGATGACGTTAGCCTTCTTTGGGGGAGTACTCATTGATCAGAGATCGCACACCTGAGCTCCTTTCACTCTTAAGAGACGCCTTTGAGGTAGACAGGGTTACGCCCACCTTGTCGATGGAGAAACAAGGTCCAGAGAGATCAAATGATGTTTTCAGAGTCTCCTAGTCAGGAAATTTGGGACTCGAACCCAGACCCTTGTTTCCAAATCCCGCACTTTCCCTTCCAGGTGGTGCCAGTGTGAGAGTACTTCTGCCGTGTAGTCTGGGTGCAGCCCGTGGCCCCACTATAAAGCAGTCTGGACACTTGAAAGGCGGCAGAGCCATGGCTGGGGCTTCTGGTGACAGCCTCTGGCTTTCAGGATGGGGTTTGATAATTCCCTAAATTGATTCTCAAACTTAAGACAACATGGTGACTCACGGAACTCTCTCTCCATTTTTCGGTATCCGACGCTCTGATTTCAGAGGTCCTTAGTGACATCGTCCTCAACGTGCTTGTTCAAGGAGGTTTCGCCCCTTCCCTTCCATGCCTGCCTGGTGTGCCAGGGTGACTGCAGTCTCAGGTGAGTCTCGGTAAATACCTGGGACTGGATCCAGACTCTCACCCCATTTCTGAATGGAGGCAGAAGAACTATGTCAAGTTGGGTGTCACCCTCTTGCTGGCATCTGGAACCCAGATATCTCACATTCTTTTCCTATGGCTTCATGGAGATCGATCATTCCAGTGAAGGCTTGACGTTGCAACACAGCTGCCAGAAAGCCGTCGGCTTAGAAGCACTGGCCTTCCCTTTCGGTAAACCTCCCTTGCTGTGACTAATGCTGAGGGTTGGGGGGGCGGGGGCCATCATGCTTTGCGGCCTTCTCCAGAAAGCGCTCCAGGCTCGGGAGTGGAAGGCCCGGGCTCGGCTTGCCTGCTCACATATGCATACTTTACTCTCTGAAGAAAAGGTCATCAGTGGTAAAACGTCTTCCTCATAAACCATCCTTTTAAAATGGTAGCATCTCACTACCTTCTGATGCAAGAGAAAGATTGTCCTCCCTCGATGGCACGGAAAGAAGGAATTAAGTTCCTTGCCCAAAGCTGACGTTTCGTCAGCTCAGATTTTTCCAGGAATTCTTCCCCCGGAAATTCTTTCCTTTTCTTTGACTTGGAATTCGAGTATTTTGCGGCTGACTTTTGAATATCTTTCCTAAACCCTGACCCCGCCAATTCCAGGATCTGGAACGTTGAGTTGCTCTGGATGGTGAGCGTTAGAATAAAGGCAGAACTAGGGGATGAAGAAGGGAAGAGGAAGAAAATCGGAGAATGGCGCGACAGGCGTCAGGAAGGAGAAAGGGCGCGGCAGTGGGGTCTGGAGCTGCGGGATGGCTTTTCGAGAAGCGACCGGGCTGCGTGTGCTGGGTCTGAACGCTGTGAGCACGGCGCTGGTCACGTCACTCTGGGATCGGGCGGCCGTGGGCGTTACCCCGCGGGCGTCCCTTCCTCCATCCTCTGCTCTCGGGAAAGCTCCTCCGGGCATCACAAACCCCCCAAGTGGCCCTACTCTGGGGCCATCGTGGGGATCAGCGGATGGGGACGCTAACTCTGAGACGGGAAATCCGAGGGCTGGCTTTTAACACATACACGGAGCGAGCGAAGCACAAAAAGGGCTTCTTAAAAGGCACGCGATCCTTAATGAAGCAAAACAAACGGACTGGCACCGCACTGCAAACGCCGAAGAAATGCGGTCCTACCGAGTTTCCGGGGGAGGCGAGTGGAGGTCACACATCAGAAGCGCGAAGTCTCCTAAGCGCGGCTCCTTTGGCGCGTCGCCTGTAGATTTCAATCCTTGTGACTCTACCCGTCCCGCGAGAGCCGTAGTTTCTTACCGTCCGTCTCCTGCCCCGCCCGCGGGTGCCTGTGCGCACGGCCCACTCGCGGTCGGGTGCCCGGGTCGCTCCATCTGCAGACCCCGGCAGGCCAGCACAGATGCTGCAAACGGCCGTCCGCTTTGGGGGATGGTGGGCTCTGCCTGGGAGAGCTGAGGTGGGGAGAGGCGAGGCTGTGGCGTTTGAGCAGGGTCCTAAAGGAAGAATAAGGGGTCTTCTGAGACAAGGGAGGGCATTTCTGATAGGGAACACAGCACGGGCAAAGGCCCTGAGGTGGGGGGTGTCATGGCCGCTTGGGGACCCCTCTCCTGCAGTGGAGGGCGCCACACTCTCCCGGCCCTCCGGGCCCAAGCTATTGGGCTGTTGGCAACAAGAAGCCATCGAAGGGCGCTGAGTCTCAGGGTGTCATTAGATCTGCTTGGGCAGAAATAACTGGCCAGGCCAGGCCAGGTGCTTGGAAAGGAGAGTGGTTTTGCGCTCACCAGGAGGAGGGTGATGATGAGGGCCTGGGCTGGGCAGTGACTATGTCGTCAGAGGGTTGGAGACTGGCCAGGGACGTCCTTGGTGGTGAAACCACCAGGGCTGAGTGACAGAGATGTTGGGTGACAGACTGGGAGGGGTCGGCGATGTATAGCTTCCGTGATTAGGTGAGTGGTGCTGTCACTGAGCCGGGGAGCATGGACGCCAAACAGGTTTGGGGCGGAGGTTTGGAAGAGGGGGTGGTGAGGAAACACCAGTCATAAACTAATGTTTTCGTCTTCGTGGTAGCACTTGGGCCGCTCTGATTCCACACTGACATCACCAGGGCTTGGAGCTTGGCGAGGCAGGGCTGGAAGTTGGAGAAGCCCACCGATTCTGGAGCTAGAGTGCCTGGCATCAGAACTTCTCGATGACTTTGGGGCGCCTGAGTGGCTCGGTTGGTTAAGTGTCAGACTTCGGCTCAGGTCATGATCTCACGGTTCATGGGTTCGAGCCCCGTGTTGGGCTCTGTGATGACAGCTCAGAGACTGGAGCCTGCTTTGAGTTCTGTGTCTCCCTCTCTCTCTGCCCCTCCCCCACTCATGCTGGGTCTCTCTCTCTCTCTCTCTCAAAAATGAATAAATATTAAAAAGCAAAACAAATTCTCAATGTCCTTATTTGTCGAATAACACAGTCCTGCATCGTGGGATTGGTCGGGGGATTAGAAGAGGTGGTCCGTGTAAATTGCTGAGACCACAGGCGTATTCCAAGCACTCCAGAAAGAGGCGCTATCTGTGGTATTGCCACACCTATATCTTGTGCAAAAGAGATGCCCATTTTTCCCCTTTCTGTTTTCAAAATGCTTCAGGGGCGCCTGGGTGGCTAAGGGTCAGACTCTTGATTTCGGCTCAGGTTATGATCTCAGGGTTCATGGGTTTGAGCCCCGTGTTGGGCTCTGCTTGGGATTCTCTCCCTCTCTCTCTCTGCCCCTCCTGTGCTCTCTCTCTCTCTCTCAAAATAAATAACTAAACTTCTAAAAAAATAAAAAATGAAGACACTTCAGTTTGATTCCAAGCCGACATGTGCAAGGCAGGCAACCGGGGGCAATCGTCAGGCAGCGATCCTTGCAGCGCAGAGCTGATAAGAAAGTAGGAAGGTTTTCGCAATCTCTTCCCTTTCCACCATCACCACTCGCATCAGTGAGCAGCTGTGGAATGTGGGGTTCCGCACGGAGCACGAGGAACGGCCCCCCCGTCCCCGAGGCTTGCCGCCTGGCTAGGACAACGGGACACGTGCAGAAGTAAGTTTCACACGTAGGATGGGCTGTGGGTGCTGGGGAACAGCAGTCCCTCTCCCTGATGCTGTGGAAGGACCTGAGGGCCCTTTCAGATGGAGGGAGGAAGAAGTCAGTCTGAGGGGCAGAGCGAAGGGGGGTGGCTGGGAGGCGGGGACCAGGTGGGAGAACAGACAGCAGAATTGCCGGGCGCGTGGGAGCGGGCGGGGGGGGAGGGGGTGCCAGGTGGTGAAATGCAGGCTCTGGGGCCACGCCATCTGCTCTGACCCTCAGGCTGTAGCGAGGAGGGGGGCAGGCAGGGGAGTCAGGAGGGGCCCCCACAAGCACCACCATGATCAGGTGCAGATCCCCGGGCTGCCCTTGGACCAACTCGGTGGAAAGACAGCGTGGCGTGGAAAGGGGTTGATGTGTGCACACCATTGGCAGCATGCCAAGCACTGAATCGGGGGAGAGAGGATCCAAGTAAGGTGACGAGGGACCCCAGGCGGAGGAGGCCTTTCCAGGGAGACTTTTGTCCTGGTGCGAATCTCTAAGGAGAGAAAGGTAAAACTAAGTGAACATGTTTGTGATATTTTCTTCTCCTCCAACATGGTAAAGAACACGTTCTTCCTACTTTCTAGCCGTTGAGTTCAATTCTGAGACCACCTTTTTTATTTTAGGTAATGTTTAACTTCGTCACTTAATCTGAACGAATGCAGACAACAATGGTGACAGAGGGTGATTACATTTAAGTGGAATTCTAACTTAAAAATTCTTTTTGGAAATATCTGTGAGTCACCCAGTTCAACGCAAATATCCATAAAACATGTACTAATTGTTCCAGAAGGAAATAATTGTAGCAGAAGGGCAAAAGGCCAAGTGAGCTGAAAAATACCAGGTTCTTAATTTATAAAGTCAATAAAAGTGCTCTTTGGTAAGTCCTTCTCAAGCCATAGCGTATTATCAGGGAAGTCTGGCACTAACATCACTTTATGCTGAAATACTTCACAAGGACACTGAACAAGGGAATGTACACTGAGAGCTTCTTGAAAACATTCTGCAAGAGACTTCACACTGTGTGAACTTTCTCAGCTTTCAAGAATACAGAGGCATTTTAGATGGAAAAAAAAAAAAAGTCACTGGCTATATGCCCAACATAAAAACACACACTTTTAACTCGCTGCCGTATATAATAATTCACAGAACGTTGGAAATTCTACTCAAAGTTGTCCTTAAGTCTTGGAAATAATGTGCCTTCTCCCCTAAGCAATAGAGCTTTCTGTGTAAATACAGGGTTGAATTAATAGTGCTTTCCCCCCCCCCCCAGGCTTTGTGCCAGTGGAGGGAAGAAAAAAAAACAAAATCCGAAGAGCTAACAAAGAAGTACAGACACTCTCTGGGTACATGCGCCGCCCCTGCTGCCCTGGCCCTGGGCTCTCCCCCTTCCTTCCTCCGGGCTATAGGAGGCTCCATCCACGTCTGTGTGGCACTGACACACCTGTTGTGGCTCCCCCCCATCCACCCCCCCCCCCCAGAAATACTACCCTTTGGTGAGATGAAGCACATAGCAGCTCTTCACCCTGTTAAACAACATTACTTTCCCATGATGATGTCGATTTACCCAATGTAAGAGGGGCCAGAGCTGGCAGCTGGGAAGAGTCCCCTTCTCCTTTCAAGTCTAGCCCAGAACCTCAAATTGCCTGAAGAAATCCACATTTATTGAAAGGTTTAAAAAAAAACCGCACCCCAAAAAACCCCCTGGGGCACCTGGGTAGCTCAGTCGTTTAAGCCTCTGACTTCAGCTCAGGTCATGATCTCACGGTTCATGGGTTTGAGCCCCTCCGTCGAGCTCTGTGCTCACAGCTTGGAGCCTGGAGCCTGCTTCGGATTCTATATGTGTGTGTGTGTGTGTGTGTGTGTGTGTGTGTCTCTCTCTGCCCTGCCCTTGCTAGCACTCTCTCTCTCAAAATTAAATAAACATTAAAAAAAATTTTTTTAAATACCCAAACCAAAAATGTATATCCAAAATTTATGATATCCTTGTAGGTTAACAAAATAGTTAGGTCAATGTTCTATATTCTCAGGAGAAAAGATTCTCATTGTACCTCCCTGATTTAATTTTTTAAATAAAAAAACTTAGAGGTTTTATGTTCATCTACTATGAGCAGACTCTTAATTGCCACAGATATGGATAGACAGGTTTATCTAGACATAGTAAATGAGAAAACAGGTTAAATGTTCAATAGGTAGCTAGGTGAGGAATAAATATATTTCACAGCTGTTTTCCATGATGTTCTGAGGACCCATATTTGATGCTAAGGCAACGAAGAACATGAAATTCCCTCCACTCCAGCACATATGTGCTATATTTGCATGGCTATGAGCTTAGACTGATCACTGACAGATGAAACAATTTAAAGACTTTTTTTTTTTCTAGAAGAACCTATTGCATTCTGTTTTCACCCCCTGGAAGTATCTGATATCACACTATCGCCATAGTTACTGGAGCTGAGACCACGTGAAATATTACTTGGTTTTATTTCCCTTTAGGGTGGTCACCTGACTTGCAAAATTATAGTTCACTATAGTGGTAAGGTATTTAATTTTTAAAAAAACCATAAAATAAGTTTTGTTCATAGAAGAGCTTCCACCAAAATCAACAAATATCACAAGTCTGTCACCTGGCAAATACTTTATTGCTTCCCCACAAAGGAGACGGAAAATCTGACTCCTGCTCCGGGCAGGGGTCCTGGGAACTGGGTGCACCTCCCCGGGAAGCCAGCTCCTCCTCGCCACCCCTGCCCTGTGACTTCCCTCTCCCCCCTCTACGCCCCTCCTGGACTGTATTTGTACGTCCATAATGTCACGTCCCCTACGTCTGCCTCATTTCATAACCGCGTACCGTTTTAGTTTAGAAATAGATAAGGCGAGTATTCAAACAGGGCGAGGCCTCGAGGAGTCCACTTGCAGGGTGTCCGGGGCCCTGGCGGGGTGACTACAGCAGAGAAGGAATGGACAACCCGGGTCTGGGGGAGCCGAGTGGAGCGATCAGCACCCACGGCCATCTGCATCAGGGAGCCTGGCAAGGACCTTGAGGACACGTGCAGGGCGGGGGCTCTTTCTCCATCTCACCCTTGAACCCAGAAGCCATTTGGGGAAGGAGACAGATTGGTAAAACAGCCCTAATAGGGAGCTGAACTTTCACTTTACTAAATATTTATTCCAAAGTGGCTGTTTTAACCCTGAAGAGACTAAGATTTCTTTAATTGGTCAGATTAAAGGTTCAAAGCAGTATCTTTGCTGCCCTCCACCCCTACCCAACAGGATGGAGACAAGGGGAAAGTTACAGATAATAAAATCAAGTGGCATAATTTTTGTATACTGGATGTGACCAAATACACTTGGACTCTGCTGGGGCGTCTGGCTGTCTCAGTCGGTGGGGCACGCAACTTTTCATCTCAGGGTGGTGACTTCGAGTTCCATGTTGGGCATAGAGATGACTTAATACTAAAAATCTTAAAAAAAAAAAAAATCAGACTCTGCTAATGCTGTAAGCTTTTTGGGAAAAAAAGCTCAGGAGAGACAGTGTAGTTCAGCGATTTGCTCTTGGACTGGCTGTGTGGCTTTGGGCAGGTGTTCAACCCCCCCCCCCATGTCTTAGGTTCCCCATCTGTAAAATGGAATAATAGTACTTACATCATGCAGTTGTTGTGAGGATAAATTAATAACTCATTTATTAATTTAACCCCATTAATATAAATGATAAAAATACGGAGCACTTAGAACAATGTGTGGCACATGCTCGACATTATGCAAGCATTTACTACTACATCATTCCGTAAGACTAGAACAAAGCCGGATGCCAATAGTTATAAAGTATCTCACAGAATGTCCTGGTGGTAGATGATCAACAGATGTTAGGAATTAGTTTACTCATAATACCCTAGTGTCATAGTTTGCACATATAAGAAGTGAAGACTTTGAACTTGAGAGAAAATACCCCAATGAGATATTGCTCATTGCCTGTCAACAGACAATCTCCCCCTCCCCCCCCCGCTTTCCCTGTGACTAGTACCCTAATTTTGCTCAAATATTAGAGAAAGCCCTTTAATCCTAGGGAAGGTAGGAATGCATCATGCTAATCTAAACCAGTCATGGTAATCCTGTTCCCCTTTGCTAGCTATGGTGCGGTCTGGATGTAAAGAACACTCTACCGGGGCGCCTGGGTGGCTTAGTCGGTTAAGCGTCCGACTTTCGCTTAGGTCATGATCTCGCGGTTGTGGGTTCGAGCCCCACGTCGGGCTCCGTGCTGACTGCCAGCTCAGAGCCTGGAGCCTGTTTCAGAGTCTGTGTCTCCCTCTCTCTCTGACCCTCCGCTGCTCATGCTGTCTCTCTCTCTCTCCTAGAAATAAATAAAAATAGAAAAAAATAAATAAATAAAAAAGAAAAAAAGAAAAAAAGAACACTCTACCAGCAGGCTTCTAGAAAAGGTTTTCTCCCCAGAGAGACTCTTGAGAAAGTGATTAGTCATATTTGCTTTTTGTACCAAGATTCGTCTGTGTGGAATTGTAGTGTCCATCTTGTGACCCTGAAGTAGCAAGCTGAAGGACCAAAGGCCAACATGCTTCGAACCACAGGGTGAAAACAGTCTGGGTGGGTCCCTGATTGGATTGCTGGGCCCCTGAACCAAATCTCGAATGACTTACTTCCAGAGCTTTCGTGATGTGTAAAAAAAATAAAATAACCTCTGATTTAATAGTTACGGTTTTTGTTAATTGCAGCTTAAAAGCATTTGCTACCTCCCATTCCATGTCATTTATTTCTGAGCTTGACTGATATGTGATACACCCGTGGTTCTCACATTAGTGTGCACAGAATCACCTGGAGGGCTTGCTGAGCCATGGATGGCCGAGCCCCATGCTGAGTGTCCAAATCGGCAGGTCAGGGATAGGGAATTCTGCATTTCTAGTAAGTTTCCAGGTGACGTCAATGTTGTTGGTCCAAGGATCCCACTTTGAGAACCACTGTGGTAGATAATCAAAGACATTTTTATTGAAATAAATTTACTGAAATTGCCGCAAATCTTCCTCCTGGCAGTGGAGAAAAGAAAGCTACTGAACAGCATTTCTTATGAACACAGATGCAAAAACTCGGAATATTTTAGCAAAATAAGTTTAACAATAGTGTAAAACGGATGATAGATCATGACCAAGTGGGGTTTATCCTGGGAATGCAAGGTTGGTTTCACATTTGAAACTCAATTGAATTTCAAACATTAAACCACATCAACTGGCTAAGAAAGAACGTGGAGACGCCTGGGGGGCTCAGTTGGTTAAGCGTCCAACTTTGGCTCAGGTCATGATCTCATAGTTGGTGGGTTCAAGCTCCATATCAGGCTCTGTGCTTACAGTGTGGAGCCTGCTTGGGATTCTCTCTCTCTCTCTCTCTCTCTCTCTCTCCCACCATCCCCCAACAAATAAAACTAAAAGAAAAAAAAAAAGAATCAAGTAGACAAAAAAAAACAAGAATAAAAAAAAAAGAGAAAATGTACCATTATCTCATAGATGCAGGAAAAGCATCTGAAAAAAACCGACCAACATTAATTCCTGATTTAAAAAAAAAAAACAAACCCACCACCTCCGCAATCTAGGAGTAGAAGGGAACTCGTTGGACTGAAGACAGCATCCATGGAGAGCTTGTCTATCTATACAAGCCCTCTCGGAGATCCCACCTGGCCTCAATTTTTAAATATTACTTAGATTCTGATGTTTCCTACATTTACATGACCCCAGACTTCTGAACTACAGACCGCCCCCCAACCTCATACTTTGACATGCCTCCCATGTCTAACAAGCCCAACATGCTCCAGACAGAACGGATTTCCCAACCCGCACTCTCCTGAGTTCTCCTGTGGTACGCGGCCTGAAACACCATGCGGTGTCCGGACATATAGTGAAACTGGGAGGGCCCCAAGGGGCCTGACTGCGACTTCCCCACCCCACTCTGCTCCCACGGATTGGGTCCCCTAACCAAACACACCTTAATTTTTTTTTTTAATGTTTTATTTATTTCTGAGAGAGAGAGAGAGAAAGAGACAGCATGAGCAGGGGAGGGGCAGAGAGAGAGAGACACACACACACAGAATCCAAAGCAGGCTCCAGGCTCTGAGCTGTCAGCACAGAGGCTGATGTGGGGCTCGAACTCACAAACTGTGAGATCATAACCTGAGCCGAAGTCGGATGCTTAACCGACTGGGGTGCCCAGGCGCCCCCAAACACCTTATTAAGAGGACCGAGGCGCTGCTGCCTGCGGAGTACCCGGTCTGAGTTCCCCGCTGCCCATCGGATTATTCAAATAAGCCAATCACAGCCGCCTGCAGGGACCAGGGGTCACTCCTTCCCCCGATACTGCGGAGCCTGCCTCCCACGGTCCCTGGTTGTTCACTGTTCCTGAGTGTGACCCCCTAGGCCCTCTGGTGTGAGCTACATCGTGCTGTCAATCTCATCTACTCCACGTCCGGTACTGTGTGTCTGGCTAGGTCCACAACCCTGTAACCCAGCGGTTAACTTCCCTCACAAATAGGGTGAATAGCAGGAAATTAAAGGAGCCCCATCTTGATAAATGATACCTTAATTAGCTACTCAGGGAAAAAAATTGGGGTATTTTGTTGATTTCACACACCCACAACCAAGCTATCATGATACGCTTATTATTTTATACTTAAACTGTACCCGGGACCTAATCCCTTCCCACCACTTCCACCACAATCTCTGCAGTCCCAACGGCCTCCCTGGCCCGGACCAGCACAGTAGTCCTAATGAGGCCTCTTCCCCTGCGCAGTCTGGTCACCCCAGGGCGAAGTGGGCTTTCTAGGACATAGGCTTGATCACATCATTCTTTTGCTCAAAATTTTCTAACGGCTTCCCGTGACACCCCTGGGATAAAAGCCAAAGCCCTTACCAGGGCCTTGAGTGCAAGCCCTTCCATTTCATGTACGAATCACCTCCCTTCCAACCGTAACACTCCAGCTGCCCTGAACAACTTGGTATTCCTTGAATCCATCAAGCATACCCCTGCCTCAGAGCCTTTGCACGTTTCTTCTGCCTGGAATAACCGTGCCCTGGAGAGCTACATGGCTTATGCCATTGATTGTACCTCATACCAGTTGATCTCTGCTCAAGGTCACCTCCCAGGGGCCTCCCTCAGTCTCCTTTTATAAAAAGGCCCAGCCTATCACCCTTACCTTGCTTTTTCTTCATCGTACCTCCTTAGCCCGACTAGAATATATCTGGTTACCTCCTGCCCCCACCCAATTAGAGTAGAAGATCCTTGAAGGCAGGGACCTTGTTTAAGGCTGCATCTCTGGTGCCTGGAACGTGCCTGGATCGCAGAAGGTGCTCAGTAGCCTGTGGACAAGAATGCCTGGTTTTCCAATATCCCCACCAAAAATTTGAAACCTTATACCTCTTTGGCAAGCTGACATGTGGGAAGTAGCACCTTTGTATTTCTTTACTAGGAGTGAGGTTGAGTATCCTATCATTGTTTGGCTTGGCCTTTGTGTTTCTTCTTTCCACAAAGCTATCTTTTCATATCCCGTGCTCAGTTTGTCTTTTTCCTGTTGCTTTGCAAGAGCTATTGATACATCAAAGAAATTAGTCCTGTGTCCATCATGTGCCGCAAATATATTTTCCTAGTGCGCCGTTTGCCTGTGACTTTGTAGTCTTTCCCTTTTGGCTTCTGGTTTTCAGGCATGCTCAGAAAGTGCCTGTACATCCCGAGATCATCAGGCCAACGATACTCGTTTCGCTCCAACACCGTAATAAATGTATATGTGAAAGATTATGATGGTTAGATCTTTGATCCATCTGGGATTTCCTCTGGAGCATAATGAATAAGGAAGTGATCTCGTTTGAAAAACAAATTTAGCTTTAAAATATAATGAATACAAATTTCTGGGTATTATATATAAAATTTATTTTAATTTTCTCAAGGAACTTCATAATTTAAAAAATACATTCAAACAGAGTTCACTTGTTTTCCAACACACATTTTTATAAGCGCATTTGCTACACGTGCATCTATGTAAGCATGTGTATGTAATAAAATTCTATTTTCCATGATTCTCTGGGCTATTATAATTGGACATTATTATCACTATTAAAATGTTTTCCCAAGAGACTTTCTATTTCTTTTTTCTCAGCATTTTCTCCCTTTCCTGGATCTTGAAGATTTCTTTTTCGTTTTACTGTATTTTGTTTTAAAAAGTCTCTTTTCAATTAAGCTCACTTCTTCATGGAGAGAAGAGGTCTTTATTCTTAGCAGGAAGGAGAAGAGGTTTATTATAAACTGATAACTCAGAGAAAAATTTGATTCTTCATAGGTCGTCACATGTTTACAATAGCTAGAAAGGGAAGAAAAAGGAAGAAGTTACCTTAAAATGGCCACTTGGAAATGTATGCATCTACCCCTGACCCCTCACCTCCACCCCCCATAACCAAGCAAATACATACGGTTAGGCTTCAGACAGCACTCTGAGTTGGAAGGAAACCTAGACACTGGCAAAGCTCCTTATCGTTAGAGCACAGCGTGTTGGCATCACCCCCAGCTACCACGAGGGTTGGGGGGGGACCCGCTGCCCCAGGGCCCAGGGGGACTGCTCTTCTGGCCATGCTCAAGGCAAACTACAGCCCACAGGAAGGGATTCTGGGCAGAGTTTTTTTAAAGTAAAATAAATAATCCCTAATCCCCACCCAAAATAAGACACCAGACTTGATAATACAGCCTGCAATCTTGTGCCTATTATAGAAACAAGAGTTTACAAAGCAATTTTGCTTATCTTAAAAGTAGTAGAACCTGAATCTGAGCAAATCTCCAGCTGCCACCAAATCTCTAATTACGGATCTCTAACTGCCTCTAACTCCATCTCTGACTATACCAAGGTGGAGGCAACCCAGGTACAGACGAATTAGTATCACGGGCTATAATCAGCAAAATGCAGACTACGGGAAATTATACAGGACAAAAGACCTGGATTCTTCAACAAGTCATTTTTGCCCTGCAAGGGATTAAAAAAAAAAAAAAAGGACATAAAGGAATTTACGAACTATACCTTAGCCACTTGCAGTGTGTATAGGCCTTATATATGGACTGAATTACATTAAAAATTTCATAGCAATTGGGACAATCTAAACACTGACTGCATGTTGGATAGCGTTAATAGGAATTACTATTAGTTTTTAAATGTCTGATTAATGTTATTATGGTTTTGTTTTTAGAAGTATTATGACATTTGAGATATGCTTCCAGATAATCTGGGGGTGGGGGTGAGAGTGAGTCGGCGTGGGTGAAGCAAGTCCAGTCATGTTAACAACAGTTAAAGCTGAATGACAGGTACAGGGAGGGGCATTCATTATAATAATCTATTTTTTAATATACGTGAACATTTCCATAACAAAAAGCTTACAAAACAAGTAAACAACATGTACAAGGTATGAACTTTTATGATTTATGTAACATATATGGTCCTAGGTTCCTGAGAGTTAATGTTTGCACCACAATAGTCTGCCCCCGTCAGTTATGACAATGGATAACGCTACTTGGTTCTCTGACCTGTAAAATAGGAAAAACTAAGAGTGGACCAAAGTATTGAATGAGAACATACCCTAAGCACTTAACCCTATGGCCGACATGTAAGAAGGGCTCAAAAATGTTCACTTCCACTATACTCCTTTAAAATTGATTTTTGTTTTCACTTAAAATGTTAAGACTACTTTAGTGATGTACAACAAAGGCAAACCCCTACCATGTTCACTAATAGGACATTTAGAAGCCTCAAGCGTTCATTGATTGGTTTAACAGAAATCAAATATAAGCCAGCTACACGAATTCTCACAAAATGGTGGCCTCTTGCTTTGCTTTTAAATTTCAGCTATTGTGAGAGAGATTCTTTCAGACAAACAGTTACAACCAAACGGGTAAAAATATGGTTTCTCTTACCCAGGGAGGCTCTAACTCTACACCAGAAAGGAAAGGTACACAAATTATTTGCTCCCTTAAGGGCTTTTATTTTTAACTTGAATCACTAGTAATACCTTATAAGGATTATATTCTTTATCACAAACTCAGAAAGCTATCCTGGAGTTGTAAGCCATAAAACCGAGTATAACATAAACGGTTTGTTATTGGCAAGTATTCTGCTGTGAGTAGAACATGGGCCAGCTGATGCTCCTGAGCTCTCACGTGGAAGAGAAATGAGTGTGCCAGATGGATGCTATAAGAATATGTTTACACAAACAATTTTATGTCAAGGGATAAGCAGAGGTTTACATTTAAAAGAGGGGGCAGCATAAAGGTACATTTGAACTTCCTCATGAGAAGTTCAAACGTGTGCCCCAAAAAAATAGTTTCTCAAGTCTGCATATGTACAAAAATAAACCCGAGAATACAAGTTAATGTTTTGGTGGTCTGCAATAGGTTCAAATTTGGTATATGACATGTTTGAGTATTGTTTATTGTGTTTTTTTTTTTACCATAGTTTAAAATACTAGTTAAAATAAAAACTTTTAAATTCAACTAAAATTTTGTGGGACCGAAAAAAAAATTGTGTGTGTGTGTGTACGTGTGTGCGTGGACATCCAAAGCCCCTCCGCTTCCTGGGGGTGGCGACCTGAACTGCCACGGCTGTTCCTCCTCCGGTGGAAGCGGGAGGAACCACCTGCTCCGCTCCGGGAGGTCAAGAGCAGACACCTGCTCAGCCAGCGCCTGCCGCACGTCTTCAGGCCGCGCTGACGGTCAGCAACGGGCCTACTTCCCGACGGGCCCTCGCGGAAACGGGAGGAGTACGAAGGGCATTTCGGCTCCTTAGACTGTTGGTTCTGCCTCAGATCAGAAGGATGAACAGCCTCTCGTCGAGAAGCGCCCTCTCGCCCTCCGCCGCGTAGTCCTCGAGGCCTGAGAGTGGGCACGGGCATCTTCCGTACAACACGTGCGTCGGTCTCAGACAGGCGTCCTCCCGTGCGACACAGCTCTCTATGCGGCTGAAGATCTGCTCTCTTCATCTTAACCATCTGGTGCGGACATCTTTTAAAACTGAAGGATACATCATTTGTTTTCTTGAACAGAGCACGTGCAGCACGATGTGTTTTAGCCTGTACAATTATATTATTACCAGTTGTCCATTTTTACCGTGCAAATACTAGAAAACACAGCCAAGAAAAACACACCCAACGAGAATGTGCGCAGCGTGTGGGTCACGCTCTGTGTTCAAACCGAGACCCCATCAGGCCTCTTTGGCTGCGGGGAGCGACTGGACTTGTGTCGTGAATGAACTCCGGCTGCTGTAACTTGAGTTCTGTCTGCTGCGGACTCTGATGCCGGCTCCTCTGCCGTTTGTCAACTGGATGTCATTTCTGTTTGTTGTCAAGATGATTATCAGCAGAGCACCTCCCAGGCTCCCTCCTATTTTGTTTCTTTTGATGATGATGAGTTTGGAATCAGACAAGTCGGCCTGACGGCAACGCACCTGAAAGCAGAGCGAGCAGGCTGTGGGTGAGGGGCTGCGGGGCTTCCTGAGAAAAGAGCATCTGCTGCAGTGGACCCCGCGGCGTTTGTACTGGTTCGCTGACGCCTTTTCTGCGTACTCTCTGGTTCTAGGCTATGGTCCAAATAGGCAAGGTGGACAGAATTTTGGCGCATAGAGTCATGATATCACGGATGCTTCGTCTACAGGTTATCAGCTGTTTCAACTCTGACGACACCAAGGTCTCTTTGTAACCGTCTTCTATCGCAGTGTGACATCTGTGAAGAACATCTAGAAATACACTGGCTGTGCCAAGGGAGAAGCGTGAAGGTATAAGGAGCGCCTCCGTCCCTCCCTCAGGACTGACTGCAGGCGGACGAGACAGAAGGGCGCCAGGTGACCACTTCCTAACTTACTGGTCTCACGCGGGTGCTGCTCACTGGCCAGGACTATGACCTTTTCTCTTCCTTTTGATGAAATCTGAAAAAGTCATTGCACTGACCACTGCAAAGGAATGTATCCCCTCAGACACGGAGCTGTGACCCCGGGGGCTGGATTCCAGCGTTTCCCTGTTGCTGCTTAGTGCCACCCCTCAGTCATTCTGGACTCCGCTCGGCTTTTCTTAAGTAGTCAATTTTAATACAGATGACTTCATTTTGTTATTTGCTATTGTATTTTCTACAGCTTACTTACCTTTGATACTCAACGTAGGAAGAGAAACTCTTGAACAGAAAATTAGTTTTATGGAAAACAATGACCATAGTTATCATTTATTGAGATTTACTAGGTGACGGACGCCAAACATCTCATTTAATCCTCATCTCTATTTTCCACTCATTCATTCAACAAATAATTGGTGAGCACCTACCACCTGCTAGGCCCCATTCTAGCCTCTGGGAGTTTCCAGTAATTCATTAAGACAGAGTCCCTGCACTCAAGGATCTTCTATTCTATTATGGTGTGAGGAGGCAGACAAATATGCAAAATGAACATATAATAGTTTATTCAATAGTGACAAAAACTATAAGAAATAAAAAATGGGCAAGGGGAACTGAGGGTGGTGAGGTGTGTGTGCGCATGCGCGTGTGTGTGTGGGGGGGGGGGAGAGTTGGTGCTAGTTTAGACAGGATGGCGAAGTGAAATTAGAGCAAAAACGTGACAGAAGTGAGCCCTTGAGGGTACGTGGAGGGAGAACAATCCAGGCTGGAGGCACAACAGGTGCAAAGGCCTGTGTGAGGCGTGTGCTTGGCAAGCGCCACAAGCGGCGAGGAGGCTAGCGCGGGCAGGGCAGTGAACTCGGGGAAAGGGAGGGAGGGGGAGGGCCAGAGGGCTCTGCCGGGTCTTCGGACTTTACTCTGAATGAGACAGGAGCCCTGGAGGTTTTGAGAAGATGAAGGAGATCAGTATTACACACTGTCTGTGCCCTGGGGAAAACAAAGTTATGAGCCCATCCCTAACCCATGCAAATGCTGCTTTGACCCCTGGGACACAGGGCCGTGGAGGGGCGAGCCGGCAGCCCAGCGGGGGACAGCCAGCCAGCGGCATGAGCACAGCCTCGTGGCGCCTGGGAGGCTGCCTGACAGACGGCGTCTGGGTATAAAGACTGAGATCAGTAGAAGATGAACTTGGTGTAAACATATATAAAGTCACCATGAAAAAAGTCTTTATCTTCTAAAACTCTTCTCAGCTTTACTGAGATATGATCGACATGACTTCTGTTAAGTTTAAAGCATGCAACGTGTGCATCGTGAAAGGATGATCGCAGTAAGGGGAGCAAACACCGCCATCCCTAAAACTCTGAAACAAGACCCAACGCATTCAGGCCAATTTTCGTGATTGTAAGCCCAACATCTTCTAATTCCAACAAATAACCAATCTGGTCCTCACGACAGCTCTAATTTTATGTGACTTTTTTTTTTTTTAATTAGCAAAGAATACTACTTCACGCCAAACCAGAGATTGCATGATTTTTTCTTTAATGCTTTGATTTCTAAAAGCATCACCCACCTTCTACAGAATTTCTGTGTGCTCAGCCAGTAGAGTGAGTTCTTGGTGGTCAATGAAGGGCCTTTCTTCTTCAGGACCCCCTGGAGGCTATGCCCATGGAAACAGGTTCCAGCAGTGTCTTCTTCAGCCCAGTTGAACTGAAAACTTGAAGGCCTTTTTCTCTCAACAGTTGGTTTTGAATCAACCAATGTGCTAAACTGTTTTTGTAGATCCACCACCATTTCTGGAAATGGAGGAAAAAAGAAAAGAAATAAAACGAAAACTTAACGTTAAATCATAGGTGACGCCTGTAGTTTACTTGTTAGTAATGTACTAATGTCAGTTTCTGAGTTTTGATAAACACACCATGATATTGAAAGGGGAAAACAGTAAGAGAAACTGAGACTGGGTGAGGGACATTGGGGAACTACTTAAAAAAGATTAAAATGGTAAATTTTATGTTATGTAGTTTTACCACAATTAGAAAAAAAAAAAGAGTGAACAAGAAAACCTAAAGGCAATTCTCCAAACCAAGAGTTGTGAACATCACAGAAGGATGGGATTTCAGATTCTGGTGGGAACTTAAGTTCTGTTTTAAAAAATGCAATGTTCCTGAAATAGATTCCCATGGAGATTTCTTGCAGACGATGTTTCTTTAGATGTGCATCAAAACGCTTGTTGAAGAAGTAAAAAAAAATTCCTATGCACTTACTTTTTTTTTTTTAAGTTTTTTAAAGTTTATTTATTTATGCAATCTCTACACCCAAAGTGGGGCTCAAACTCATGACCCTGAAATCAAGAGTAGCACACTCTTCTGACTGAGTCAGCCGGGCACCCCTCGGCACTCCCTTTCCAAGTGAAGATACTCAGCTTTTCTACAAGGACGGTGCTACGGGGCAGTAAGAGAAGCTGCAACTCACCTCTTCTTTTATACACCACCGCTCTGTCGCTGGAGGAGTGGTAGAGTGGCTTCTCGCTTTTCCACAGGTACCTGTACAGCACAGAAGAATGCGTGGGGCACGACAGAGGAGAAATGGACCTAAACACGGTTCAGAGACGTTTCTCTGAAGCACTGACTGAAATCCCTGCTGGTCAGCGTCATAGCTCTGCCTTGGAATGACCTACTGACACGGGTCTGTGGAGCTTACGTCACCGACGTAAGCATGTAGCACTGAAGGTGACAGCAAGCCAACAGAATGACGGTCTCATCCCCAAAGTCTCCCGGGTGTCAGAAGGTTCTGAAACAGCTGTTACACAAAAATGTAGAAATGGTTTCCTTCACCATAAAATTCTCTTGCTGTCGGTTCTCACAGAGTGAAACCACCTGAGAAACGACGGTTCCTCCTGCCTTTGCCCGGCCACCCTTTTGCTGAGGATTAAATCGGAGGCACTCCTGACTCTGGCAATCACACAAAGTGAAGAGTCAACACCAGGCTTCTGATGTAGGGATGCAATCGATGTTAATAAGTGACGCTTTTCCTGAAAATTATGCATGAACTCAATTTTAGTGAACCACACCACACTTAAAATAGATCAGAGTGCTTGTCATTGAACCTTACGGTAAATAAATCTGTGATTCTTTCAAGTATCTTTTTTATTGTTTATTTTCTTAAATAATACGTGTAACAATGTCCTCGGGGGAAAAATAATAAAGAAGTTCCCTAAATGTTTTAATCCCAATCAGTGGATAAACCGGCTATTAAAAATTCTTTGTGGGGATGCCTGGGTGGCTCAGCCAGTTAAGCGTCCAACTTCAGCTCAGGTCATGATCTCACAGCTCGTGAGGTCAAGCCCCACATCAGGCTCTGTGCTGACAGCTCAGAGCCTGAAGCCTGCTTTCTGCTTCAGATTCTGTGTCTCGCTCTCTCTCTCTACCCCTCTCCCACATGCGTGTTCTCTCTCTTTCAAAAATAAACAAACATCAAAAAAATAAAAAGTTCCTTGTGAATACCTAATCTAGATAGATTTCCTTATGCATTTATAATAAACGTCTATACAGGCGGCAATTATGCTATCATCAAGAGGCATTACTTCCTTGGGGTCATGCGCCTAGAAAATGGAAAGCCTTCTAAAATAACATTTTAACTGTCTAGACACTCCTTGAAATTTGTACTTTACTTTGCCTCCCTCTTCCCCAAGCTATAAAAGCTACAAAAAAACAGAGGCATGTCACGAAGTCCTAATGTTTTCTACGGGGATCTGTAGGCTTCCCTCCAATCTTCCCATTTTATTTCCCAACTATTAAAAACTAAGGTACAATTTACAAACAACCTCCCACTGCTCCGCGTACAGTTCTGCTGGCTCAAACACACACAGTTGTGTAACGACCGCCATGTACACAGAGCAGGCCCGTCAATCCAAAGTTCCTCATGCCTCTTCACTGACAATCCCTCTCCATGCTCCCACGTCCCTGATCTCAGGCCACTGCTGATGCTTTTCCATCTCTCAAGTTTAGCCTTTCCCAGAATTCCCAGAATGCCCTATAAAGGGACTCATACCACACGTAACCTCTTGAGACTCTCATTCAGCATAATGCATTTCAGTCATTCATATTGTGGATGCATCTGAAGTTTGTTCCTTTCACTTCTGAACAGTATCTTATTGTACAGACATACTCCACTTGGTTTATCCATTTACCAGTTGAAGGGCATCTGGGTTATTGCCACTTTTTGGCCATTGTGAATGGAGCTGGTACAAACATTCGAGTGGTGATTTTTACGTGAAGTCGTCATCTCACTCGGGTAAACATGTAAAAGTGAAAACTACTACATAGTGTAACTAATGCTTAAATGTATGTTTAACTTTATAAGAAACTGTCAAACTTCCAAAATGGCTGTACTATTTTGAATTCCCACATTTGGTATGGTCAGTTTTTTGTTCATTTCACTTTGTTTTTGGCCGTTCTAACTAGTGTAATGATATCTTGTTGTGGTTTTAATTTGCATTTCCCTATTAAGTAATGATACTGAGCATCATTTCATACATCTTTTTAAAAATTTTTAAAAGAAGTTAAGTTGCTTCCTTTTTAAAAAATGTTTATTTACTTTTGAGCGCGTGTGCATGTGAGAGACCTCGTGTGCGCGCACAGGGGAAAGGGGGAGAGAGGGAGACAGAGAATCCCTAGCAGGCTCTTTGCTCTCAGGGCAGAGCCCAACACAGAGCTCAAATTCACAAACCATGAGATCATGACCTGAGCCAAAAATCAAGAACTGGATGCTTAAGTGATTGAGCCACCCAGCAGCCCCATACATATTCGTTAGTGAAGTATCTGGTGAAGTTCAGATCTTTTGTCCATTTAAAAAACTGTGGTTTTCTGTTTCTTATTGTATGAGAATGCTTTATATATTCTAGATACAAATCTTTTATCAGATGCATGACATGCACATATTTTCTCCCACTGTATGGGCCTCTTGTTCTCTTAACAGTGTCTTTTGAGGAGCAGTTATTCTTTCTTCTGATGAAGCCCAATTTATAATTTTTTCCTTTTGTGGATCATCCTTCTGGTATCATATCTACGAAATTTTGCCTCACCCAAAAGGCTGCAAAGATTTTCTGCACATGCTTTTAAATCTTCATAACAACTGGAAGTCAAAACAGCCTTAACTTAAGCTGTTATTAGGTTTTCAACTACTGTTACCAGTGTTTTTCATAATGTCATACACAGTGACCTATACTCAGGTACAGCAGATACTTTAATAACGTTCATCTGACAACATGGAAGATGATGTTCACAATAACGGGAGAAAAAATTACAAATCTGTGTCAACAACAGGGGTGGGGTGGGGTGAGACACACAGGTCACAGACTGCACACACGGGCTGTGCGCCCAAGCACTCGTCAGTAGGGATTTACAGGTGGTATCTCACTTAGCTCAAAGCACCCACTCGATGAAGGATTTTGGTAATGGATCCACTGGACAATCTCTTTCCTGGGCCCTGTTCTCCCTGGAAGATGCCATTCTGAAAATAGGCATTTTCTCTTTGGTCATTAAATTCTCCCCTAAAGTAGCTAAAAGCCAGTAAGTCTTTGATGTGCAATTGAACACTGAAGTATCAATTTGGGCTCTAACAGCTCCGTCCGAAGTGTAAGCTGGTGCCTGGTTTGAGCTAATAAATGCCTAGTTACCACTGAGCCGCCTGCGTGGCATGGCCCCTGAACACCTAGCCTCTCAGGGTCAGTCAGGACAACCCCTGCTGGCACCATAAACAGGAAGGCCCAACGTCTGGTTCTCCAAGATAACCTGAGACAACGGGGCCAACTTCTGTTCCTGCTGTTACTCTTGTGCCCACGGAGCCCCAGCGACTGGGGAGACCTTCCTTCTCTGACAAGGAAGAGGAAGGACCAGGCTCCTGGGTCCCCACAGGCTGTCAGAAGGAGTTCATGCCCCACCTCTTCTCTTCCATCACTGTGTGTCAAACCTGAAGAGTGAGGCACGGCTCTGCCTCCCCCCTTTTTGGCAAGGATCCTCTTCCCCATGGTGCTTTATTCATCTCCGTGAGTGTGTTTCTCTATTTAAAAGCTCTCTTAAATACAGAGGAAAAATAATCCAATTCTACCTGGGAAAACTGAAATTCAGTTCTTGAAGCACACAGCAGGCATTATTATCTGTATTTCACTGATGAGGAACCTGGAGCTGAATGAATTCTCATGTCACCTAAATTGAGGAGCCTTGATTTTTCTCAAAGTATATAAAATTAGTTCATCAAATAGGGTTATTATAAATTTACATAAAATACAGACATTAATTTTTTTATTCAAAGTCTTGTAAAGACTGAAAGTTCTAAGAATCGATATAAAACTCTTCAAACTAGAGATCAATAGAAATGTACTCTATGTTATATAAAATATAATGTCTATGAAAATTTACAAGTGAACTAAATTTCAGTGCACTGAGGCTAAAATCTTAAGTAACTTGCCCCTGGCCGCACAACTAGTCTGTATGCAATCAGGATTCAAACCCAGCACTGTCTGTCTCTACAGCTATGCTCTTTCCACTCTATCACAATGAACCGACATCAGAAAGAGAGTTCAAAGTCAAATGGTGAGTCTGACTGAATTAAATATCTTCTCTTTCAGCTTTCTTCTGTTTTGCTTTTTATAGGGATCTTTATTTGGGGGGAACATTCTCATTGCTTGTGTCAGGCTGATATTTGTAATCTTTGTAATATTGGAAAGGAGATGAAAAATGTTCAACTTTGAGAAAGGGGAAGAAGGAGGAATATTAGGAATGGAGTTGAGACTCACACAAATTATAAAAAATTAGTAATTAAGTACGCTGTGGTGCTCTGGATTGGGTCCCGGGTTAGAAATAGGACATTAATGGAAACACTGGGGAAATCCAAATAAAATCTGGAGTTTAGTGAATAGTAACACAAAAAAACATAGTTGATTAGAATATAGGGGCTAGTATTTCTAGAAAAAATGTCATAGTGCTGAGGAGTCTAACTGTTGAAACTTCAGCTTTCAAACATAAGGCAACAGATTTGGAAATCAAGTAGGTAAATCTAAAACTAGAAAAGATAACATACTTTGCCCTGGCTTCGTCCCATTTTTGTTTTTTCTCATCAATAGATTTCTTCATAACTTGGTACCATTTTCTGAAATCAAACCATGGCTTATCTGAAAAAAAATGAAATCCATGATTAGTAACCAAATGAGTCACATTATAACCACACACCTTGTCCATTTGAGTCTTCATTCATTAACACAAATAAACATCATGGAGTCAACATTTTGGGAATTAAGGAGTCACTATCTCGGTACTCCAATGTGATTCCTGAGCAATCGACCCTTCGCTTAGTTCCTACCTATATTGTGGCCCTAACTAGATTACACTAAAACCATCTTTTTATTTGTTTATTTCTCCTTGATTTGACTGTCACCTCCTTGAGATGGAGAGGACATGTTTTGGTTGTCACTACACAATCACACCCCTTCCTCCCGACCCAACACACAGCACAGTGTCTGGCATGTGGGGATGCTCCCACATGCCTGAGAATACTTTTGAATTAGGACAAATGATTGATAAACTGTATTAGTTGAATCCAGACTTCCCGTTTCATCAGTTCTTAATCCTGTTCTTCCCAATCTGAATCCAAATCCAGAGAATCTAGAGATAAGTAAGAAAGGGGATTGTATTGGAGAGCTGGGGTGGGTGTGTGCTCAAGATGTCAAGGTGAGAGAGACCACAGAATTGAATGTAGTCAAAGATGAAGATTCACTCCTCACTCTTTTACTCAATCCACATGGGGAGATGCAATGATTTCGGAGGAAAAAAAAATAAAATCAAAGGTAAATCAGAAAAGAGGATTACAGAGTGAGGGAGTCAGAAGAAAGGAAGTCTGGCAAAAGGAAAATGGCCGAGTGAAAGATTGATTTTTTTTTAAAGTTAGTTTATTAGTTTATTTATTTATCTTAAGTAATCTCTATACCCAACATGGAGCTTGAACTCACGACTTTGAGATCAAGAGTTGGATGCTCTTCTGACTGAGCCATCCCAGGTGCCCCAAGGCTGAACTTTTTACATATTTTCTAATAAATACAGTCTCCTTCGATTGTACCTAAGAATCTTTCCAGATGGTCAATATCATCACTGAATTCAATATGGCCTCATAGACCATACAGGTGGACAGGAACTACCAAAATAGCTATAAGGACAGGGGAAAAACTATAGTGATTAATACAACACAAAGTTCTGTGAACTTAAGTAAGTCACAACTTCTTTAAACCTCAAGTTCCTCATCAATAACGTGGGGAGGCAGGGGACGGTGGACAGCGGGGGAGCAGAGAGAGTGGGGACCACGACACTCGCCCTGCTGACAACATGGATTCATCTTGAGCATCGCAGGGGAGATGACCTGTCAAAGCGCTCTGTTTACACTAAATGTCTACATAGTTGATGATGGCCCTTTAGCACGACAGGGACATTAGAAGACATTTTGTTCAACCTTCCACTCTGGGTTGAAGCTGACATGAAGCAATGTACAGACAGAAGTATTCTGCACATATTCTCGAAAGAACTCACAAACTGACTCCTACCATTAAATCCAAGCTCCTAAAACCAATGTATGTGCAATCTTGGGAAAAAAAAAAAAAGTCAAACTCTTAGAAACATAGAGTAGAAGAGTAGTTTCCAGGGGCTGGGGTGGGATAGCAACAGGTTGGTAAAAGGGTACAAAGTTTTGGCTCTAAGATAAATAAGATCTGAAAATCTAATGTAAAACATGGTGACCGTGGTTGATAACACTGTATTATATCATGGAAATCTGCTAAGGGAATAGGACTTACATGTTCTTTCACACACACACACACACACACACACACAAATGTGACATGATACATGTGTTAATTTAGCAGATGAGAGAATCCTTTCACAGTGCAAACATATATCAAATAACCACGATACACACTTTAAATATCTTACAATTTTATATGTTAATTATAACCCAATAAAGCTGAAATTTTTAAAAAAACCAATGAACATAAATCCCAGTGAGGGAACTAAGAAACTAGAATTGAATTTAAGAATTCATATATTTTCCAAACCTCACTGAATTGCTCCTAGGCCAGATACTATGTTAGGCACTAAAGAAACATTAAAAAAAGAAGAAAGGGAGGGAGGGAGGGAGGGAGAGAGAGGGAGAGAGAGAGAGAAAGAGAGAGAGAGAGAGAGAGAGAGAGAGAGAGAGAGAGAGAGAGAAAGAAAGAAAGAAAAAAGAAAGAAAGAAAGAAAGAAAACATATGGTCCCTCCCTCTAGAAGCTCACAATCTACCTCTCTATCTTTCTATCACTTATGTTGTCCTTACTCTCTGCCAGCTGTTCCTAGCGCTTTCTAGATCCTGGCCCACCTACCAGGGTGAGACACACCTCGCCCACCAGCTCTAATTCCCTGTGCTGGGCATCCAACAGCAGTCTGGTCAGGTGCGGTTTGGCAGGAGTGGTAAGTTCTGATTTGGGGAGCAGTGAGGTCACAAGTGAATGTGAAGAGAAGGCAGAGTTTTGAAGAATAAAGGTGGATTTGCCAGGGGTTGAGGGAATTGGGGGGTAAGAAGGAAAGCATCTCAGGTTGAAGGACAGTGTGAGCAAAGGCTGAGGCATGAGAACAGATGATACAGTCCCAGAACTGCCGGTGCCGTCACGGTCCTGTGAGGAGAAGCCGGGACTAAAAAAGCAGGCTGGATTCCACACAGCGGGAAATCACTGAAGTTCAGTAGCCTAGATGTATAATTAGATAATTATATGAAGAAACAATTCTGGCATAAGGTACTATTTGTATACATGTGTGTGTATACGTGCCCTTGTATATTTTTCAAAGTTTCTTCTTTACATTTATTGCTTCTTTTAATCCATCAGTTACAATCATTTTGAAGTTGAAAGTTAAAAAGTTAAGTACCTTCTTTGTTGTTTTCATTGTATTTCTCAGCAATATTAGACAAAGACCTGGAAATACCAATAAGCAAGTCAATTTATTTAGAAATCACTTCTTCAATGACAGTTACATTTTGACTTCTTCTTCTGAAAGAAAAGTGTAGAACAGGACTTGGAACCGATGCCAACTTTTAATGGAGAGGCAATCCTTATACATCCTGCCATTGTTTACTGGCATTCGGGGGTGGGGTGGGGTGACACTTTAAGATTCCTTTACTTTCCAAAATAATCTTTGAAGACACACAGTGCCAGGAGCCTAAAGGCATACAGATAAAGTGTTACAAGATCCTTTAGGCTCTGTCGAGGATGATTTAAACTCCAGAATCAGTGAAGCAATGAGAACATGTGTATCTACCTAAAAACGGCAATAAAACACAAGGCAAACAACTTACTAAGGTAGAATTAAATCTCTGACAACTAGCTGAGTCAAAATTCATGTAGAAGTAATTGTTGCTACTAGTCTGTGTTCTACAATGACTGAGAGGCTCTGTTTTCTGTGGAGACAATATATGGATTCCTTTACCTCGAATAATTAGGTAAAAACAGTATAATTTTTTCCTCATAAAATTGATATACACTTACCATTCTAAATTGTCATCCAATAAAAAGAGCAGTTTCAGTACTACTACAATAACAGCTATAGCCTGTACATCATATTTAACAGTTTTGGCCATTTTAGCTATGGGATCAAATGTCAGAAAATCCACTTCTCCGATTCCAGTCATTTTTACCACTTGGCAGGTTAAATCATTCATTTCATCTGTTGAAGAACAAAATAGTGAAATGTGAAATAAATTCTTTCCCTAACGAGACCCCGCTAACAGGCACCTCTGTAGGGCAAGTCGTATCATCCTAATACATGGTACTATGCTAGAACTCAGGGACACACATTTTGCGAATAAAATAAACCAAAACAACAAAAAAAAGATATCTGTATAGAAACAAAAACGGTAGAATCCTGGCAAGGCACAACTTTTCCTATTTGGATTTCCTAAAACATCCACTATGGATAGGACCCGTTGTGGTACCGAACTCACAGCCATACACTAGTTTTCTATCGTTTCGTACAAGCTTCTTGTCTGTGTTTCTATAGCAATTTGCCACTTACTTGAAACTAACTCCCGTGTAAGACCAAGAGTTTCTCTAAGAGTGTATGCTCACTCGCTGCTCACGCCCTGGCTGGCTCACTAGAAGGCTCGATGAGTACTGAACTTGACATGCTGCTTTCCCAAAGAAATGATATGTTCAGTTTGGCCTCCATCTATTATTCGAGGCTGAATAAAGTGGCACTTGGAACCGGAAAGCCTACCTCCGGCCTATAAATTTAGGCTTTCCAATCATTAGCTTTGTGACTCTGGATTAGTCACTTCTTTATTTGTAAAATGGGTTACAGGAGGGTAAACTGAGTGAAATAAGACAGTACCAGTGGCCGCACTTTGAAAACACTAAACAAATTTCTTTCCTCACTAAGTACATAAGGTATACAACATCCTACTTTAATTTTAAGTAGAATAGTTATTATTTATAAGAGCATAATGAGTTGTAGTGAATTAAATTGCAATTCGGTGCGTGCACTCAGGTGCCATGTCCTGTTGACTTTATTTCCCTGTCTATCCAACAGCAATGCTCTGCCACGAGCCAGGCTCTGTCAGTCCCGTTTTGGTAACCCTCGTGTTGCATTTGTGCACCTATATGTTACTACATAGTTAGTTATATTTATTTGTATTGTTAAAATTACACTACACAATTTTGAATATTGCTTTCTTAACATAAGCATTTTCCTTCCCTGTGAAAAAGTATGTTCAATCACATTTTTTCTATTCTTCAAGCAACAGGAGAGCCACACCATGTTTGTATTTTCTCTTAAGAATACGAGTCCTGAATTTCTCACATTTCTAGTCTAGCAAGAAATTCAGGAATGGGTCCCATTGGCAGGTTCCATCGGGCTGCCCGTGTCTCGGAACATTGGGAACAAGGTCTAGCGAGGCCGTCTTCACGCCTTGTGTCCCATTGCCTCCGAGGGTTCACTGGGCTCCGACCAGACTTTGAGCGCCATTTGTTTCAGGGGCTGGAAATAGCATTATGTTGCCAAACAATGAAAACATCACCAGAGGTGAGCTTCTGGGATGTTTTTTATTAGAATTCATTGTGTAATAATCATGCTTCATGTCAATTGACAAGGCACGGCCTTTTTTTTTTTTTTTCTTGGAAGGAGGGTGCCTCGGTCATTAATAACACATAATGAAACATTGGTTACTTTAATTGCACTCAGCAAACTTACTGTAAAACCAAGCAAATCCCTCATATCAGGACAGAACTCTTTAATTGCTGAACAATGTCCTCTTAACCTTGTTAAATGGCCCGAAATATTTTAAGAAAGGATTAATTGTGAAATTAAGCTTCATGTTGCCACAGACCCTGTCGGGTGACCCTACCAGTCAGTGATTTGAGAGGACTCTGTATTTTGTTCATTATAATTCTACAGATCTGTAACAACTTCCTCACCACACACACCACACACTTACCAGGGAGATTGACTTCCATCAGGTATTTCATACACAGGATGTTTGGATGAAGATAGCAGTCTTCAGTTATGTCTGGAAAACGTGGCAAATCTAAGAATTTGGCGATTTCAATCGTCTTTTTATAGATATCCTCATAGGTAGGCCAAGACTGAAATAAAAGATAATCGAGGTAGCAACTTTTGCAACATAAGTTGTTTTTATAAAATATTTTCTGATTTTAAAAGCAATATGTATTCACTGAATAAAATTCGGAATGGTGAGAAAAGCATGAAGGGGAAAACACCCTTAAATCCCTACTATCCTAACTTAGCAGTTTAAAACAGTAATAACGCTAAATAAAAAAGCCACTAAAATTCCATTTGGCTCATAAAACTCTTACTGGCCTTCCCCACGACAGAGTGAAATCGTTACTTCTTGCCAGTCACCGAAGAGCCCGGGGGAAGGGACAACGTTGTGACCCCAGACTGGAGTTACAGAGCTGTCACGACCGCTCTATGGCGTGGCACGACCTCCCTCCCATACTTCCTTACCACACCCTCTCATTCACCTTCAAATTCACGGCTAACAAGGTTAGCTTATTGCTTCATCATGGTCATGTGCTTCTAAGTGGGCGATAACGCCAGGGCTTAAGTGTAATAGGTAAAAATGCACAATTCAACTTCATACTCTCCCATGTAACTACGTGTAAGACTCTTACAGAATTCAGGAACATCTATGAGCTAATATTAAGAAATGTATTCTGTTCACTTTAAGATCACCCCTGTAGTTTATCTGGTATGCGATTTTTATTGTTGCCATTTATAAATGTCCTTGAAATTAATACTACATATAATTTTCCCTCATTTACTCATCCATTCACGTAAAAAAATGTTAAACCTAGAGTCTACTCTATGCAAGGTACTTTGGGAAATGTAAAGATGAATAACACAATGCCTTCAAGGAGTTTATAATCCAGAAAGGGAGAGAAGGTGGGTGAGAATAACTACAGTATAAAAGAGAAAGCTATCAAGTAACTCAAGTAAGATTTGTTTTTAAAAGGCTTATGGAATTTCACAGAAACTAACATTTCTGATATGGTTGGACCCTACTGAAACTGGGCCTAAAGACAAACATTTTGGCAACCTGTTTGGCAGTATTCGAGTTGAGCGTGTGCACGTTCTTCGGCAAAGCAATTCTCCTAGCTACATATCCCCAACAGAAATGTCCGTGATGTCCACAAAAAGACATGTGCCAGAACATTCTTAACAACACTATTTTCAAAAGCCCCAAGCTGGAAACTACCCCAAGGCCACTGACGAAAAGTAAATTTTGATATAGTCTCATAATGGAACACTTTGCAGCAAGGAAACAAACGCTCTGCCTGCAACATGGATTGCAGGATCCCTGGATGAATCTTCAAAACATCGTGTTAATAGAAAGAAGCCAGACGCACGAGAGGATGACCCACGCACATGAAGTAAGGCACTCAGCAACTCGGCGCCAAGCTTCCGCAAGGGTGAGGAGTCAGGATGGTGGTCACCCTGGAGCGGGGAGGTAATGACTACAGTGAGCACGAGGGGGTTGTTTCAGAGGTGCTGGTGATGCTGTTTCTCCCTCAAGGCGGCTAGTTCAGGCTGGGAAGATTCATGAAGCTTATGTACATGTGTGATATCTTCTATATGCTTACCTCAAAAAGTGGCAAGAAAGCAAAGATAATACCATCTATATAAACTACCTGGTGTAATAGAACCTCTTCATACATAACTTCCTAGGAGAAACAATCTAACTGGTACATTCAGACTTGGAAACACCCTTAGAAGTGTATGGTTCAACTTCACAAGACCCCTACCAGGCAGATATCTGGCCCCTCCTGCAAACCTCCAGGGACGGGAACTATACCTTCCCCAAAGGCAGTCTATTCCATTTTTAATGGGTTTACCATGAGAAAGTTCTTCCCTGTTCGAAGCAAAACTTTCCCCAATCTGTCAATAAAAGAGTCAACTACCACTCCTCCCCCCTAACTTGCCCGTGAAAGTACTGCTGTTAAATCATGTCTTGCCCATCTGTGGGAATGTGTCTGGGAGCCAAGCAGAGGAATGAAGATTTCTCTGTTAAATTTTACTTTGGTAAAGTCAGCTCATATGCAATTATAAAGCACAAGGAAATGCTTTATAATGGTACAGGGGGTTGCTTATAGAAAACAATCATACTGTTAATTTCTAGAATGTGTTAACGATGCTTGATTCTACTTTACCTAAAGCTACAATCTCCTCTGTACTACATTTATTTTGATACCACTATTTCAATATCTAAACTTTTGAATTTTATTGGGAAAAAAAGGCCTTTGGCATATCAACATATGAGTGATCTGTGGCGTAAGAGTACACATTGAATCTCAGTCAACCCAAAGTAGCACTGTTGCCTTTGAAGTTTTTTTCAAGCTAGAGCACTTCTACTTGTACACTGAAATATTATAAACAGTATTCTAATCTGTGAATTTAAGAGAGAAAAAAGGAAAACAAATTCTCATTGATGAACTGGCCTTCTTTTTTCTTTATAAAATTAATTCATTTAGAACAGTTGCTTCATTTTGCTCAAGACTTGAAGTATCTTTTCAAGTTAAGACAATTTTAACATTACTGACAAGATTTATGGCAACTCTAATCCTTTTAAATAATGCAGGCAGGATGTGTAATTAAGCATTTTTATCTGCAAACAAACACTAGAGCACTGAATGTTCCCTTTAGAAAAAAAAATCATCTCAAAAAGCCAATTTGATGTATGATAAATTCATGACTAGTAACTGTAAGGTCCTTAACGAAAAGGAATCTGGTGAGCTAAGAAGGTTTACTGTGTTTTCAAATGTCCGCACTAAAAGCTGATACGTCAAACTAAAAGCTGGTGACAAACAGGTATTCTTTCACATATGAACTTCGGATAAAATCATTATGAATAATGCAAATCTACAGATTTATATTATAGTTTACAACTAAGTCTAGATTCTCCTCATCTCAATTCAGTATGGTGGACTTCACTTTCAAATTTTCATTTATTTTTAAACAACTTTTCCTTTTTGATTAACACTGAAAACCTTTTTTTAAAAGGTGGCTCGACAGTTTTCAGTATCATTCCACTTAATGTTTACCAATCTTCTACAACTGTTATACACATAGGTCGTTTCCAATTTTTATATTACTATAGATAATGCCATGAATATATTCTAGTAACTTAAATTTCTTATAAAAATAATACATCCTCATTACATAAAATTTATGAAAGACAATAAGAACATATAAAGACAATGAAAAATGCTCATAACTTAGAGAAAGCCACTTAGGATGTTGGAGGACTTTTCTCTCAGCCCTTTGGGGCATAGTCACATTTACAACACTGGGATTTCAATGCGACAGCCTCTTCAACACCTCCACTTGAATATCTTCCCACTCTGTCAAATGTGCATGTTCCAAACCAAGTTCTTATCTTCCAAACCCCTATGTTTTATTCCCCCATCGGTATTCCTTACCCGGTCTCCAAAACCAAACATTTGGATATCAGCCTTGATGGCTCCATTTCCTTACACAGCACACGCACCCAGGCTGTCTACCTCAAGGTTGGGTCTGGAAGGCCACGATGCCTCGTCACTTCCATAACCACTACCTACTCTGATCCTCCATCACCCCAGGCCTGGGCTCCCAACCAAACGGTATCTCCCTATCTGCTGTGGTCTCACTGAAACTAGCAGCAAGAGTCACATTTCAAAATGAAATCTGATATGGCACTCCACTACTAAAATCTAATAGTTTACTTTGCTCTTAGGCTAAGCTCCCATCTGTCTGAGAACCTTTGTACAAACTGAATTAGCTCTATATGCTCTGTCTCCTAAATCTTAGCCTAACATTATATTTTGTGTGTATTTTCTAATGTCATGAGAGAGCCTTTGAAAACATCATTTTAAGTGATTGGAAAATATTCCCCTCTATGAATTCAACATTTCCTTATCTTTAGACATCTACGTCAGATACACATTACATGCATACATATTAAGCAACTATTAAAAAGCGTTTTAATAGGCTGTTCCATGACTTAGGAAAATATTCATGGTGCAATACTGAGTTTAAAAAAGCAAGAAAGAAATTTGTATGTAGTCTTCAATCCTGATTTTGCAAATATGTTAATGCACATTAAATAAGACAACTAAAATATCAAATGTTAATGACATCCATGAGAAATTGGATTGTGGGTGATTTTTATTTTCTTCTTTATACATTGCAGTGTTTTCTATATTTCTTTTTTTTTTATTTTTTAATGTTTTATTTATTTCTGAGAGAGAGAGACAGAGAGACAGTGTGAGCAGGGGAGGGTCAGAGAGAGAGGAAGACACAGAATCTGAAGCAGCCTCCAGGCTCTGAGCTAAGTGTCAGCGCAGAGCCCAATGTGGGGCTCGAACCCACAAACTGTGAGATCATGACCTGAGCCAAAGCCTGAAGCCCAACCAACTGAACCACCCAGGCGCCCCTGTTTTCTACATTTCTTTTAATCACTCTGAATATATTTCTTTCAGAATAAGAAAAAATATTCAAAAACATACTACACTGGTCTAAAAAAATTACACATAGAATCACCATATGGTAACAACAATCTTTCTTTGATTGCTGTTTCTGTGCAGATGCCCAAAAGAACTGAAAGCAGGAACTCTAACAGATATTTGTACACTAACAAGCAGCCTTAGTCACTACAGCCAAAGGTGAAAACAAGTCAAATGTCCAAGGATGAATGGATAAACAAATATAATAGTATTTAGCCTTCAAAAGCAGGGCACCTGGGTGGCTCAGTCAAGGTTACGCGTCCGACTTGAGCTCAGGTCATGATCTCGCCGTCCGTGAGTTCAAGCCCCGTGTCGGGCTCTGTGCTGACAGCTCAGAGCCTGGAGCCTGCTTCGGATTCTGTGTCTCCCTGTCTGTATGTCCCTCCCCTGCTCATGCTCTGTCTCTCTCAAAAGTGAATAAACGTTAAAAAAATTAAAAAGGAATTTTTTTTTCATTTCTGACACATGCTACAATTTGGATATACCTGAAAGACATTCTCTCATGTGAAGTAAGTCAGATAAAAAAGACAACTACTGTATGACTTCACTTCCATGCAGTACTAGAATAGTCCAATCCACAGAGACAGAAAGTAGAATGGTGGCTCTCTACCTACCCTACCAGGGGCTGGGGGACAGGGCACAGGGGGGAACTGAAGCTTAATGGGGGCAGTTTCAGTTTGTAAAGTCGGAAAAGTTCTGGAGATGGTGGTGGTGGTGGTTGTACCACAATGTGAATGTACTTAATTCTGAACTGCATACTTCAAGATGGTTTAAATGGTAAGCTGTATATGTTGCCACAACTGTATTTTTTTCACAATTTTTGAAGTATTTTTATTTAAAAAAAATTTTTTTAAATGTTTTATTTCTTTTTGAGAGAGAGAGAGAGACAGCATGAGCAGGGGAGGGTCAGAGAGAGGGAGACACAGAATCTGAAACAGGCTCCAGGCTCTAAGCTAGCTGTCAGCACAGAGCCCAACACGGGGCTCGAACCCACGAAACGTGAGATCATGACCTGAGCCGAAGTCGGACACTTAACCAACTGAGCCACCCAGGTGCCCCGACAATTTTTGAAGTATTTTTAAAATGTTTATTTATTTTGAGGGCGAGAGAGCAAGCACAAGTGGGGGAGCAGCGGAGAGAGAAAGAGAGAAAGAGAAAGAGAAAGAGAATCTCAGGCTTCATGCTATTAGCACAGAGCCCAACACAGGGCTCAATCTCCCAAACTGTGAGTTCATGACTTGAGCCAAAGTCAGATGCTTAGCCAACTTGGCCACCTAGGTGCCCCTACAATTTTTAAGAAGTCTAAGAAAGGAACCTAAATAACATCTGTCTAAAGGGAAAAAACCCACAACAGATTAGACAGGTCATAATTAGAAGTAATTCAATAGTTGAAGATTTTTAAAAAATCAACATATATAAAATCTACAAACGTTCAAAATCTAATACTACTTCCTATCTTTTAACCTTTATTTTATATAAAATACCTTAACCACAGAACCCTACGTGGGCGAGATGGAATTTATGAAACTAATTATTAGCTGTGGGTCTGCCTTTCCCTGAAGACAAAACACACAGAGCAAAAAGAAAACACTGTGTCTGCAGACTCTCGTCCAGAAACACTCACTTAATGGTTCTAGAAGAACACGGAAAGGGACGGAAACGATGGAGGAGCAGAACTGAACGTGGCCACGGCCCGCCATTCCTGTCCCGGAGGACACCATCAAAAGGATCACACGCCACCCTTTGCCTCGGAGGGCGCGTGGCGCCCCTGCAGGGCCTGGCCGGGGACCAGCCTCCCTACAGGGCCGTGGCTCCCCCGCACCCGGGCCGGCGCGCAGGGCCTGCCCGGCCCGCTCCCGCTCTCCCGCACGGCCGGGAGCGCGGGCCACTGCGCCGTGGCGGAGAATGAGCGCAGCGCAACCTTGCTGTTCCTGTCCCACTGTCCTCGGCCCACGGAAGACTTAATGGATCAACCTCTGACATCCAGTCAAAGAAGCTGTACTTTATTTTATTACTTTTGGTCAAGATTCTCTGGTTCAGTAACCAACACCCAACGTGGGCTCGGACCTACAACCCCGAGATCGAGAGTCGCAAGGCTCCACCGCCGGAGCCAGCCCGGCGCCCCGCAGCATCTGCGCTATGAACCAGCTCTGCAGGGTATTCACACGCACGCGCCCCCCAAAATAACGAATCCCACTGCGGCGGCTTCCCGGCCGCCCTCCCCAGGCCCGGAGGGAGCGCTGCGCCCACAAGTGCGGGGCAAACGCAGGCCTCGCTGGTCTCTGTCCGGGCTGCGTGGCAGCCGGGACTCTGGAGGGGGTGGGAGTGAGGGAAACTGAGAACACCTGCTCTTCCTACGCTCCCCGGGGCCGCTCGGGGAGCCTGAAACCCGCTGGATTATTCCTCTAACAAAGGCCGCGCGGACACCCCCCAGAGCTGCCTGGGGCGCACGGGGCGCACGCGGCCCGGGCAGCTGCGGGACCGAACGCCTGCACCCGGGCCGGGCGCTCCAGGAGAGCCCGACGGCTCGCGGCGGTCCTTCTCCTCCGCCCACGGCAGGGACCTAGTTTCACAAAGGGTGTGAGACGGCTCCGAGGCAGGATGAATCATCTTGGCCAAGTGCCACTCAGTGGGTTTGGCTGAACCAGCCTTACATCTTCCTACTCATTCGGAGAGAAGGTCGGAAAGCTGCAGAAGTGCTTCAGAACGAAGTCCCAGCTTCCCCCTCATCCCTTCTTGCTGAGTCTAGCGAGGGATGACGAAACGCCTAATTCGTGAGAGGATTTAGAAACACCGTCAAGGAGCACAGCACAGTAACGTGTGTAAGACATAGTCTCTGGGTAGAGACCGGTCTGGGGGTTCAGCAGCTAGAAAAATAAAGAAAACCAGTACAGAAAACCTAGAATACCCTAGCGTCTACAAGTCCTTGGCACAATAAACAGTATAATACAGACAAGCGTGTCTGTCTAGGCCCAGCTTCGGTTCGAGCGGCGACCTGGTTACTTGGGACTCTGCATACAGAGGGGTCCCTGAACGAGCCTACATTTGTAGCCAGAAGTAAACGAAGCTTTGAATCAGCGCCATGTGCCAGAAACGTAAGTCAAACGTAAAGCAGCAGAAGAGGCAGCAGCAGACACAGGAGGAAGACGTTATCTCTAAATTAATTAAGGAAACAAGAGGAAGAGCCTATCTGCCTGGAGCCGAGAATCACGGCTCAGAAAAAGGAGACGGTGTGAAACACTAACACTTAACTTGCACAACCTTAACCTCGTCTAAGCTTTGCTCTTCAGGGAGGGTAATGGCAAGGAAGACTCAAGTGCTCGGGGCCCGCTTGGAGAAAGAAAACAAACCACATCAATACTCTCTGGATTCTGGATTCCGTTCCCCCCAGTTTAAGTGAGTTCTGTCAGATTTGTCATTATTGGGACAGAGGGACCCACTTAACTACCACCAGAAAAGCTTAATGGAAAAAAGAGGTCACTTAGGATAAAGGCTTAAGGATCTCTAACGCTCTTTTTGGGAGGGGTGGTTTGTTTTCAAGGTGTGCTCAACTTTCTAGAATAACAAAAACAAAACAAAGCCAGACACAGGAGAAAAAACAGTCCCCAGCAGCCCACACACAAAACACTCCACTGGCATTATCTCCATCGCCATCTCCTAGAACAATCGCACCTTTTGTCATCGCTGGTGGAGGTGCAGCTGCTGAAGAAGCCAAGACTTACTGGAGAAAGCTAAGGCCTGGAAGGAGGGGAGAAAATGCTTCCTTTGTTAACAAAAAGCCATTTCCATTGAAAAGTTTCAACATACTATGGAACAGTGAATGCACTTTTGTGAGCAAAGGCAAAGCACACAATGAAGAAAAGCTGTCTGTCAATTAAATAAACAGTCATTTGAAGACATCCCCAACCTTCCCCCTTTTTCTTGAAAAAGGAGGGGATAGGGGAGAGGGAATGGGAAGTATTACCAGACGTGGCTGAAGATGCATCTGGAAGGTATATAGCAAATGTGATACACAGGGCTTCCAGAGCGATACAAATTCATTTAATTACGATAAGAAATCGCAAGGTTCATATGTTTTTTAAAAGGCCACAAAGCTATTAGAAATTCTTCTAGTGTGCATCAAAAACAAAGTGCTTGGGAAAGCATTTTATTGAATTTCACAAATATCCCAGTGAGTTTATTTTCCTTCATGAAGCGATGCCTCAAGACAGGTAAGGACAAGCTAGAGAGTCTGTTACGCAACAGCAGGCCCTGCTGATAAACCCGATTATGGCGCCTGCCAGAGCGGAACTTCCTGCTCAGCTATTTAGAAAAAAAAGAGTGCAGTGCCTCACCCTTACTTACTAGGGTTGTTTTGAAGCAAAGATTCAGCCAAGAAAAAGCTAATGCTACATGCACCTGTTAAGCCAAACTTGAAGCAAGACTTTCTATTACAGAAGAAAATTAACAAGAAATAAATATATACATATATTTATAATATATAAAATGTAAGAGTAATGACAAACAGTAATTTTTCATAGCAGGAGAAAGGATAAAATGATTTCCACATGTACCATGATTCACAAAACAGTTCGCTTCGCATTTTTAGTCTGCTAGAATTCTCTTACTGGTTGTAAATCTGCCATGTAGTAACATAAAGCACTTTTTTATGTTCGAAGTCTAGTCTAGAGGTTTGCAGAACACATTACTTTATGTGAAATATAGTCTTGGTCTGGGGGATGAGACTATTTTAGAAATATGTTGTCAACTTGCACAAAGACAAACCTTAACGAACAAATACAAATTTATGAACTGATAACCGATGGGGACATGCCAAGTAAATGGGAAACAGCAATTTGTTTTGGGCCTGGGATGAGAGCTGGGAAAAACTGGTTGGAGTCTTCTTTCTTAAGATGTGCCTGTTCTCCAAATATTCTCCTGATTGTTGCATAGCAGCTAATGTTCAAATTTCACATATCTGTACTAAAGAAGTTTAAAAGCCAGTATCCTGAAAAGTAGAGGATCCCAAAATTATTTTGGTTTGATTTTGGAAGGGTTATGTGATTATTTGTACAGCAGACTGACCTTATACCCAACGTGTAAAACCTGGGTCCCATTTCTCTTCTCCTGGCAAGCAGAGATGAGGGGCCACCTCGGCCACGCATGCTGGGTACTGGGGGTACTGGCCCAGGGTCAAACTAAATCACAGATAATTCACGTGAAATCACCAGTTTCAGACAGCAAATAGGAAGGATGATTTTCCAAAAAGAAGTGTCCTCAGTGAAGCCTCACACATGTATTTTCCGACCAAAGTAATTCATCACTGGCTTCAGTATACTGGTGAACAGCATAAATTAACTGATAAGATTATTTATCTCACACACTGGTTTTCATGAGTGATACCGACACACCCATAACTGGTATTTTCAATGTCCTTGCTTATACATCAATCATACACTTATTATTAAAACCTTAGTTTAAAAGATTTGTATGCTGAAAGTTATAGAAAGCTTATGAAGGAAATTGAAGAAGACACAAAGAAATGGAAAAACATTCCATGCTCGTGGATTGGAAAAATAAATATTGCTAAAATGTTAATACTACCCAAAGCAATCTACACATTCAATGCAATCCCAGTCAAAATTGCACTGGCAATCTTCTCAAAGCTAGAACAGACTATCCTAAAATTTGTATGGAACCACAAAAGACCCTGAATAGCCAAAGTAATATTAAAGAAGAAAACCCAAGCAAGAGGCATCACAATACCAGACTTTAGCCTCTACCACAAAGCTGTAATCATCAAGAAGGTCTGGTACTGGCACAAAAACAGACACATAGACCAATGGAACAGAATAGAGAACCCAGAATTGGACCCACAAATGTATGGCCAACTTATCTTTTACATAGCAGTAAAGTTTATCCATTGGAAAAAATACAGTCTCTTTATCAAATGTTGCTGGGTGAACTTGATTGCAACATGCAGAAGAATGAAACTGGACCACTTTCTCACACCACACACAAAAATAAACTCAAAATGGATGAAAGACCTAAATGTGAAACGGGAAACCATCAAAACCCCAGAGGACAAAGCAGGCAACAACCTCTTCGGCCTCAGCCACAGCAATTTATTGCTCGACACATCTACAAAGGTGAGGGAACTAAAAGCAAAAATGAACTATTGGGACCTCATTAAGATTAAAAGCTTCTGCACTGCAAAGGAAACAATCAACAAAACTAAAAGGCAACCGACAGAATGGGAAAAGATAGACATATCAGATAAAGGGTTAGTATCCAAAATCTATAAAGAGCTTACTAGACTCAACACCTGAAAAATAAATAATCCAGTAAAGAAATGTGCAGAAAACATGAATAGACACTTTTCCAAAGACATCCAGATGGCCAACAGACACATGGAAAGATGCTCAACGTCACTCATCATCAGGGAAATACAGATCAGGAAACTACAGATGCTGGCGAGGATATGAAGAAGCGGGCACCCTCCTACACTGTTGGTGGGAATGCAAACCGGTGCAGCTGCTCTGGAAAACAGTGGGGAGGTTCCTCAAAAAATTAAAACTAGAACTACCCTATGACCCAGCAATAGCACTGCTAAGAATTTACCCGAGGGATACAGGAGTGCTGATGCATAGGGGCACATGTACCCCAATGTTCACGGCAGCACTCTCAACAATAGCCAAATCATGGAAAGAGCCTAAATTAATATCCATCAACTGATGAATGGATAAAGAAGATGTGGTTTATATATACAATGGGATACTACTTGGCAATGAGAAAGAATGAAATCTGGCCATTTGCAGCAACGTGGATGGAGCTGGAAGGTATTATGCTGAGGAAAATAAGTCAGTCGGAGGACAGTTAGCATATGTTTTCACTCATATGTGGAACTTAAGAAAATTAACAGAAGACCATGGGTAAAGGGAAGGGGGAAAAAGTAGTTACAAACAGAGAGGGAGGCAGGCAAACCACAAGAGACTCTTAAATAAGAGAACAAACTGAGGGTGGACGGGGGAGAGGGGGAAAGGGAAAATGCATGATGGGCACTGAGGAGGGCACTTGTTGGGATGAGCCCTGGGTGTTGTATGTAAGCCAATTTGTCAATAAATTATATGAAAAAAATAAAACAGTAGAATGTTTTTTTATTTTTTTCATCAAATGCCACTATTTAATGGCCTCCTCATATTTTATATAATAAATACGTCTGAAAGTTTCTTACTTCGGTGGAAAAAAACTCCCCAACAGATTAATTTGAAATCTCCTGAAAATAAAGTATTTAAACTTATTCTGTTTTTAGCTATTTCAAGTCAGTTAATCAATAAACAAAGACTGGGTCCTTATCATGTATACAGAATTATATTAGGTCTTATGGATTAAAAAAAATAGAAGCATTAAATATCGTTCAAAGAGTGGCCCGGGATGCAGAACACATACAAACACACCCATGTGTCACATAGTGCCTATTCTTCCTATGTCAGAAATTCTATTTGGACAATCCTCTACCTGCCTTTAAAATTTGAAAAACACCGAAGAATACATGTAACGCATTTGTAATCTTGAAGCCTGATAACAGAAAGAACACCCATGAATCCACTACCTGACTTAAGAACTAGAACATCACCAATACCATCTTATCTACCAGCATATTCCTTCACTCTCCTTCCGCTGCCTCCCCTCCCTCTGGAGGCCTAACTACTATTCTGAAGTCTGCTCATCACAAACTTACTTTTTAAAAAAATAATACACACAAACATACTTAAATATATTTATTATACCTTCTTTTTGAACTTAGTACAAATGGCATCATACTATGTGTAGTTTTCTGAATCTTGCCTTTTATAATCAATAGAATGTTTTTTACATCCATCATGGTGCTTGTGGCTGTAGCTGTTTAATATACCAGCGTATGACTGTCACTTTTTATCCATGTTCCTGTTGACATTTAGACTGTTTCTAGTTTTGTTTGCTTTGTTTTCATTACTAGCTGCTTTCTTTAGCCTTTTATCACCAAATACAAAACTCCATCAACAAAGAACTTGCTAAGTACAGGGTGCCTGGGTGGCTTAGTTGATTAAGGGTCTCTTGATTTTGGCTCAGGTCATGACTGCACCATTCGTGGGATCGAGTTCCACATTAGGTTCTGTGCTGACAGCATGGAGCCTGCTTGGGATTCTCTCTCTCAACCTCTCTCTCTGCCCCTCCCCTTCCTGTGCTTGCTCTCTCACTCAAAAAAAAAAAAAAAAAGATAATAATGAACATTAAAAATTTTTTTTTAAATAAAGAACTAGTGGGAGGCTCAGTCAGTTAAGCGTCTGACTTCGGCTTGGGTCATGATCTCAACTGCTTGTGAGTTCGAGCCTCACATCGGGCTCTGTGCAGACAGCTTGGAGCCTGGAGTCTGCTTCAGATTCTGTCTCTGTCTCTCTGCCCCTCCCCTGCTCCTGCTCTCTCTCTCTCTAATATAAATAAACATTTTAAAAAATTAAAAATAAATAAAATATAAATATAAAGAACTAGTTAATTAAACTGTGGCATATTGTCTGGAACAACTCTTAGAAAAATGAAGAGTTAACTAAATTATAGTTATATAAGAGAATATATCTATTCTCAGAAAACGTACACTAAAATATTTAGAGGTAATGGGCCATGATAGATGTAACTTAGCCTCAACGATTCAGACATAAAATTGCATAGATAGATAAACAGACAGACAGACAGTGAGAACAGCACAAATGATTTAAAAAGTGGGATAAAATGTTAACAGCAGTTGAGGATATATGGGTGTTCTTTGTACTATTTTTATTTTTGCAACTTTTCTGTAAATCTAAAATTATTCCAAAATAAAAAGTTTATTTCAAAAAAATATTCTCGATATAAGTGAAAAAGGCACTGGATAGTGCTACCAAGACATAATCTCATATTATTTATATGTTTACACTTTCTAACAAAATCTCTAAGAAATCACTCCCCTATCTTATCGCTGTCCCCTCATACAAGATTAACTTAAAAACAGTCAACAAAAGAGATTATCTCTAGGGCATGTATTTTGTGTAAACAGAAGCCTATAACCATGACCTTCCAAATAACATGGTCCAGCTGGGGGAAAGTTTTTAAGCAAAGACCATGCTAGTCATAACATTCATGAATAGAAATTATATATATTTTTTTAAATCCAAGAATGAATGAGCGGTGAAATACTTGAGGCATTCAAGAAAGAATTTTTTTAGGTAACGCTCATCCAGAAAACATTTGACTATTGAGTCTACTTTTAAATGTCTACAAATGAGTATTTGGCAAACTTCCATTTCCACTCATCAAGGATTAAATACAATGGGAATTGACTTTCCATTGTAAACACAGAAGTAGAAAAATCCATGAAATAACAGTTTCAGGCAATGGACACAGGAAGCACAGGATTATAATCCCTGAAAGAAGAGAAATAAAAGGCCCAGTTTACTGCCTGAAGGCGGTTTCCAAACTGCAGCGCAGGGCGTGGGGAGTGAAACCGAGCCCTGTGGTGGTCTTGCTGAGTTGAGGAAACAGAGACTAGAGCTCCTGAAAGCTACGGTGGCTATAATTTGCAGGCAGAGCACCAGCACGGATAAAACCACACACAGAGAACTCTGGAGATCTGCAAAGGGGTCTTTTCAAATCTCTGGCAGAGCACTGATTTATGCACGTGTGAGGAAAAACCCAAGGCCGGGAGCAGGGAGTGGGGGAATCACTGGATTTTTCCAATGAATCCAAATAATTCCCAGAGCTCGTACAAGGCACCAGCTGCAGTAGACAGACTTCATAACACTGGGGCACCGGATAGAACTTTCCGAGGAAATACAGAGTAGCAGGGCTAAGTCAGTCCCAGAATAAAGGTCTTGAACCAGCAATGAAAAAGCTTAAAAACGAGCTTCTACAGGATCAAACTGATCTCCAAATTACCTAATTATACATCAGAACAAAAATCCAGTATTCAACAACATAAAATTCACAATGTCTGCATCCAATTAAAAGTTTACCAGGCAAGAAAAGAAGGAAAATGACATACAATCAAGAGACAAACCAATCAATAGAAACAGACCCAGGAATAACAGAGACAATGGAATAAGTAGATACGAACCTTAAAGTATCATAAATATTGTCAATATACTCAAGGATATAAAAGAAAACAAACATAATAAGGGAAATGGAAAAAATAAAACTAAAGTGAAACTTCTAGAAACAAAAATAAAAAGGTTCTGAAATCAGAGCCACACTCATTAGGTTTAACTGCAGATTAGACCTTCAAGAAGTAAAGATCAGGGAAATGAAGACACAACCATATCCAAGACAAACACGCTGGGAAAGAAGATATAAAAAACAAACAGACAACCCAGAAGCCTTAGTGAGCTGTGGACAGTATCAAGTGGTCTAGCATGTAATTGGTATCCAAGAAAAAAATCAAGGAGAGGACAGAACAAAATATGTGAAGAAATAATGAATGAAAAATTCCAAATTTGATGCAAACTATATACCCGCAAATTGAAGGTCAATAAACTGCAAGCATAAGAAACATAAAGAAAACTATGCCAAGGCACCTCGTAATCCAACTGATGAAAAAAAGTGATAATAAGAAAATCTTAAAAAGCAGCTAGAGGAAAAAATACACAAGAATAGAAAGGAAAGCATAGAAAAAAGACAAGAATCAGAAATCAGGCAGGCCTATGTATGACAAGCCCACAGTTCACAGCGTGCTCAATGACGAAAAGCTGAAAACGTTTCCTCTAAGATCAGGAACGAGACAAGGATGCCCACTCTCACCACTTTTATTTCACATTGTATTAGAAGTCCCAGCTAGAACAGTTAGGCAGGAAAAAGAAAGAAAATGCATCAAATCAGAAAGGAAGAAGTAAAGCTGTCTCTATTTGCAGATGACATGGTATTATATGTAGAAAACCCTAAAGATTCCACCAAAAAACTATTAGAATGAGTAAAGAAATTCAGTAAATTGCAGGATACAAAATCAATACACAAAAAATAGTTGTGTTTCTATACACTAACAGAAAGCTATCAGAAAGAGAACTAAGCGCTGTACACTGAAAACTGTAAGACACTGATGAAAGAAACTGAAGACACAAGCACATGAAGAGACATTCTGTGCAAATGGGGTAGAAGGATTATTACCGTCAAAATGTCCGCATTACCCAAAGCAATCTACAGATTTATTGCAATTCCTATCAAAACTCCAATGTCATTTTTCATGGACATAGAAAAAAAAAATCCTAAGATTTGTGTGGAACCACACAAGATCCCAAATAGGCAAAAACCATCTTTAGAAATAAGAACAAAGCTGAAGGCATCACGCTTTCTGATTTCAAACTATGTAACAAAACGATAGTAATCAAAACAGTATGGTATTGGCATAAAAGGAGACACATAGATCAAAGGAACAGAATAGAGGGCCCAGAAAGAAACGTGCATATACAGTCAATTCAGTTACGACAAAGGAGCCAAGAAGATACATGGGGAAAGGATAGTGTCTTCACTAAATGGTGCAGGGAAAACTGGACAGCCACATGCAAAAGAATGAAACGGGACCACTGCAAACACCATACACAAAAACCAACTCCAAATGGATGAAAGGCTTAAATTTAAGACCTGAAATCATGAAACTCCTAGAAGAAAACATAGGGGGTAAGCTCTTTGACTTCAGTCTTGGCAATGATTTTTGGGGTTTGAAACCCAAAAATTTTAAAAAGCAAAGACAAGCAAGCAGGACTACATCAAACTAAGAAGCTTCTACACAGCCAAAGTAACCAGCAACAAAATGAAAAGGCAGCCTATGGGATGGGAAAAATATCTGCAAATCCTGTATCTGACAAGGGGTTAATATCCAAGAAATATAAAGTACTGACATCCCTTCATACCATAGGCAATCGAATTAAAAAAGGAGCAGAGGAATTGAACGGACCTTTTCCCAATGACGACAGACCAATGAACACCAGGTACGTGAACAGGTGCTCACCATCACTCATCATCAAGCAAATACAAATCAAAACCACAACGGGAGGTCACCTCACACCTGCGAAATTGGTTACTATCAAAAAGACAAGAGAACAAGTGTTGGCGACATTGTGGAGGCAAAGGGAACACCTGTGCACTGTTGGTGGGAACGTAATCTGGTGCAGCCACTATGATAGTATGGGGGTTCCTACAAACTGAAGCTATAACTACCATATGATCCATCAATCCCATTTCTGGGTAAAAACACCCAAAGGAAATGAAAACATGGGGAGCCTGGGAGTCTCAGCTGGCTAAGCATCCAATCCTTGGTTTTGGCTCAGGTCATGATCTTATGGTTCATGGGATCAAGCCCTGCATCGGGCTCTGTGCTGACAATGCAGAGGCTACTTGGGGTTTTCTCTCTTCCTCCCTCTCTGCGCCTCCAACTCTCTCTCTTTCTCTCTCTCTCAAAATAAATGAACTTAAAAAAAAACAAAAAACTATGCTGGACACCAGAGGCTGGGAGCAGGGAAATACTACACAGGTAGAGGTGCACTAGTACTTGGGGTGGCCTGTGAGAAGTCACAGATGAATATTAGGAGTTCTAGAGCGATCTCATACATACAAACCCCACAGAGGTATAGTTAATACATCGGTAGTGTAGATAAAATAGAGTCATAAAAAAAAAAATCAATTCAACGAAGGCAGGAAAACAAGAAAAAACAATAAAAACTAGATGGGACAAATAACAGCAAGATGGTAGATTTAAATCTAATCATATTTATAATTACATTAATGTCAATGGTCTAAACATGTAATTATCTTAAAAAATGTACTTATAAGGCAGAGAATATCAGACTACATAAAAAAAACTTAAGACCACTACATACTGTCTACCAGGAAGTCCGTTTATTTATTTTTTTTAGAATGTGCACATGCATGTGTGCGTGAGAGCAATGAGAGCGAGTGAGCGAGAGCACAAGCAGGGGCAGAGCAGTGGGAGAGGCAGCGGGAAGAGAATCCTAAGCAGGCTCCAAGCTCAGCGCAGAGCCAGGTGCAGGGGTCAATCCCACAACTGTGCGATCATGACCTGAGCCTGAATCAAGAGCCGGATGCCCAGCCAGCTGAGCCATCCAGGCACCGCCCCCCCCCCCGCCCCCAGGAAGCCACTTTAAATATAGACATAGGGAAGTTAAATTTTTTTTAATTTTTAAAAATTCATTAAATTTTAAATAATTATATTAAAAATTAAATTAATTTAAAAATTAAATTAATTTAATTTTTAAAAATGTTAGGCAAATAATTTTTTTAAAAAGCTGAACTGGCTATATTAACATTGAACAAGATAGATATGAAAACAAGTATTATTGGGGATGGGAGGGGAGAAAAGAACATTACAGAGTGAAAAGAGTCAATTCATCAAGAAGACAAAATATCCTAGTTGTTATGTACCCAGTACCTAAGCTCCAAAATACTTGAAGCAAAAACCAACAGAACATGAAAGAAAAAGTCTTCAGAGTTGGAGATTTAAATACCTCTCTTGGTAACTGATAAAATGCGTAAAAATTAATATTAGAGTAAAATTAAACCTGTAAGTAAACATTAAATCATTTTGCTTCTTTTTAAAAAAATTTTTTAATGTTTATTTATTTTGAGAGAGAGACAGGGGGAGAGAGGGAGACACAGAATCTGAAGCAGGCTCCAGGCTCTGAGCTGTCAGCACAGAGCACGACGCAGGGCTCGAACCCACAAACTGTGAGATCATGACCTGAGCCAAAGTCAGACACTTAACCGACTGAGCCACCCAGGCGCCCCTATTCATCTTCTCCTTGGAGGAAAAGCTTTTCCATCCTGAGAACTACAAGGACTGTCCGTTTCAATGTCTATGATTCACCTGCGTTTTGAATATATTATCTGAAATAATCCTCATGAAAACCCTAATGAAGTAGATGTTTACTTATTCCCAAATCACATCTTCTCTTAGGCCAGTTTCCTTATTGAAAATAAGAAAAGTAGACTAAGTGATCTCTAAATTTCCCTCCAGCTTTAATATTTCATGATCCATATAAAAAATTCTAGTGTCTATTTCTAAGAAGCTTAGAATATGGTTAGGGAGTTAAATACAAGTAAGTAATTTTAGGCACTAGCAAAAAGTACAAATAACCTTAACCAAGCAAAACTGTCACTATAACTTGAGTGGTGAATGGTTCTGAGGAATCAGGTTAAAGCCTGATTTAGTCAGTTAGAATGTAAGACACAGAACATACTGGAGATTCAGGGAGAGTAGAGAGAAAGGAAAAGGAAGGAAGGAAGGGAGAAGTGGGGGAAGGGAGGAAAGGGTGGAAAGAAGAGAGAGAAAGAGAGGAAAGAGAGAATTTTTTTATTAGCCAAGACTACATTGGGGTGATTAATGCAAAAATGCTGAGTCCCAGTGATCCCTCTAGAAAAACCAAACACATGTAAAGATGCAGACTGAGAATTATTAAGCTAAATGTCTTTTCCTTTCAGTGGATCACTTAAACAAGGCTCAGATAACTAACCATGAACAATTTTTTAGAAGCTAAATTTGAAATCACTAATCAATGAATTATACAGATCTTCAAATCAATTATTTTTTTAAAATGTTTATTTATTTATTCTTGAGTGAGAGAGAGAGAACAAGCAGGGGAGGGGCAGAGAGACACAATCCAAAGCAGGCTCTGACACAGGGTTCGAACCCAAGAACTAGGAGATCATGACCTGAGGTTCATGGGTTCGAGTCCCATGCTGGGCTCTGTGCTGACAGCTTGGAGTCTACCTCGGATTCTGTCTCCCTCTCTTTCTCTGCCCCTCCCCTGCTTGTGCTTGCTCTCTCACTCTTTCAAAAATAAACATTAAAAAATTTTTTTTAAAAAGATGAAAAACTGATCAAGCTTGAGTGCAGGCCACTTCTGAAACTAAAAACTTGAGGCAAACAGGGCTCCTGAGGTGGAAGGCACGCCTTACGCTTTGTAAAGGCCTCCCTGCCTCTACTCAAGCCCAGCTGCCCAGCGCAGCCCGGGCGAATTCGCCGGGGTCTGGGGGCTGACTGGAAGCGCAGGGCCTGTCCTCTGTGTCCCCGGTCCTCTAGGCGAACTATCGCCACGCTCCAGTCACGGAATGCGTAAGTCACAGGACGAAAGCGCACAGCACAGGCCTAGAGCCAGCGGCTCTGTGACAGCGCGGCGCGGCGAGCACGGCGAAAGGTACAGACGCGCCCGATCACTACGCCCTACACCTGAAACTAATGTAACACTGGGTGTCAACTACACTCACGTTAAATCTTTTTTTAATTAAAAATAATAAATGATCACAACCGGGCCCAGGCTGAGAAACAGACTGAGGGCCTTTTCATAAAGACCCATCTCCCAGAAGGCTCCCCGGGCCGGCCGCCCGCGCTTCAGGCCAGGACCATGGCCCTCACGGCCACTTCCGGCCCGGACAGTCCTCCCGTCGGAGCCTCTGTGCCCTGCCTTCCGGTGCCGGGGCCACCTCCTGGGTTTGGTAACCAGCTCGGAGCTCCCTGGCGGCCTTGGCACCCTACTCCCACTTCCTGCCCCTGCTGCTCCCCGCCCTGTCCCCCTCCCCCCCAACCTCGCTGCACCGTGTGCTCCCACACTTTTTTTGGTCTGGCTCCAAGCTAAGGCTGCCTGGCCATGCTGGACTGCGTCAGAGCCAGTGCCAGGCAAGCTGCCTACTAGCTCTGTGCCTCAGTTTCTTCATCTGTAAAATAAGGGTAATAATAACGTGCTTCCTAGGATTGGCATGAATAATAAAGGAGTTTATAAAATACATAAAGCAGGGCCTGGTGCGTAACAAGTACGACCACTACTAGTATTCCTTCTTTGTCTTTTCCAGGTTCAGTGGTAGCTGCAGCCATCCCCTCCTCCCTTGTGCTGCACAAGGGACCCGTCCCCTCTCTCCTGGAGACGGAGTAAATAGCCACGACACAGAGGCAGCACGGGACCCACCTCCAAGTGGCTTCCTCTCTTGAAATCTACAGGAACTGCTCCTGCACGACTTGTTCTGAAGGCGGGGCCATTTCCGGGTTAAAAATCTAACGTTCCCTACAACTCACTCGGACTGACCAATATTCTAAATTCAAGCGGATGTGAAATGTTACGATGTCGCGCGAGCCCGTTTGTCTGCGCTTCCAGTCTTCCACGTACTTCTGGCTCAATGCTTCAAAATCAGTACTTTATATGATCATGTTTTCATAGCACCTACTTAAGCGTTCTGAGGAACTAGTGTAAAAAGGAGGGCAGAGCGGCAGGCAAACAGAGGCAAAGATGACACCCGAGGAAGGGGCTGCGGGTATGAGAGCTCCAAGCCTGACGCTGCCCACTGTATGTCTCCCGAGCGGTTTGCTCAGATGTAAACTTGGGATGGTAGTGAACCAGGCTTACTTAGGGGCTTAGCAAGGATCACAAATGTCTCTTGAATGATACCACAATGTAAGGTTGTGAAGGTTAGGAAGACTATGACAACAACCCCTTAAGTGACTAAACCGAAGATAATATTTAATATTTGTATTTAGTATACTGAAACCTTCTAATGAAGAACAAAGAGAAGATCATCTGAGCACTATAAATAGTGATAAAGACTCATAATTAAAGGGACAGAAGCCCTTCCACTGGAGACATCTACAGACAGATCTAGAAAAAGACTAATAAACAAAGGCCTCAAAATTGTACCTCTTGAAACAAGATAATAACCTTCTTCTTTTTCTCAGCAGCAACGTAGTATGCAAATAACAAAAAAAATTTTTTTTTAATTTGAAATTACCTAAAGGTCTCTACATAAAACTTCTTAGTCTTAACAATATACCTATTGACAATGTGCACACCTCATAGTACAGCCGTCTTTTCAGGAGATTCTAAAGGATTAGAAGAAACCACATGATGAACGTAAAAAATAGTTCCATTCTGCATTAAATTATAACTAATGTTCTATATATGGGCAGAACAAAAACTAGATGCCATTTTTTTTTTTTTAAACTCCCAACACCAAATAATAATTCAGGAAAGAAGTACAAGTCACCATAGTGTTTTTGTGTCTTATTAGTGACCACAAAGTAAAAAAAGAAAATAACTTGCCTCTATAGCAAAGATTCCTTTGTCGCGCCCATATAATTTCATCTCTTCTGGAAAATGCTGAAAAGCATTTATGTAAGGAATATGTCCCTCTTCAACAAATCTGTATTTTTGGAAAGAAAGCTTCAATAAGTATGTGCTGATTTTGCAAAGTAGACAAAAGTAGACAAAATATCGGCTTTCAAAGACAAGGTAAGAATCAGTTGAGAATGTTGTTTCTGCCACGTATTCTCAAAGATGATAAATCTGAAAATATCAACTCTTCTCCGTGCCCACGTGTGGAGAAAACATTTAGCCAATTATCTAATGGTATCTTAAGTTTCTAAAGAGATGAAATCTTTCTAAGAAGCATGTGTCCTACTTGTCAATTCCCCACCAGGCTTGCAGACACGGCGTCCTTCTACCCCTCGACCCCCTCACATGATTAGCATCTGCTCTTGTTTTAAATCACTTCCCCAGGGAGACCTTCCTTGACCTGTGTTCCTTGTTAGAACACCTCCCTTTGTCTACCCTCCTGTCCTCAGCACCGATGACATCGCATAGCAGATGCTTGCCACTGGAAATAATTAAGGGAAGGGACCTTGCCCATTTGCTGACCACTCCATCCCAATGTCCGGTTCCTGGCAGCTGATCAAAGATTTTGAGTAAATTATGGAGTTGAAGAAAACTGCATATATATATAAATAAATGCACATACATATCTACTTACAATTCATTCATTAATTCGACAAATTTATTGGGAACTAAAACCTAGCACTATTTGAGGCTGTGGCCACATAGCAATGAACAAAATAGGAAAATACGCTTGTTTCTGAGGAGTTTATGTTCCAGTGAAAAGAGATGACAAACAAAACAAACAGATGAAATCTATAGCATGTTAAGTAGGAAAAGATGGGAAGGAGAAAAATGAAGCAGGAAAGAACGCAGAGTGAGGAGGGGGCTTGCAACCTGGGCCATATGTATGTTCGCATCTGTTAGACGTTTAAAACACGAAACGGTTAAGGAAAATAAGATAAAGACAAGAATAAGGGAATAAGTTGTACAAATGTTCTGCATCAAAGCTTTTGTTGTTGCTAGAGCTAACCTGACACCTAGTTTTTAGCTGTCTATGTGTTAAAGAATTATATTGATTCAACTTTAATTTCAGATTAAAAATGTGATTTAACTTTTTAGTCTACTAATAGTTGAGAATTAAGTATTATGTAAAATTAGTGCTTTGTTGGGGCCCCTGGGTGGATCCGTAGGTTGGGCGTCTGACTTCAGCGCAGGTCATGACCCCATGGTTTGTGGGTTCGAGTCCCGTGTCAGGCTCTGTGCTGACAGCTAAGAGCGTGGAGTCTGTTTCAGATTCTGCCTCCCTCTCGCTCTGCCCCTCCCCCACTCGTGCTCTGTCTCTCTCTCAAAAAATAAACATTAAAAAAAATTTTAATAAATCAATATTTGTGGAATGAATGCATGCTGGGTATTTTTATTTATTGTTGTTGTCGCTAGGTAGGCAGGGTTCTTTAAAGGCTGCTTTCAGATTTATGAATTTATTCTAAGGACTATGGATGTTGCTAAAGGATTAAACCAACACATAGGATGAGTCTAAGACAGATGGGTACTGGGGCCAGGCAGGTATTGTATTTCCTTCAAATCAATGTTCTTTAAATACTTTTCCAAGTTTGGCAGTAGTTGTCAAACTTTAGCATCCCTAAGAATCCTCAGGATGACTTATTAAACCAGAGGTTACCAGGCCTTACCCCCAGAGTTTCTGACTCAGGAGGTTGGAATGGGTTAGAGTTTGGTGAGAGTCTGCAGCCCTAATAAGTTCTCAGGTGATACTGATGCTGCTGGTCAAGGGACCACACTTTGAGAACCTGTGACTGAGAGCTCCTTCTCTGAGAAAAAGAGGAAGAGGGTCAGTGGTAACAGTCCCCTTTCCTGTTGCGCGAAGTAATTAGACTCGGGGTTTGCAAATTTATATGTCTCACAGAGCAAAATAAAAGCCCTCCAGCTAACTAGATCCAATCTCCTTGAAGGCACTTCAGAATTCTCCTTTAAGGGAGGGGGGAAAGGAGGGTGGAGGAGGGAGGGAGACAAGTGTGGAGGGTCTTGCCCCCATCCTTCCAATCGTGTATGAGTCTCCCTGAGAAGAATTACTGGTGAGTACTATTCTCTCCATCTGTTAGATCTCCAGGAGTCTTGTCCCCCCTTACAGATGGCCCTGGGTAGCTGGACAGCCCCTTTGCTCTAGCGACAGGATTTGATGGTTGTTTCCATGAGGCCGCTGGCTTATGGAAAGGAAAATGGGTGGGGGCGGCACCAGCCTGCAGACACGGGGCCCTGGGCGGTTGCTAAGTAATCCGGGTGGGTTCCGGAGGGAATGGGGAGAAATACGGTCTCAAGCATGGCTGACAGGATGTAATGACTGACTGCAGACGTGAAGAAAGGAAAGAGTCAAGGATTCTTAGGTTTCTGAATAGGGGGAAACAGAGTGCATGGTATTTACGAAGAAAGAAAACACGAAAAGGCGCTGAATGAAAGACGAAACCTCCTTCTGCCACGCTGATTCTGAGATACCGTAAAGACACCCCAGTAGTGCCCAACAGGCAGCCGTATGTATGAACAGACGGTCTGACCCTCACTAGACAAGTCCGGGCTGCAGTTATAAATTTGGGCGGCGTCACCATCGTGTAGATGGTAATTAAAGCCCTGGGAGAAGATGAGATCACCCAGCGAAGGCAGAGGGAGCAAGGTGAGGTTTTAACCTAACAGTAAAATTCATTGAATCATGGACTATCTGCATGCAGAGCTAATCACCCCTGAGAAAAGCCTTGTTATTTGGTTGATGTGGCCAAACTCAAAGGCACTATCATCATTTACTGGAGGCATTTTATTTAATCAAAGGGCCTAGTACCGATGATGGTGATGAAGACAACGAAACAGCAGTAACCAGCACTGCGTTCTTACTACGCACCAGGCACTGCTGTGAGTACCCTCCGTGTACTACTCATGACTGGATGGGGTTACAGCTCTCTGAGGTAGATGTTATTATTCGCTCCATTTCATCAGGGATGAAACAGAGGCAAAGAAAATTTAATAATTTACTCAAGGTCACAGGATTCAAACCCTGGAGTCTCGTTCTAAATCTATGCTCTTAGAATCACTCTACACACTGATTAAACCTAATGCCATTATTTAGAATACATACAAAGCAAGGGAAATATTAACACACTAACGATTTTGGCACATCTTCTATTTAATGAGAAAGTATTATAGACAATGCCCTAATTTACTCATTAACTATAAAACACTGTAAATTAGCTGCAATAATGTAAATACTGACCATCTACTAACAGGTTTTTCTAGTAGTTTTGTTTTCAATTTACCTTATAAACACAGACAACCCATACTGCAGCTCTTGACAACACCAGCATATGCTTTTGAGTAACTACTAGTAACCATTTGCCAACGTAAGGGTCATCTGTTGATCTTCTCTCTTAGAAATGCAAAATACTTAATACCACTACTCAGGTACTGGAGTGTTACTTTTCATCTTCAGAGCATTTTATTCACATCAGATAATTAGTTTTCCAACCACCGTGTAAGGTAAACACCATTATTTCACATATATAAATAAGGAAACCAAGGAGACGAACCACCAGCCAGGGAAGGATTACATTTCTACTCAATCTTTCCGTTCTCTTCCTCAAGTAAAGCTTCCTTGTCATAGTCAAGATCTCCAAAGGCTGTCCCCCAGTTCACACAGAGCACCAGCAAAGAGGTCATCCTAGGAGAGGCCCAGCTTACCTCAAGAGATCTGAGAGGGTAAGAGTCTCTCTCTGCCACAGCAGTGACAGGTAGCAGAAGGCAAGTGTCCTTGGTACCGTCATCTTTATGATCCCCTTCTCCTTCCGTAACGAATATTCCACTCCATCCAGAGAGCCAGAACAGATGGATGCCGTTTCTTAGGGAATAAATGGAGATTTTTTTTTAAGTGCAAATAACTATTTGGACAACATGAGAAGAAAAACAACAAAAAAAATCCAAAGAGGCATTTTCAATATCTTAAAATCAAGCTATCACTGATACAATCTTTACAAAGAGCAATCTGGCAATAAAGAGCAATGATGGTTTAGAGGAAATTAGCTAGAAAGATAATGCAGGTTCTTTATGGGAGTGGGATGGGCTGAGACTCTAAAGAGGGACTTGACCTGCTTGAATGTTTTCATAGTAGACAGGAGCCATTTTCCAAATAAGTAAAACAATTACAAATACAAGTAAGATAAACAATTACAAAGCAAAGCAAACAGTGTGGAGCTGCTTCGGTCCAGGCCCCAACCTACGCGTCCCTTTGTGTGAGGGGACAGACACACAGTGTTTCAGAAACACCGGCTAGGACAGCGTCTCAGCCCACTCCCAGCCTCCAGGCGCCCTTCACCACAGGACATTACGTGTCCTTGCTCCTTCCTTCAACACTCACTCATCGCATGCTCTGTGCCCCTGTTCTAGGTCAGGGGAAAGGACAGTGAACGGTGTTGCACCTCCCTTGGAACGTAACATTCTAGCAACGGGGAGATGGTCATGAAAGAGAAAAAAAAAACAATAACTGACAGACGGTGGTAAGTGTATGCAGGGGATACAAAGTGATGGGAAGAGAAGAGACAGGAGCTACCTGATACAGATGGTCAAAGAAGCTTCTTTGGAAGGTGGCACCTGAGCAGAGACGTGAATACACTCAGACAGGAAGCCCTGAGGAGCTCAGGAAGAACACGGCATTCATCAGCAGGATGAACACGGAGGAGCACCAAGGGGGGAGGGGAGGCGGTAGGAAATGATAAGAAAAAAAGAAACGGGGGTGCCTGGCTGGCTCGGTTGGTTAAGTGCCTGACTCTTGATTTTGACTCAGGTCATGATGATTTCGTGGTTCGTAAGTTCGAGCCCCACATGGGGTTCCACACTGTCAGCAGTGAAGCCTCCCTGGGATTCTCTGTCTCCCTCTCTCTCTGTCCCTTCCCTATTTGCTCTCTATTACTTCTCTCTCTCAAAATAAACAAACATTTAAAAAATTAAAAAAAAAAAGAGAGCCAGAAACCATATTTCACAAGGCTTTATAGGTAATGTTTTGTGTTTTGGATTTTATTCTGAGTATTATGAGGAGTTTCTGGAGAGTTTTTTTTTTTTTTTTTTAATTTCTAGGAGAGAGAGAGACAGCGTGAGCAGGGGAGGGTCAGAGAGAGAGGGAGTCACAGACTGAAACAGGCTCCAGGCTCTGAGCTGGCAGTCAGCACAGAGCCCGACGCAGGGCTCGAACCCACGAACCGTGAGATCATGACCTAAGCAAAAGTCAGACGCTTAACCGACTAAGCCACCCAGGCGCCCCAGTTTCTGGAGAGTTTTAAACAGAAAAACCACTTGATACCATCTGTGTTTTTAAAAAGCTCTCTCCAGCTACTGTATGAAGAATGGAGCCTTCAGAGGGCGAGAGTGCCCAGAACACGCCGTCCCAGACAGAGATGACAGGCACTTGGGCTGGGACAGCAGCACTGCAGGTGGGGAGAAGTGGTCGGAATCTGGACATATTTTGAAGGCAGAGTCAGAAGAATTTGCTGATGGGGGCACCTGGGTGGCTCAGTCGGTTAAGCGTCAACATGGGCTCAGGTCATGATCTCCCGCTTCATGGGTTTGAGCCCCACATCAGGGTCTGTGCTGACAGCTCGGAGCCTGGAGCCTGCTTCGGATTCTGTCTCCCTCTCTCTCTGCCCCTTGCCTGCTCCCACTCTCTCTCTCTCTCAAGAATAAATAAACATCAAAAAATTAAAAAAGAAAAAAGAATTTGCTGATGGACTGAACATAAAGTATGAGAGAAAAACGGAAGGCAAGGATGAGTGTGAGTCTGAGCCTGAGCTACAAGCAGAATGAAAACGCCATCTATTGAGACAAGGAAGACGGCAAAAGGGCAGGTTTGATGAAAGAAAAGTTTCAGAATTACACGTGTTAAGTGAAGACCCTACTAACTGCACAAATAGAAACTGCACCCTATTTATATACAAATAGACAGTTGTATATAAAAATATGTAGTTTGGAGGAAAACCTCGAGATAGAAATTTCTGAGCCGTCACGATGCAGCTGCTGTTTAAAGCTAGAAGTAGGGTTAGTAGAAAGCAGGGCTAAGAACGACCCGTCCCCCCAAACTCCACATTTTCTTGGACAAAACTCTCCAAACTATTCCTCAAAATCCTTCTTTTCCCAAATCCTATAAATCCTTTCCTCGTAGCATTTATCGATAACGGAACTTTTTAATGAATGTGTGCGTTTATTTTCCAACTCCTCCCACTACAATCTAAGCACCTGGAAGGCGGACGACCTCGCTCACCACCGGGTCCCCGGAGCCCCAAGCAGGCCCTAGCATGAAGGAGGAACCCAGTAACCATTTGGTGGCAAACAGGCTGGCAGTTCAAGACTCTCATCCCGGTGAAATGATCCTTAAAACACGCAAAGACGCAAGGTGGAGGCACGTTGCAGCAGTGCTGCGGAGGATGTGAAACAGATTAAAAACAACCTAAGTGACAGGAAGAGAAACTTAATTAAATAACTCCACGCGAAGGAACACTGTGTGCCATTCACTTGCTGCTTCTGTCAATGCTTCTCAAAGTGGAGTCCCTACACCCGCTGTGTCAGAGCCACCTGAGAACTTCCCAGAGATGGAAAGGACCGTACCTACCAATCTGCGGTCTAACAAGGCTTCCAGGTGATTCTGAGGGATGTTAAAGTTTGAGGATGACTGTTTTAAAAGAATTTAGAAGGACACAGATTTCTATAAAGTCTTCTATTAAAAAAATACATATATATAACAGCACATAGAGGTTTCCAGTGAAGACGGCAGAATGAAAACACACAGCGGTCTTTGCTCTGTCCCACTGCTTAGAATTACAGAGGAATTTTTTAAAAGACATAAACTAAAGAACAAATAACACGGGAAAGGAGGCAATAACAATAAAATTTTATTTTTTTAAAGTTTATTTATTTGGGGGCGCCTGGGTGGCTCAGTTGATTAAGTGTCCGACTCTTTTTTTTTTTTTTTAATGTTTTATTTATTTCTAGGAGACAGAGAGACAGCGTGAACAGGGGAGGGTCAGAGAGAGCGAGAGTCACAGACTGAAACAGGCTCCAGGCTCCGAGCTGGCAGTCAGCACAGAGCCTGACGCGGGGCTCGAACCCACGAACCGCGAGATCATGACCTAAGTGAAAGTCGGACCCTTAACCGACTAAGCCACCCAGGCGCCCCCTAAGTGTCCGACTCTTGATTTCAGCCCAGGTCATATCTCACGGTTCGTGAGTTCGAGCCCTGTCTCAGACTCCACACTGACAGTATCTGCTTGGGATTCTCTCTCTCCCCCTCTCTCTCTCTGCCCTACCCCATTGCTCACTTGCTCTCTCAAAATAAGTAAACAAGATTTAAAAAATATGTTTAAATAAATAAAATAAAATTTATTTCTTTTTGAGAGAGAGAGAGAGAGAGCTCATGAGCAGAGGAGAGGTAGAGAGAATCCCAAGCAGACTCTGCACTGTCAGCATGGAGCCTGACATGGGACTCCAATCCACGAACCCGTGAGATCATGACCTGAGCTAAACTCAAGAGTTGGACGCTTAACTGACTGAGCCACCTGGGTGCCCCAGCAATAAAATTTTAAAAGTTAGAAAGCATACAGACAGGTGATTACTGCCTCAGCAGTGTTGAGAAAGGTGGATTCAAAGCTAGCAGTAGAGAAAACCATAAACCAATGTAACTTTCCCCTGCGAACCTCTAAAGAAAGCTCCAGAATTGGTTAAATCCTGGAAAGTGGGTGAAGGTAGGTCTAACACCAGAAAGATTACTTGAAAGTCTGATTGAGAAGCAGTTAGACACTCAGACTCGTACCCCAACCCCATCCGGCAAATGCCTGCCCTTTCCCAATGTGGGTAGAAAACTGGAAGTTTCTTCTCTGGCGAGAGTAAAACGAAGGGTCTCTGGAATAGGGTATGTCAGTCATACACACAGTTGAGAGTAGGGTGGATCATGGAAAACAGCAAGTGCAAGTGTAGTGTTGAGTACTGAGAGGACCCCCACCCCCACATTCCTCTCAGGCCTCCTTCCCAGAACAGCCAGGATTACACCCTCCAAACAGGACTCAGAGATTTCTCTTGAAAATCCTATCAGCTCAGGGGGAGAAGATTTAAAGATGATAATGCTAGAGGCCTGCTAAGAAAATAACCCAGCTAGATCATGCACAGTGCAACTAGCAAAACTCACTATGGACACAAGGCTTTCACTCAGTTTTTGAGTCTCTTTTTAAAAAAAATTTTTTTAATATTTTTATTTATTTTGAGAGAGAGAGAGAGAGAGAGAACGCAAGCAGGGGAGAGGCAGAGAGAGAGGGAGACACAGAATCTGAAGCAGGCTCCAGGCTCTGAGCTGTCAGCACAGAGCCTGATGCAGGGCTTGAACTCATGAACTGTGAGATCATGACCTGAGACAAAGTCACTTGACTGACTGAGCCACCCAGGCGCTCTTTCAGTCTCCATTCTTAAGAAGACCAGCCATATTAGGCTCATAAATATTTGAAGAAAACCTCTAATACAAAAAGCAGAAAACAACATAATCAATTCAAGGGAAAATATTATCAACATCATATCAATATCCTCAGGAAAATAAGAAAAGATCCTCCACAAAAACAAGGGAGTAAACCAGGAAGGATGAAATAAGGTCAAGGAAACAAGGAATTTAACAAAAGAGGGGTGAGAGAGTCTTCAGGATTGCAGTAAAGAGATACAAAGACAGTCACGTCACAGGTTTAGAGACACTTCATTGTGGATTAGGGTAGGTCAGAAGCTCCACAAAGACTTCTCCCAGAAGATGAAATTGGTAGAATATCTAAGAAATTGAGAGATTTTCAGGACTGGGAGGAAGTGTGGAGACACACTAGCAATAAATTGTAGATTAGTAATAAATAAACTGAAAACTAAGTGAGTGAGAAGACAATTCTCAACTCTGAGAAAAACCAAAGGATCTACAGTAAGTGTAATCATAGCAAGTTATGTGGCTCACAGTGGGCTAGCAAAAAATTATAATCGTACTGGGAAGACAGAGATAAAGAAATGCACAATCGTGTGCTGGTGACTGCATGGGGAAGGCGCAGTGAGTAAGGTATGAGGGAGCCAACGTTCATCTTCTATAGTCGGAACTTAACAGCTAATGTCCAAAAGCAGAAATCAAGATGTCGTACTATAAGCATATGCTATGGAGGTATGGGGGCTACAGGGGCGCCTGGGTGGCTCAGTCAGTTAAGCATCCGACTTCGGCTCAGGTCATGATCTCACAGTTCGTCAGTTGGAGCCCTGCGTTGGGCTCTGTGATGACAGCTCAGAGCCTGGAGCCTGCTTCAGATTCTGTGACTCCCTTTCTCTCTGACCCTCCCCTGCTCCCATGCTCTCTCTCTCTTTCTCTCAAAAATAAACAAACATTAAAAAAATTTTTTTTGGAGATATGGAGGTTGCAGAAGAGCTGAAAAAGAACGTCTCTTGGGAACAACACATTTAGGGGAATAATAGACTATAATTTTTTCATATCAAACATCATAAATCTATCTGATTTACGTGCATATAAAATTTTGATTAAAAAATTTAAAGAATGAAGTAGTTTACATTTTTGTAAAAATGAAATAATAAAACTCTTTCCCTTTCTCTCTCTATATACATGAATAAAAAACTTTCTGGAATGATCTACTACAGCGAAGTGGTTTGTTTCGGGATGGTACAATAACTGGTGATTTTCCTTGTGACTGTATTTTATAGTTGTGAAGTAAGAGTTGTATCAGTACTCACTTTACACGTAAAAATGAAAATAAAGCTCTAAGGATCATCATTTACTAAAAGCAAACACCAAAACAAAAACTCTTCACATAGGGAAATAATCTGGGGCGCCTGGGTGGCTCAGTCAATTAAGCACCTGAATTCAGCTCAGGTCATGGTCTCTCAGTTCACCAGTTAGAGCCCCGCGTTGGGCTCTGTGCTGACAGCTCGGAGCCTGCAACCTGCTTCAGATTCTGTGCCTCCAGACTCTTCCCCTCCCCTGCTCTCATACTGTCTCTCTCTCAAAAATAAATAATAAACATTAAAAAAAATTGTTTAAAGACACAAAACATAGGGAAACAATCATGGTACTCTAAAAGACTTGGAAGACTTGAGAGTCCTAGTCCAGAGGACAGCTGGAGTTCAGGCCTGCCTGACAACATGGAAAGGAAACTCCGAAGATTCACTGGGCCCAGCTGTTCTAGGATTCTAACTTCTTTACCTCTTTGGACACAAAAAATAACTTGTCTGAGATCTGTGTCACTGTGCAGTCCAGCAAGTAATGTGGAGATGCTGATAAAAGGAATTTTCACTCTTTAGAGGGAAGAGACTTGCAAAGAAACAGTCCACACAAGAAATGTTCTGTTACAAATTTTATATAATCACACAACCCAGGTTTCCACAGTCCCTAACACTAGCAACCTCCCAAAGAACTCTGTCAGCACACATCAAGATTCTAGTAATCTATAATACGAGCCTGGTCTGTTCTCTGAGGTCTGTTTTCCACCATTTTTTTTTTTTAAATGTTTTATTTATTTCTAGGAGAGAGAGAGAGAGAGACAGCATGAACAGGGGAGGGTCAGAGAGAGAGGGAGTCACAGACTGAATCATGCTCCAGGCTCTGAGCTGGCAGTCAGCACAGAGCCCGACGCGGGGCTCGAACCCACGAACCGCGAGATCATGACCCAAGCGAAAGTCGGACGCTTAACCGACTAAGCCACCCAGGCGCCCCTCCACCATTTTTTTTTTAAATGTAGTGTAGAAACAACTAGAATCATGAATAAATGCATTGAGAAGGTCTATGCCTATTACCTTAAATATACTCTTTATCTATTTTAAATTATGGAATTAAATCAGAAAGTAAAACTCACACACGATATGACAAATTTTGCTTCAGTCAATGATTAGAAATCGGGCATATCATCTTTGACTCTTACCTATCTTACCACGTGGCTAAGATCTCTCATTTCTCTGCTGGAACTTTTCTTTGAAAATTCTGAGCCCACAAATATATGATCTTTATTGAGCTAGCTTTGTTCTTTCTGGATCTACTTATTGTTTAACACCCTTTAAAAATCACACAAAAAGGGTGCCTGCATGGCTTAGTTGGTTAAGCATCCTACTCTTAATTTCAGCTCAGGTCATGATCTCATAGTTTTTTGAGATCGAGCCCTGCCTAAGCTCTGCACTGACACAGTGGAGCCTGCTTAAGATTTTCCTTCTCCCTCTGCCCCTCCCCGGCTCACGCTCTCTTTCTCTCAAAATAAATAAATAAACCTAAAAAAATTTTTAATAAATAAAAATCACACAGAAGTACTCGTGGAAAAATGTACCTTTTTAAAAACTGCACTAAGATTTAATTTACCTTTCTCCTAGCCATATGATTTAGCAAGTCATTCTTTCTTGCTAGGCCAAGTTCCTTCCCTTGAAATATGAAAAGACTGGACTAAATTATTATTTTTTTAAGTTTTATTTTTATTTATTTTGAGAGAGACTGAGAGAAAGAGTAGGGGAGTGACAGAGAGAGACTCCCAAGCAGGGTCCGCACTGTCAGCACAGAGCTCGATTCAGGGCTTGAACTCCCGAACCGTGAGATCATGACTTGAGTTGGAGTCGGAAGCTTAACCAACTGAGCCCACCCAGGCACCCTTGAACTAAATTACTTTTAAGGTACATTATCAGCTTTAAAATTCTAGGTAGTCTGATTCTCATTTTTACCTGATTGTGATGCTTTGCTGATGGGGAAAGGCTTCTGAGTACGGCCATCAGGCTGAGAATCTGTTCCACTTTCAACAAAAGAAAGGCAGCTGAAGTCACTCAGCCCCTCGGGCTCACTATCCCAGTCTGAATGACTCGGGTTGTCTTCTAATACCTATTTGCAAAATAATATACACAAAATTATTACACAGGAATTGAAATCACAGTTAATCCCCAGAAGCCTAACCAAGTCCTGCCTGTCGGAAGCACCATAAGGTAAAGTATCCTAGAGAACTGTGACCGTCTGCCAAGTTCCTAAGACCAAAGACCTTACCCGCGACAGAGTGCCCCCCGGCAGCTCCTGGCAATGCTCCTGGAGAAGGGCTACAGGCCGGCTGCTTCCTTCTCCCCGGAGCCAACATCTCCCTTGTAGCTCTAGGAGCTACAGCAACGCACACATCGGCAAGGACGCCATGCGCACTGCCGGCTTGTCTTCACTTTGTATCTACGTTGATTCCATTTCTCCCGCCTGCACTACCCTTCCTTCTCTCGCTCTCCAATACGTTGCTTACTCTATTATGCTGTCTCTCAATCAACTCTTCTTCCTATGAGTTCTTGATTCCCTGAATTCCTGGGGCACTTTACCATTTATAACACTTAACTGATAAGGATGTACTGTCTCATACCATTGTCTAATGTTTCACACACGTATTGCTGAAATGCGGCTGGTTACCTAAAGGTCTCATTGGCTGACATTATCTTGAGGAAACTGATCGCAGTCAAAAAGCCACACTGTTAGTTGTGCAGACCAAGAGACTCAATCTTTTTTCTTTTTTCCCAAGAGACTCAATCTTATGGAGAGGAGGCAAGACTCATGTGAAGGAAACTCACAAGAGAATAAAGCAAATAAATAAATTAAAAAAAAATTTTTTTTTAATTCAGGGACGAGATGCTTGTGTCCTCTGTTACTGTTAAGCATGCTCCCTCTCTACAGGTAAGCATGAGACAAGGTACCCCATAAAACTGGCAGATGAGCATGGACTTACTGAGAAAACTGAAGCAATCAGAAGAAAATGTCCACAAGCTTATGCAGGCGACCATCTGCCAGGAACTTGATCGTGTACTCTACTCCCTGTCTGTTTCTTCTGGTGGACTATCCAAGCTCTCATCTAAAAGGCCAGCTTCTCCCTCTGTGCACCCAATTCTACCCCATCTACTCAAAGATTATCCCTCACTTCTACTGTCTCTATCTCTCCATTGAGAACTTCTTCTCTTCTATATCATTCCCATCACTACACAGATATGCCATCATTTATCCCACTTAAAAAACCTTCCTGGATTCCGTCTACAACATAAATTCTTTATATTTTGCAACAAAATGTCTTGGAAGAGTGATCCAGACTCTCTGTCTCCAATTTCTTCCCAGTCTACCTTATACCTCATTCTTGTTATAAGATTTTATTTTTTTTTTGAAGGGAGGAAGGACAGAGGGAAGAGGGAAAGAGAGAATCTTAAGTAGGCTTAAGATGGCCCCCCAATATATGAAAAAATGCTCAATATCACTCATCATCAAGGAAATACAAATCAAAACCACAATGACATACCACCTCACACCTGTCAGAATGGCTAAAATCAACAACTTAGGAAACAACAGATATTGGTGAGGTTGTGCTGAAAAGAGGACCTTCTTGCACTGCTGGTGGGAATGCAAACAGATGCAGCTGCTCTGGAAAACAGTATGGAGCTTCCTCAAAAAATTAAAAATAGAACAATCCTACGACCCAGCAACTGCACTACTAGGAATTTATCCAAAGGATACAAAAATGCTGATTCAAAGGGCACATGCACCCCAATGTTATCGCAGTGCTAACAACAATAGTCAAGTTATGGGAAAAACCCCAATGTCCATCAACTGACAAATGAATTAAGAACATGTGGTGTATATGTATACAATGGAATATTACTCGGTGATGAAGAAGAATGAAATCTTGCCATTTGCAACAATGTGGATCTAACTAGAGGGTATTATGCTACGCGAAATAAGTCAGTCAGAGAAAGATATCACATGATTTCACCCATATGTGGAATTTGAGAAACTTAACAGATGATCATAGGGGAAGAGAAGGAAAAATAAGATAAAAACAGAGAGGGAGGCAAACTGTAAGAGACAAACACAGAGAAAAAATTGAGGGCTGATGGGGGTGGGGAAAATGGGTGATGGGCATTAAGGAGGAGGGCACTTGTTGGGATGAGCACTGGGTGTTGTATGCAAGTGATGAATCACCGGATTCTACTCCTGAAGCCAAGACCACACTGTATATTAACCAACGTGCAAATTAAAAAAAATTAATTAAAAAAAATATTGTCTGTCCCAGTACATTCAAGATATTTCTCTTGAGTTTATTTAAATTCACTGACCCAGATTCAAAAAGGATGTTTCCTGGGGCGCCTGGGTGGCTCAGTCAGTTAAGCATCTGACTTTGGCTCAGGTCATGATCTCATGGTCTGTGAGTTCGAGCCCCACATCAGCTCTGTGCTGACAGCTCAGAGCCTGGAGCCTGCTTCCGATTCTGTGTCTCCCTCTCTCTCTGCCCCTCTCCCAGTTGTGCTCTGTCTCTCTCTCTCTCAAAAATAAACATTTAAAAATAAAATAAAAATAGAAAGGATGTTTCCGCCCTAATTGCTTAGGTGAGTCCCTCTTTCATGATTGTCTATTGCGCAGCTTACCTCCTCTAACCTTCTCGTTCTCAGGGCCTATTCCCTTCCCTCAGACCCAGGCTCCTTAGTCCTGGGCCACACAGTTCTGCATGTGGAACCCAGGAGACCCCAAACCAACAAGAAAACGCTGAGCCAAGTTTCTAAGCTCTTAACAAATGTGTGTCAAATACATTTGATTTGATTTTGATTCAGAATCTCTTCTTGGCCCTGGAGAGTAAGTACCTCACACCAAACATCGAAGTTTATCAGACTTGCCTTTCTCAGCAGTGGAATCCTCCCCGACCCCAAATAAAATGTCCCTTGGCATGTTCGTAAAACAGTTAAAAGCAAACTAAAATATATAAACATAAATGTTTTGGGGGATGGGGGAGGGGGTGGTGAGGCACCCAGACTTATTTTTCTTCACATAAAGACTGCTGAGTAGAGGGTCGCCTGGGTGGCTCAGTGGGTTAAGCGTCCAACTTTGGCTCAGGTCATGATCTCGCCATTCCCAAGTTTGAGCCCCGCATCGGGCTCTGTGCTGACAGCTCAGAGCCTGGGGCCTGCTTTGGATTCTGTGTCTCCCTCTCTCTCTGACCCTCCCCTGCTCGTGCTCTGTCACTCAAAAATAAATAAACATTAATAATAATAATAATGATAATAATAATAATAAAAGACTGCTAAGTAGAGATAACTGAGCTGAATCTTGAAATACCAGGTTGGATAAGTGGGTTTTCCAAGCACAAAGAATAACATGCCAAAAAACACATTTTAATACCAAAATTAATAGAAATTGCTTAAACTTCTATTGAGAACTTAACTGCAAATTTCTTTCTTTCAACTGGTCAAATAAGAAATGAAAATTGATTCCCATGTCTAGATCAGCGACCCCGTCCTTCTGGACCATGACAGAAACCTCTTCACTGATGCTTCTCTGACAAGCATCATATATCCAGATGAGGCTGAACCTGTTTTCAGCTCTGCCTCACTCTAGAAAGGTCTTTTCATCCTGCGTTTCAGACTTGTGACTTACCGTAGCCTTTCTTCTGCTGGTATAAATTGGGTTTTTACAATAGGCCTGCTTGCTCTTCTGAAGGTAGCGCTTCCAAAAATTATGTAAAACTTCATTCTAAAGTAGAAGGGAAGTGAGTGTCATTCAGGTGACAACAAACACACTGGTGCATCTCTACCACTTGTACTTCACATGCTGCCCTCCATCCACACGTATTCTTACCTTCCTTTCTTACTCGCCTGAAAAATTATCATCACAGAATCAGGTGTATGGCAAACACTGAATAAATTCTTCATACATCTCTGATTTTAGAGAAAGCAGAGACTAATTCTGTAAAGGTCACCTAGTTGAAGCCCTTCCTTTTGCAAGTTAAGTAAATTAAGAGAGAAAGCAATCAACTTCTACAGGACTACACTTCTGGTTGGAGGCAGAGCTGCTGCTGGGTCCAAGTGGAAGTAAAATAAAACAGAACAAACAGAACAACTGCTCTGTTATTCATCAGCTACTTGGCACGGGGCACCCGTTAGCTCTAACACAGCGCTGCAGGGCGGCCGTTATCCCCATTCTACCACCTCGGAAACCGAGTGAATTGGTCACCCAGCCACTAAGTAGATAAACCAAGAATAGGATTTGGAGTCAGTTTTGGTTCCAGAGCCTGGGTTCTTAGAATCATGCTGTTCCTGTGCCATTTAAATGGTCAGGTCTAACGGATTATGTTCGTTGGCTAATTTCAGACAAACCGTTTTCAGGATCAACCTCGATGAAGTGGGCAGAGACTACACAGGAGTAAACCCTGCTGCAGCTATTTGGTACAACTACATGAAACTATAAATTAAAAAGCATTTGTACATAGGATGACTGGGAAGAAACCAGATGCCCAAACCCCTAGACTACCAGCAATCTTCCCCAAGTCGATGACCACCATGGATGCCATCTGGTCTCTCATGTTTTTGAATTTTTAATTCCTATCATACTTTTCGGGGTAGGGCCAGCCTCCTTTTAGGCTATAAACTGATCTCGAGGGCACTCTTTTTGGCTTGACCCAAATGCTGGTTTGAACAGCAAAGGCTCCTCTACAAATCTTTCCTGGGTGACTTCAGTCCACATTGATCTTTCTCCCTTCTCTTTTTACCCTTAATGTCATTTATGGGCACATCATTCTATCAGTTCATTTTTTTAAGAAAGTATCTTTTTTTTAAGTTTATTTTGAGAGAGAAAGAGAGAGCAACCAGGGGAAGGGCAGAGATCGGGGCCGGGGAAGAATCCCAAGCAGGCTCAGAGCCCGATGCGAGGCTTGATCTCACAAACCAAACCATCAGATCATGACCCAAGATGAAATCAAGAGTTGGATGCTCAATCAACTAAGCCACCCAGGCGCCCCTCTAGCATTTCGTGTTTACTCATTCCACATATGTGTAAAACGCTCTCTATAACTAGGCTGGGTCTCTTAGCACCTGGTTTCCAATAATGGGCACGAAGCAAGTGTATAATTACTACCTGTGGCTCAATAACTGGCTTTTTAAAGAATTCCTGAAATGGCTTCAATCAGATGAAAAAACACAAAATTCACATAAGAGCAGGGACTGCGGGACTCCAGAGGAACAGCAAAGTCCAAGTGTGCCACCTGGGAACTTGTTAGAAATGCAAATTCTTGGGGCACCTCATGGGGTTCCGTGCTTGGGATTCTCTCTCTCCCCCTCTCTCTGCCCTTCCCCTGCTACACACACTCGTTCTCTCTCTCTCAAAAATAAACAAACATTAAAAAGAAAAAAAAAAAAGAAATGCAAATTTCAGGGCCTTCCTCCAGATCTACTGAATCGGAAACACTAGAATGAGGCTCAGCAGTCTGTGTCTTAACCAGCCTTCCTGGCGATACTGGGACACATTTGAGACCCACTGGTGTCACGTACCACTCCCCAAAGTGCGTTCTGAAACTCAAGTCCTGGTGGTTGCCACACACACACGTGCACTAAAGGATTTTCTCAAGTTGTGAAAACTGCCTACTACTTCCCCTTGGCAATTAAACAATCACGTTAACACACAGAAGGCACCAAAAAGTCTGCAAAGTTATTTGTTTTACTTCATTTAACCCAATGTTTCCTAAATATTGAAATTAAATATACTTATATTAGTATTTAATATTTAATATTGAAGACTAAAACATTTTTTTAAGTTAATTTGAGACAGAGAGAGTGTGAGTGCGGAAGGGGCAGAGAGAAAGGGAGAGAGAGAGAATCGCCTTGAACTCATGAAACCGCAGATCATGACCTGAGTGAAATGAAGAGTCAGATGCTTAACTGACTGAGCCACCCAGGCGCCCCTGAAGACTGAAACCTTTTTTCTTTTCTTTTTGGATGTATTGCTTATTCATATTCGGTAGAGCACACTTCAGAAGTTATTGGTCTAATAAAGTATTAAAAAGAAAAAAAACATCAGAAAAAATGATTTGTCCAGTAGCCCTAGGGTCGTTACTGATAATCCTACTTTTCTCCTTGGTTTCACTCCAAATCTTACTGTTCTTCAAACAAAACACAAAGCTAGCCTCTAGACGCAAATGGACTTACCTTTAGTTCGGGGCCTATTCCGAGGGTCTTTAAGGCTTCCGCTTGTTGATAAAGGATGTGCTGAAAACCTTCGCACACATACCAATCCCAGCCTTTCTCTAAAGAACAAATAACACGCTTCAGACACGTACGTTCCTATCTACTATGTGCTGCCACATAGTTACGACTTGGTTTTACACATCACAGCCGCAATTCTGTTGTATTCCTGGGTAGGGTTTCCATTCTTACGTTCTCTTGTTTCCAATCTGGCAAATATGTACTAAATGCTAAATAAAGCTAAACCCCATTTTTATAATTCATCAGATTTTAATATGTTAAATTATCTACAATTTTTTGAAGTACTAATGGAAAGGGCAGAGAAATGGAGAGTCGCCATGTTAAAAAATGAAATAACCTTTAAAAGTATGTACCGAACTCCAAAATGTACTGTACTGGACAATACCCGGCAGAATCTGAAAGGAAAGAATGTTCCACACTCAGCCTCAGCTTCTCCGGCCCTCTGTCCCAGTCACAAAGAAAGGGGACAATGAGTCTTTGGAGAATGAGTGAACAAAAGCCAAGACGTGAAGGTTCAGGAGGGCAGGACCGGGCACTAAGCACATTCAGAGAAAATAAAGTGCTCGATGCCGTTCTGTTTTCTGGAGACAGTTCCGGACTACGGGGAGAAATGGGAGGCAAGGAAACAAATACTTACTGGGCCGTGCCTCGGCACCAGGTGTGTGCTGAGTATTTAAAATACATTATTTTTGGGGCACCCGGGTGGCTCAGTCGGTTAAGCGTCCAACTTCGGCTCAGGTAATCACCTCATAGTTCGTGCGTTGGAGCCCCGCATCGGGCTCTGTGCTGACAGCTCAGAGCCTGGAGCTGCTTCAGATTCTGGGTCTCCCTCTCTCTCTCTGCCCCGCCCCTCCCCCTCGCTCTGTCTCTGTCTCTCAGAAATAAATTAAAAAAAAAAAAAAATTAAAATACATTATTTTCTTTAATCCTCAAAATAACCCAAAGAGATTGCGAAGAAATCTGCCTCCACTGCAGACAGAGCAACATGTTTAAATAGAACTACCAGTTAGAGAAAATATTAAAATCTGTTAAGACCCCAACGTTTTGCTCCTTCCTGCTGCACAATGTTACAACTCTCTGGGAAACATGGTATCGGCACCTCGGACACGTGGCTTATGAAATCTGTTGCTAGGACTCCAAGCCCCCCTCCTCGCAGAGTGTCACAGCACTCCTACTCCGCGTCCTGCTGACTAACCCAATTTCTGGAAACGGTCCTGGGTTGTATATGAGTAAGAAAGAAAGCCTCTAATTTTGATGCGTTCTGAAGCTGAGGGAGTTTAAGCTCTTTAAGCTGAATACGTGTGCACTCTCCTTGCAGAATGCCATTCTTACAAAATGGTAAAGTCATATTTAAATTTTTTCTGAGTTCCTATTTTATATAACAAATAGTGTTACCATTCTCACTGTATGGATGAAGAAACTATGTAGGGTCAAAAAAGTTGAATATAAGACACGTGACATCTAATTTGAAGCATCTAAATCTCTTTCAGCAACTTAAGTTTAAACTATACATACTTTTTTAAAGCAGGCTTCATGCCCAGCGTAGAGCTCACTGTGGGGCTTGAATTCACGACCCTGAGATCAAGCCCTGACTGAGATCCAGAGTCGGACCCTTAACCTACTGAGCCACCCAGACACCCCTAAACTATACATTTTATCTACTTAAGTAAAATCCAAATTAATCAAGTTTTACTCTAATAAAATTTAATTAAAATTAATCAGCTTTTAGCCTAATAAAAAGTCACCATTAAGGGTAAAACAGAAACACAAGTCAGCATTTAGGCATTCTCTCTGTTATCCATCTAAGAATATCAATGTATTTCATATAGCTATTGCACTACGTTTGTATATCTATATTTCATGCGTGTATATCCTTAAAGCTACCTCACGTGCAAGACTCCAGTTATAACTAGCCTGGTTTCAAACTGGAGGATGTGGCCCCGGGTAGTCACAGAAATAAAAAGCAGCAGACTTGGGGACCCCGGGTGGCTCAGTCGGTCAAGGGTCTTGACTGTTGATTTCGGCTCAGGTCATGATCTCACAGTTCATGGGATTTAGCCACCTATCAGGCTCTGCTCTGACAGTGTGGAGCCTGCTTGGGATTCTCTCTCTCCCTCTCTCTGCACCTCCCCTGCTCGCAAGTGCACACACTCACACTCTCATGGTCTCAAAATAAATAAATACATTTTGAAAAATAAAAACATCAGATTTTACCTCAGATTCTTCTCAGTAATATACTCATTGGATTAATGAAATAAATTACCTTTCTTTTTTTTTTTTAAATGTTTTATTTATTTCTGAGAGAGAGAGAAAGAGAGACAGAGAGAGAGACAGTATAAGCAGAGGAGGGTCAGAGAGAGAGGGAGACACAGAATCCGAAACAGGGTCCAGGCTCTAGACTGGCTGTCAGCACAGAGCCCGACGCAGGGCTCGAACCCGCGAACCGTGAGATCAGGACCTGAGCCAAAGTCGGACGTTTAACCGACTGAGCCACCCAGGCACCCCGTAGATTACCTTTCAAAGCACGCCCATGCTGAGATTATTTTAAGGAAAATAATTTTCCTATTTTAAAGGGGTATGTTCAAAATTCAGGGTGAGAAATGGATTTCCAAAAGATGAACATCATGTTTAACTCACCTATCCTGACAATTTCATAGTTGAGTCATTTCAGAAAATAAGCATTTTTCTTTAAAAGCACAGAATATCGGGGCGCCTGGGTGGCTTAGTCGGTTAAGCGTCCGACTTTTGCTTAGGTCATGATCTCGCGGTTTGTGGGTTCGAGCCCCGCGTCAGGCTCTGTGCTGACTGACAGCTCAGAGCCTGGAGCCTGTTTCAGTCTGTGACTCCCTTTCTCTCTGACCCTCCCCTGCTCACACTGTCTCTCTCTCTCTCCTAGAAATAAATAAAACATTTAAAAAAATTAAAAAAAAAATAAAAAAAAAATAAAAGCACAGAATATCATATTCATATAGGCACGAACATAAGAAGAAGAAATATACTCCATTATTACTTTTTGCATGATAGTTGCTCCACTGGAAAGACAACTCATGACAATAAGCAGGATAAAAACAGGATATGCTTTAAGACATTTACTTCCAATTTTACCATCAACAATTACCCACCTTTAATTCCACCTTGGAAGACCTATTTACAACTCTGGCAACTTGTCTAGAATCCATTTAAAATTCCACCCCACATCTCTAAGCACACATGAAGAAAAGGCTTACCAAGTTTTCTTTTTCTTTTAAGTCCCCGGCTGATGGCTTGTATTTTAGTATTAGGAATAGCCCCAGTGTTGATGACTTCCTTTGATTTCTGCAGGAAACAGACAGAATATGAAAAAGAAAGATGGTTTTAGATCTCCCTAAATGTATTTCCAAGCATCCCTGGGAAGCATAATGAATCAAACTGTGAGTGCCAGGACCAAGGACAGTAACATTTGGGGAAAATTATATCAACTGTAACATTCTGGTTAACCTTCATGTTGGTTTTTCATTCAAGATTTTTTACTACTTAAAACAGTACCTGGAACACAATAAACAATAAATAAAAGTCTGTCAAATTAATAACCTTTTATTTTAAATCACTTTCTAATTTTTTTCAAACAAAACCTAAAGTTAAAGTCAAACTTGTTCCCTTTTTTTCCATCCAAGCATACTCTGGAATTAAGAGAGCTGTATTTATTGTAACCAGCAAAGCCTAAACTACACACAGATTCGTTTCATCCTGCTTTTCTATGTATTTGAATAATACAGCTTTCACTTCTGAAACTATAAAAGTACTACTTTTTATTTTTAATCAAACATACAGAATTTTAGCATGACTAAATGGTGATTTTAACTCATCCCACAGTCTTCAACTCGAAGTGCTCTCACGGGCTGGTACCTAAGATTCTGCCTTTCTCATAATCAAAATATAAAAGAAGTAAGTCTTTTTTTTTTCTTTCTATTTTTGAGAGAGAGGGACAGAGAGAGAGAAAGAGCAGGGGAAGGGCAGAGAGAGAAGGAGACACAGGATCTGAATGAAGCAGCCTCCAGGCTCTGAGCTGTCAGCACAGAGCCTGATGTGGGGCTCAAACCCAAGAACTGTGAGATCATGACATGAGCTGAAGTTGGATGCTTAACGGACTGAGCCACCCAGGCGCCCCAAGAATTAAGTCTTAATGATGGAAGAAAGGTGAAGATTTTTAACCAACAGGCAACATTTATATATTTCTCTAAACTTAGAGATTGGAATGAAATTTATCGGCAGCCTTCACTAAGAGTAATAGAAACACCCTTAACAATAGGATTTGGGAAATGCATTTCCTGTAGTCAGAGAAACCACATTCAAAGCAATTTTAGTGGACTGGGTTGGCCACACTAAAAACAACGATCCATCAGAATACATCCCAAAGCAGTTACCCTACAAACACAGGTACAACTTGTAAGGAGTAGGCAGGGAGGAGTGCCTGGGTCACTAAGTCAGTTAAAGGTAAGCGTCTGACTTCCGCTCAGGTCAGGGTCTCATGGGTTGGTGTGTTTGAGCTGAGCCCCACGTCAGGCTCTGTGCTGACAGCTCAGAACCTGGAGCTCCTTCGGATTTGTGTTGACCTCTCTCTCTGCCCCTCCCCTCCTCTTAAAAATAAACAAACATTAAAAAAATTAAAAAAACAAAAGGAGTAGGCGGAGGGGGGAGAGGGAAGGCTTAAAATCTGGAGAAAAAGCTAAATATCTAAAGCCAGATCGGTAATTATTTAGATTATTAAACGGTTATATTGTGGGATATTTTTGCAGGCAATAAACATGTCCACAAAGTGTTTAGAATAACATGGGAAAACATTTAAGACAGAAGATTCAAAAGAGCTCGCCCATATCCCCTTTCCCTTCCACACGTAGAAAAAAAGAATCTAAATGGAAGTGATTAAAATGTTGTAGACTGAGATTACTGGTGATTTTAGCTTTCATCTTCATAATTTCTAAATGTTCTACAATAAATCTGATGTTATAATCATAAAAATCTGTTAAGCTCACACGATTCTAGCCTACACCTTTATTAAATACCCATGAAACACCTGCAAGAGTATCTGTGGCCTAAACTGGCCAGAGTTAAGACCTAAAATACACCAAGGTGACATTCTCATTCCTTTACCAATTCCGAAGGCTTTTTTCCCCCAGATTATAGAGAGTATCTAGAGCTTGAGAATTATAAGCAGGGTAAGCTGGAGGGCAATGAAGGTGGAGAAAAACAGGAAAAGTTGCACCATGACCTCTACTCTGCATTGGTGTGATGATGTCTCATCGGCCATTCTCCATCCACTTGATATATCAACTAGATATCAACATTGCCACTCTTCCACACCACACTCCAGACAGCACTGGTCATGTCCCATTCTATGTGAAGAACATGTCTGCAGTGTCACAAAGCCAAGAATAAGCACTGACGCTGTGTGACACACGGCTCTGCCTATCATATGGAAGGCACTGAGTTAGGTTCTCAGCCTATACGCAGATGTTGCCCATCTTCAAGAATGCTACGTTCCTGGGGCGGCCGTGCTGACACCTCAGAGCCTGGAGCCTGCTTTGGATTCTGTGTCTCCCTCCCTCTCTGCTCTTCCCCACTCATGCTCTATCTCTCTCTCAAAATTAAACATTAAAAAAAACAATTTTTTTTTAAAGAATGCTACATTCTTGACGAATTACTCTACACAGGTTGCCTTTCAAATGTGGAACCAGGCGGTGTGGTGGTATTGGGATCTTTCAGGTTAAAGTGATTACAGTAGGTTTTATCAGACAGAATCAAATAGGAATGTTATTAAAGGCAGAAATAAAAGAGGCAATTAGTTAATGTAGTTTAATTTCTACAAAAATAATATGCTGACTTCATCTGCTAATGACGAACTGTCCAATTAGACGCAATCTTCCTTCGCCGAGTTGACATTTGCACGGCCACTGCAAAAACAACAGTGAGTAAAACTGCCAGCGCCTTACACGCACCCAAGCAGAGTATCACACTGCATCTAAAGTGAGAGCTGATGCATGTACATACGCGTATGCACATATGTGTAACTACACGTAGAGACACACATGCAAACACCTTCACGAAACCACCACCACAACCAAGATAATAGCACACATCCACCCCTCCCAAGTTTCACCAAGCTGGCATTTTCTTTAATATTCTGTGTGACTCAAATGGGAAGCAGGCATCAGAACTTCAGCTGCACACTGAAAACAATGATTGCTTCCAGGAAAGCTCTTGGGTGAGCTACAAGGTAAATTAGCCGCTTTCCTCAAGAGAAAAGAAAAAATGCTTTTAGTTGTTTTATATATTTTGCCCAAGTTTTTAGTTGTTTAATGTAGGAAGATAAATCCAGTCCCTGTTACTCCATCTTGGCCAAAAGCAGAAGTCTACACAGTTACTTTTCTTTGTCTCAAATTTGCCTTCCTTAAGTCTATATGGTGAAGGTAATATTTGCTCCTTCCTGGCTCTGGGGACTTGGAGCAAATGCTTTTCCAGAGAGGAGTCCTGCCGTATTTAGCCTGTCCAGTAGCAGACCGCCCACACCTTCGATACTTGTGTCACGATGCCCTGTAACTAGAACAGGACATAGCACTCACAGTGTGAAGAGGCCTCACCGACCAACGTTACACAAGACAGTATGACAATCTCTAGTGTAAGAGGCAGGTGCGATGGGTAAAAGGAACACGGGAGTCAGAACACTCAGGTTCACGTCCTGGCTCAACACCTTAGGCCTGTGTAACTTTGGCACATTCACTCAACTCATGAGCGCTCCTCACCCCATCAGTGGGCAGGCAGCATGGTATACCTCACAGGTGGACATTAGGAGAAAATGAAATAATGGATATGAAAAGCACTTTGTAAATCTGGAAGGTACTGTACAAAGACAAAATGATAATGAAGCATATTTTCAATATTCCCAATATTCTCACTCTGACATTCCATCATCCAAACCTCTAAACTACAACACATTAAAAACTCTTACAGAGGTATTAACTCATAAGACGAAATGCATCACCTTGTAAGTACAATGTTAATGCTTTTCCCTTACACGACACAGTCTGAATCATGGCATCATTTGTAAATGCGGCCCAACATCGTTTCAAAAACCCATCCTAAATCTGATCTGCACGTTCCTTAACTCATGTGGAAGCGCGTGAAGTCTGCTTTCACTCTTGGAATCTACACGCTGCAGGAGGGACAAAGATAAATCAATTACTCGGGAACTACATCACGTAACAGGCTAAAGCTGCACTTTCAAAACACTGGCAAATGCAATAAAAGATGCTTGTTACTTACTTCTGTGACGCTGTGGCAAGAAGTGCAGTAATATTTGCCTTCATCCGTAAGACCCCAAGAGACAGCGGCACACTGAGTGCATCTTTCTTTGAACTCTTTCTATAGGAGCAGATAGAAAAGGGGTTACTATCAAATCATATTCACCACATTACATTTCTATAAGAAAGTTCCCTGGGGCTCAGTCAGGGCACCTGGGTGGCTCAGTCGGTTAACATCCGACTTTGGCTCAGTTATGATTTTGGCTCAGGTCATGATCTCACCGTTTGTGGGTTTGAGCCCTGTGTCAGGCTCTGTGCTGACAGCTAAGCCTGGAGCCTGCTTTGGATTCTGTGTCTCCCTCTTTCTCTGGCCCTTCCCAACTCAGGCTCTGTCTCCCTCTCTCAAAAATAAAATAAACATTAAAAAAAAAAAGATGGTTCCCTGGATTTTACCCTATATTTTTTAAATATCATAGAAAATAAACAATATATCAGAGAGATTGTCTATAAGGAGCAGTTCAGTCTTTTGAATAGTTTGAAAATTACTAGAATTAATTTATTTCTAAAAGTTTCTAAAATTCTAAAAATTTCTTTTGATTAGCTTGAGAATTATTGAAATCACATTATTTTTAAAAGTTTCTAAAATGTGCAGTGGGTGAGGGAGGAAAAAAGAAGAAAAGGCGATGGGGTAAAATGGAAAAAAAAAAAAAGATGAGCAAACAGAACTCCTTGAAAGTGCTGTGAGGAATAAAGATGACAAGATTTAAGAAAAGACTTTAAAAACGGAAACAGCAGACCATTTGCAATGTCCTTCGTGATACTAGAAACAGACAACAAGAGAACCAGATTTTTATTGTGGCGGTTTCACGTTTCGATGTATTCATTCAGCAATATAAGGAGCAATAACACAGGATTCCTACTCACAGCAAATACAGGTTAATGGTGAGTTATAATTCTTAATTCCATTAACCTGGCACTTACAGACGTTAACCATCCATCATCCCAGAACCATTAACTGAGCATATAACGACGAAGCCCCTCTATCGCCGTGGCGCTTCCGTCCATGCATACGCTGGCACTACATTACCGATCCGCAACGTTTAGGTCTTTGACCTTGTCGTTGATCTAGTTACCGAATACTCCTTCAAAAGGGTCAAAGAATGCAGCATTTTATGTAGTGTGTTAGAAATGAACGCCGGGTTTATCTCCACAGGTTGGTAAAGTTTGCAATGACCCCGTATTGAGAAGCAGCGTTACCTCGGGGCGGCCCGACCCCGAATTTGGCATCCCCCAACCGAGACGGCGGCCAGGATTCCCAGAGAGCCAGGCGGGGGCTACCGGGGAGCCGGCGGGTCCCAACCCCGACCCTCCCACGCCCGCCCCGCCGTCAAAGGGAACCCGCGGGTGGCGCTGCCGACGCGGGATGCGCCACGTGGGTGGCCACCCTCATAAGCCCCCCCAAGTTCAGCCTCCTCTGGAAACACACCCCTGCGGCTAACGCCCCGCCCTCCCGTCACCCGCAACCTCCGGGGGCCAGACACGCCAGCCGCGCCCCCGGCCCGCCGGCCCCCTCCCTCTCCCCGCCCCGCAGCCGTGCGGCCGCCCTCCCCCGGCCAGCGGCCACCTCCACGGCCGCTTGGCGTCCTCCAGCCGCTTCTCTCCGCCTCACTCCCCTCCCGCCCTGCCGTCGCGCCCCGAGGGCGCCGGGCTCCCTCACCGCCTCCTCCAGGTCCATCACGACGGCGCCGCGGGGCCCGTTACCCGGGCAGTGAGGGCAACTTCCGGGAGCGCCGGGCGGAGCCGGCCGGGCGGAAACCCAGACCGCGGCTTTGGATTCCGGGCGCCCGGGGCTGCGGGGACGGAGGCCCCGCGAGCCCCGCAGCCCCCTCCCGGGCTGCAGCCCTTTCCTCGTCGGCGGAACCGGAGCCGACCTGGCAGAAACTGGGCGGACTGAGTGCCGCCCCGCTCGTTGCAGAACCGTCTTCCTGCTGCGCGCTGCGAGCGAGGCGGTGGGCGGCGGGCCCCTGTCCCCAGCGCGGACTGCGAGCCTCCCGGTTCTCCGCTCCGCCCTGGCCTTTTACTGGCACCGGAGAGGCCAGGGGTTCTGGAGGGAAGTCCTGGGTTTAATCACCGTTTTCTGTTTCCTGTGCCTCAGTTTCCTCCTCTATAAGCGTTCCTTCTAAGCGTTAGTATTTTTTTTTTAATGTTTTATTTATTTTTGAGAGAGAGAGAGAGAGAGCACGAGCAGGGGAGGGGCAGAGAGAGAAGGAGACACAGAATCCGAAGCAGCTCCAGGCTCTGAGCTGTCAGCACAGAGCCCGACGCGGGGCTCGAACCCACGAACCGCGAGATCATGACCTGAGCCGAAGTCGGATGCTTAACCGACGGAGCCACCCAAGCACCCCTATTAAGTATTAGTATTAAGCAAGGATTTTATTTAGAAGCTATTGGAGGAGGGAATCTAACTTCTGTTTGACAGATCAGTCTGACCCTTGTGGGGAGAAGACACTGATGGGGCAAAGGTAGAAGTTGAGAGGCAAGTCAGGAGAGTCTTAAAATAATCCAGACAAGAGTCAATGGTAGCGTGAACCGGGTAAAAGCAGTGGAGATAGTGAGAAGTACAAAAATCCTGGAATTAACAGATTTTGAAGGCAGAGCCGTAAGGATAGCTTGAAGGTCAGGAAGTGGGTGGTAAGAGGAAGAAAAGAGTCGAGGACGACTGCGAGACGTCTGACCTGCCCTGAAAGGATGAGTTATCATCTCCTGAGTAGGGGCAGCCTGTGGGTGGAACAGTAGGAGTCCAGTAGAAGAGCAACCCGGAATTTGATTCTAGACCTATTTAGTTAGAGATGTTGGTAAGATATCCAGGTAGGATGAGAAGGCAATTTGCTATTGGGGGTCTAGCATTGACAGGCTAATCCTGGACTGGAGATACACACTTGGCACTTCTGTCTGTCTAGATAGTATTTAAAGTCATAAGGCCAGATGAGATAACCAAGCGAGTGGCTCTTTATTCACTCACTCCTTATTTGTCAGTTCGCTTATTTCACAAGGTTATTAAACACCCACTCGCTGCCCGGCACTGTGCCAGCAATTGGGAAATGAGAGATAAACAAGACAGACTCCCTGCCTTCAAGGGACGCCCAGTCCAGTGGAGCAGTCAGTCTCGTTATTTTCTCATGGCCCTAGACAAATGTTCCGTCCGGTTGTGTCACCCAGGTCATTTGCTGGACTTGGCTCTGTGCGACTTCAGATACTTTCTGAAAAGTCTTACCTATCATTACAGCATTAAGGGCTGTCGTATGCATAGCTAGATCATAAACCTTTTTTATTTTCTAGATCAGCCCTGATTTCAAATGTTGAACTAGTAGAATAAGGGGCAGTACTGGATGCTCAACTAAATAGTTAATGTATTGAACTAAAATATGAGATCAGGAATCTTTTTGTTTATTGCCATATATCCAGGGCCTAGCACAGTACTCAGCTCGTAGGATGTGATCAATAAATATTTGTTGAATGGATGAATGACTTTGTAAGATTTTCACGTATATGCAAAATAGTTTAAACAGATGACCTATCTTGATTTGAGTCTTTGGGCATGTGCTTGCACAGAAATGAGTCGCAGATTTTTCCAGCCATTCCTTAACAGAAATTGAGTGTTTTGAGCAAAGTCAGCCCTTTGGAAGACGTTTTCTTAGACTGTAAGAGTTAACAGAGTGTTTGAACAGAGAAGCTTTAGAGTGAAGCACTTAAAACTCGGGTTCAGGAGCCCTTTTGGCCTGTTAGATTGGCACAGATAATTTTTGTGTAATGGAAATGATCAAGTGGTAGAAGTGCTCAGTGAGATGGACGTCATGCTGTGGAGCAATAATGATGTAACCCCAAGAAGAGGAAACAGGGAAATGAGAATAGACATAATAAACCTTTAAAGCAACTGAGAAGTCTCTGGGCCAAGATTTGATTGAACACCTTGATGGAGGGTATAAACACATCTAAAGAAAGAATGTGTACATCAGAAAGAAATACACTTAGCCCTTCTAGCCTGATAAAGGTGGATCTAAATCTTCACCAGGACCCCAGCTCTGCTATTATGCGGATGCCGCTACTGTACCCGGATTCCGCATGAGTGACAGCCACAGAACCCAACGCTAGCCACTACTCGATTCTGCCAATAACTCTAAGCCAAGACATTTGAAATTTTGATGAGATGGACAAATTCCTAGAAAAATACAAGTCGCCAAAGTATATATAAAAGAAATAGAAAATCTGAACAATTCTATATTTATTCAAGAAATAGATACACTGTATAAATTAAAAACCTCACAAAGAAAATCCCAATCTCAAATGAGTTAAAGGTAGTAAATTCTACCAAATGTTTAAGAAGAAAATAGTAGGGGTGCCTGGGAGGCTCGATCTGTTAAGTATCCGACTCTTGATTTAAGCTCAGGTCATGATTGTGAGTTTGAGTCCCACACGGGGCTCCTCATTGATGCTGCAGAGCATATTTGAGATCCTCTCTCTCCCTCTCTCTCTCTCTCTCTCTCTCTCTCTCTCTCTCTCTTCCTCTCTCTGTCCCCTGCATGCACTCTCTCTTTCTCTCTCTCTAAATAAATAAGGTTTAAAGAAAAAAGAAACAGGACTCATCTTACACAGACTCTTCCAAATAACGGGAAAAGCACATCTTATGAGGCTAGCATAACTTTGACAGCAAAACATGCCAAGAGTATTTGAAAAAAAGTAAAAATTAAACTCCATTCTCTCTCAGAAACGTAGATGTAAAAATTCCAAACAAAATACTAGCAAACTGAATGCAAGTCCTTTGTTATTTTGAGCAATATATATAAATAGGTTAATCAATGAAAACCAAGTGGAGTTTTTCCTAGGAATGTAAAGTTGATTTAAATTAGAAAATACATAAGTCAAACAGTAGTGCAGGAATAGACCGAAAGATCAATGGAACAGAACAGAAAGCCCAGAAACTGACAAAAAGATAACATGTAAGATAACCTGATTTACAAGAAAGATGCTACTGAAATCCAGCGTGGAAAGCATAGTTTTTCAGTAAAAACTATGATCAGTTGGACATTCATAAGAAAAATACTGACCCCCTTCATCACACCATATACAAAAATTAATTTGAAGTGGATCATAGCACCACGTGTAATGATTAAATCCATAGAGCTTCTTGGAAAAAATCGGAAAACTTTCTGACTTGAGATGGATTTGCTAAAGAGCATGACCCTAAAAGCACTATCCATTAAACAAAAGATTGTTAGGTTAGACTTCATTAAAATTAAAATTCAGTTCATCATTGTAAAAAAAAAAAAATTTCAGTTCATCAAAAGACATTGTTAAGGCCCACCAGAGACTGAAAAAAGGTGTTCTCAGTGAATGAATTCAACAAAAGGCTTATATCTACAACAAATAAATGACTACTAATCAGTAAAAAAAAATATATAACCCAATTAAAAAATAGGCAAAAGACTTTCACAACAATTTCACGATAGTTAAAAGATCAATAAGTATGTGAAACAGTGCTCAACATCATGATTCCTTAGAAAAATGCAAATTAGGATCACAGTGACCTACTGTATCCACTGAGATGAATAAAGTTAGAAACAGTATCGAGGCTTCACAAAAACCGGGATAAACTGGCTTCTTCTCCATTGCTGATGGGAGTATAAATTGGCGGCAATATTTTGGGAAATTGGCTGGAAGTAATGCTAAATATATGCTAATTGCTGAACAATTAGCAATTCCAGGGGCACCTCGGTGGCTAGGTCGTTAAGCTTCCAACCTGGGCTCAGATCATGATCTCGGTCGGGCTCTGCTGACAGCTCAGAGCCTGGAGCCTGCTTCGGATTCTGTGTCTCCCTCTCTCTCTGCTCCTACCCTGCTTTCACTCTGTCTCTTTCTTTCTCAAAAATAAACGTTAAGAAAGTTAAAAAAAAAAAAAAGGCTCAGCAATTCCACTCTTAGATATATACCATGAGAAATTCATGCATATATTCATCAAAAGATATATACAAGTATTTTCATCAAGCATTCTTTATAATAGCCCCAAATCATAAGCAACTAAATGTCCACCAAGCGGAGAATCGATAACAAATTGTGACGTCATTGGACCGTGGAATACTACACAGCAATAAGAAAGAATGAATACTTGCTACCACAACAACGTGGATGAATCTCACAAAATAATGATGTGCAGAAGAAGACTGTGGTGGATTTCAGATGGACTTTAGTCCTTTGCCACTCTTCCCAATTAAAGATGAGGTCTAGCTCCCCACTCCTTGAATCGGCAGTGGTCTCCTGGCCAGCTCTGAGCAATCGAGTACTGAGTCAATGACGCTGTATAAATTCCAAGCCATGTCTGTGCAGCTTTTGCTTTACCTCAAATGCGCTTTCCTGAAAGCCAGCGGCTGTGGCAAAAAGTCCAGCTCACTTGAGACACCCACGCTGTGAGGAAGCCCCAGTGAGCCACGTGTAGTGGAGAATCTGCACAGAGGACTGAGGTGTCAGACATGTGAGTGAAGCCTTCTTGGATCTCCCAGGGTAGCCGGGGTCATTACCTATACACAGTGCCCCTCCGGCCCCACCCCATGCCAGGTGGAACAGAAAACCACCCAGCCAAGTCCTGCCCAAATTCCTGACTGATAGAACCCTGAATCAACAAAAATGGTTAATTTTTTAAGCCAGTAAATTCTAAGGTAGTTTGTTACACAGTAATAGATCAGCTACAGAAATTGGTACTCGAAATAGAATGTTATGTAACAAAACCCTAAAACACATGTCCAAATCTAATCCTCTTCAAATGCCTCCTCCTCCAGACAGCAACCTATCAGAAAATAATTTTGAGGGGCACCTGGGTGGCTCAGTCGGTTAAACATCTGACTTGATTTTGGCTCAGGCCATGATCTCACGGTTCATGGGATTGAGCCCTACGTTGGGCTCTCTGCTGGCAGCACAGAGCCTGCTTGGGATTCTCTCTCCCTCCCTCTCCCTCTGCCCCTCCACCCTGCTTGAACTCTCTCTCAAAATAAATAAATCACCGGGGTGCCTGGGTGGCTTAGTTGGTTAAGCGTCCGACTTCAGCTCAGGTCATGATCTCGCGGTTCGTGGGTTCGGGCCCCGCGTTGGGCTCTGTGCTGACTGTCAGCTCAGAGCCTGGAGCCTGTTTCAGTCTGTGACTCCCTCTCTCTCTGAGCCTCCCCTGCTCACGCTGTCTCTCTCTCTCTCTCTCCTAGAAATAAAATAAATAAATAAATAAATCACCGTTAAAAAGAAAGAATTTTGAGCATTCAACCTCATTATACAGATACATATTTTTGTATAAATTAGACATATGCAGGACTGTTCTGGGGATGTACATTATAGGACACAAATAAAAATCAAAATAAGCTAAAATATGAATTATTTATTAATGTAAATAGCCTTCCTTTCAATGAAAATATTAGTAATATTGTAGTTAGAGTAATCTTGGCTGAACATTATGTGATACAGAGATTTGTAGTTCCTGTCCCAAACTTGGTTTATTTTAATACTTCTTTTTAATGGTGATCATAACAGAAAGATACCTCACAAAGATACAGAAACCAAGTATTTTTATACCAAAGGAAACATTTGCAAACATTTATTCTCAAAATGCAATCTCCATAGCACACGTCTTCGAAAAAGTGGTGACTTTTTCATACTAGCACGTGCCAAACACTGTTTTAGGCACAGAGAATAAAGCAATGACCAAAAAGAATCTCTACCTCATGAAGCTTATCTTCTAGGTGGCAAAGTCACGTCATAAATACATAAGTAAAATCATTATGTAAACGTAATAACTTAAGTAAATATGTCAGGTGGCAAGAATCTTCCACGAGGAAAAAGAAAGCAGAATATGAAAATAGAGTGGACAGGCAGAAAAGGTTGAAGGCCAGGGTTGCTATTGTAGACAGTGGCAGGGAAGGCGTCTCAAATAAAAGTGACATTTGAGAGAAGGTTTAAAAGAAGTGGAGTGAGGAGGCAGGGGGAGTGCCTGGGTAGCTTAGTCTGTTAAGCATCCAACTCTTGGTTTCTGCTCAGGTCATGATCTCACGCTTCATGAGTTCAAGCCCCATATCACCTGTCAGTGCGGAGCCTGCTTAAGATTCTCTGTCTCCCTCTCTCTGCCTCTCCCCGGCTCACCCTCTCTGTCTCTCTCAAAATAAATAAATAAGCTTTTTTTTAAAAGTTTAAAAGAAGTGGGGAGACTGAGCCATGCAGATATGTGGAAGATCAGCACTTCAGGGGAAAAGACCTTGACACAGTGAGGTGGCCTTGTGTAAGCAAGGGATGTGTAGCAGAGGCCATGAAGTCAGAGAGGTGCCCAGGCCAGATCATGGATGAGATCTTGCAGATTATAGGAAGGACATCAGATTTTATTCTCAGTGAGATGGAAAGCAGAAGAGTGACAGTGGCTAATTCATAGTTTAGAAGGGGGTATGGACAATAGCTTGTAAGGGGTCGGGGGAGGGGCAGGGAGATCACTGAGGAGGCCACTAAAATAGCCCACATGTGGGCTAAGGGCAGGGCAAGGATGTAGACACTGAGAAGAAACAGTCAAGTTCTGAACAGATTTCAAGGGTACAGTCTTCCTGATGGATCAGATGTGGGGAGTAAGAGAGAAAAGAGTGACTGCAAAGTTCTGGATCTGAACCCACCAAAGAACGCAGTTGCCATGTTTGGAGGCTGGGGAGACACATGTGGGCTTATGATGGAGTGTGGAGGAAAAAGCCAGGAGTTTGCTAGGATGTTTAAGTTAGTGTTGCCACTCAGTATCCGGGTGGGGGTGCTGGCTATACTGTAGAATAGGTGAGTCTGATGTTCCGGAGAAAGCTAAAAACTGGAAATAGGAATCCGGGAGTCAGAAGCCTGGATAAAGTCATCAAGGGTTTGTAGATAGAAAAGTCCAAGGACGGAGACCTGACCACCCCAACGTACTGAAGTGAGAAGCGAGAAGGAAGATCCAGAAAAGAGGACTGAGAATAAATTTCCTTCAAGTAGAAGAAAGTCAGAAGCATGAGGTGTCCCGGAAGCCAAGCGAAGAAAGTGGTTCCAAAAGGTGGGAGCCATCAGCTTCGTCAAAGGCTTCTGAGAACCCTAGCAAGACGAAGACCCAGATCGGAGCCTCAGATTTGGACACGGGGCCATCAGCACTCTTGACAAGAGTGGTCTCAGTGTTGGGGCTGAAACCGGACGGGTCCAGGAAGAATGGCAGAAGAGTGTGGAGCACCCTCGCGGGGGATTCCGTGGTAGACAGGAGCAGAGGAGGCGTCACTGGTAGGCAGTGTCAAGTCAGGGCAGAGTTTTGTTTGTCTGGTTTTGTTTCTTTGCCTGCTTCTTTGAGATGTTGGAAGAGAGGGAATGATTTTGGGGCTGAGCTGGGGGCGGGGATGGATCCGTAGCTCAGGCAGAGGGATTGGCTTTAGCATAGACGGTTAGTTCCTCTGTGACAGGACCAGAAAGGAAAAGCCCATGGCAGGCACTGGTGGGGGGGGGGGGGGGGGGGGGGGGGGGGGGGGGGGGGGGGGGGGGCGGGGAGAGGACTCTCCTGACTGTCTCTGGTGAAATGGGAAGGAGGTCATGCGCTGAGCGTGACATCAGGGAGGGTTGCCCGAGGTCCAAGGAGAGGTCAGAGGTACAATACCCCTGGGGGAGGGGAGCACAGGCACCTTTAGGGCCCCCCCTGGACGGCTGAGATTAAAATATGAAGATAAGGCCAGTCAACACACCATTCAACTGCTCACTTGGTGGAGACAGCCCCTTTACCCCGGAGGGACAAATTAAGTGTCTTCACAATTTCAAAAACCACCTGCCAGGCAGTATACTCCCGACAGCCACAAGTCATTGCAGGAATATTTGCCTTTTTGTTTAACAAGAGCAAAGATAACTAATCTGTAAATCTGGCCGGTCTTTTAAGTATTTTTGCCACGAGATATACAACAGCCTTCTGGGTGGAACAAAGGCCTTGCGTGGATATTCAGCTCCTTATAGGCTACGGTAAGGACCCCATGACATCTGAGAGGTCTCGTGTTTATAGAATCATCTACACCCATGGCTTCCCACAGCAACACTTGCCAGCCTGTCTGCACCTTCGCTGCTGGGGAAGAGGTGGGCAGATCTCCCGCGGCCCTGGCTGCGGCCTCACCCCAGAGTTCTTCTGGCATTATGGTCAAAGCAGCTGGTCCGTCAGGGGCCCCATGGACACCATGGTATGGCCAAGTAGCTCTTGAAGAAAAGACATGATTTACTGTGGAGAACATCTGTTCTCTGATGCACCTCCCCGTGGGCGGCCCCTCAGAGTGGTCCTTTCCACGTCCCGTGACTGAAATGAAATCCAGGGACCATGTGAGCAAGGACTTATTAGAAATATCTAGATTTTGGGAGCCTGGGTGGCACAGTTGGTTGAGCATTCAACTTTGGCTCAGGTCATGATCTCGCAGTTCATGAGTTCGAGCCCCGTGCCGGGCTCACTGGGTCATCCATTCCATCTGATCCTTTGGTCTCCCTTTTTCTGCCCCAACAACCCTACTTGCGTGTGCACACACACTCTCTCTCTCTCTCTCAAGAAAACAACAACAACAACAACTAAATAAAACATTAACAAAATAATAATAATAAAAAGAAATAGCTATATTTTATCCACCTGCATAGGCAACCTTCAAATCGTAAGCCTGTGTCATTCTAATTCTTGTTTAAGTTTTCAGCCATTTCTCTGTCTTGCAACAGTATTTGTGATCTGCCATTTCAGCCATGTCTATCATGGCCCAGTGATAGAAAGCAGAGAAACACAAAATATAACTTTAGGGAGTGATACGTGCTTTAAAGCCATGTAAGTCAATAGGGTGACTGGGATGGGTGAAATGAGCAGAATTTTTATAGGGTCATCGGGAAGTCTTCTCTGAAGAGGGGCCGGTTGGGCCAAGATGGGAATGCAGAGAGAGCCATGCAGGAATGTGGGGAAATATATCCCAGGGAGAGTGAAAAGGCCCTGAGGCTGGACTAAGCTTGGTGTGTTTGAGAAACAAAAGGAAGCCAGTGTGGCCAGGATAATGGGTGAGAGGTAGAGCCTTAGGCCTCTGGGTGAGAGCACCGGGGCTCCTGGACACACAGGTTGATATCAGCTAGTACATCCACAGTCTGTCTGACACATTATACCAGATGTCTCCAGTAAGTCCCACCTCCTGGCTATCACCATTGGCTCCCATCAGGGAAGGGGGAGGGGAGAGGGGACACCTTCTGGATCTACTAGGGGCCTGTCAGCAGGCTGTGGTGTCTTGTCCCACTTAACCTGTGCCTGCCTGTAGGGATGATGGCCTTCATGGAGTTTTTGCTCAGAGAGAGCTGGAGATGGCCCGGGGGAGCAAAGTAGGGGTACCAGCTGGGCATTTGGGGCTCTGTTGGAATAGCAATACTCCTTCAGTAGGAAGCGGCTGGGGAGGAAGGAAGAGACTGAGAACCCCAAGGTGTAGCTCCCATTTGTCACCATTCTTACTGAATTTCACCCTCATTTGAGGGCATCCATTTGCTAAAACCCACCACACGTCTTCTAGTCAAGGGCATTCACAACATGGTTTCCTTAGTAAAGTGAGAACTAATGCAAATCTACCATTTTCTGAACCAGGCACCGCTCTAAACGTGTTAACTCACCATCAGCCCCATTTTACAGACCAGAGAACTAAAACAGAGAGGTTATCCTGGTCTGAGCCAGGAGTCAAAACCGAGTAGCCTAATGGAGCATGCAGGTTTGGCTGTCATGCTCTGAGCCTCTGGGGAAGGACTGGGCGCAACGTCATTAAATGTGGCACTCCCCAAAAGATTTCCATGACTTGGCCAATAACGAGATGTTGAGTATGTAAGAATCTCAGGTAACCCTGCAAGAATCCCAAAACATTTCAATATAATTGTTCTTAGTTGGATAGCAGCTGAGAGACAATCCATTACCACAAACAATACTGTTATTAAGAGAAATTCTCTGGGGCACCGGGGTGGCTCCGTTGGTTAAGTGTCTGAATCTTGATTTAGACTCAGGTCATGATCTTATGGTCATGAGATTGAGCCCCGCGTAGGGTTCTCAGGTGAGCGTGGAGCCTGCTTGGGATTCTCTCTGCCTCTCTCTGCCTCTCTCTCTCTCTCCCTCTCAAAATAAATAAATAAATATTAACAATTTTAACGAAAGAGAAATACAAGGGAGACTGAATAGGAAGTCAGACAGAGGAGTCTGGAACTCAGGGGAGGTGTTCTGGCTGGAGACGTGAACTTGGGGAGCCATGGTGTACACATGAGATTTAAAGCCCAGGACTAAATGCAGACACCTACGGAGGGAGTGTAGACAGTGGATGAGGGGAAGGGGCCGGGCTGAGACAAGGGCACCGCAGCAGGTAGAAATCAGGTGGAACGGAAGAATCCAGCCAAGACGGTGGAAGGAGCAGAGCAATGGAGAGTGGTGAGCAGAGCCACATAGAGGGGGCTTCCAGAAAGAAGAACTGTCAAAGGCTCTTAAGAGTTGGGTGAGCCTAGCCAGGGACCTAGCAAGAGAGTCGTCATGGACAAGATGATTTCAGTCAAGCGGGAAGGGTGGAAGTTTGGTTGGCGTGGGTTCGAGGCAGGACAGAGAGGAAAGAGCAGACAGTAAAGACAAAGCCCGTGGGAGTGTTGCTGAGAGCAGAGCATCGGGCACCGAGCAGGGAGATGCAGGGCGCTGACGTGCACGTTTGCAGCACGTCCGTCTGCTAATGGAGGTGAAATCTTGGCTGGTGGGAGAGAGAGGGGAGCTTACAGGCAAAGTCCAAGCGAAGTCCGTGAGTGGGTGAGGGGCACAGATCCAGGCCCCGATCAGCCTGAAGGGCCGCATAATTCTGTCCCGACCAGGCCGTGGGAATTCCGGGAATGTGACCCCCACTCCACCAGGCACGGGCCCTGCTCTGGGGCCCTGGGGGCCACGTTAGAGCTATGTGTCCCCACAACTTCCTGATGCTGCCAACAGCCCAGGGCTTGGAAGCCCACACACCTCAGCTGAAATTCAGCTAAGGAAGTTCGACTAAGTGTGGAAATAGATAAATACTATTTCTTTTATTTTTAATTTTTTTTAATGTTTATTTAGTTTTGACAGAGCACAATAGGGGAGGGGCAGAGAGAGAGAGGGAGACCCAGAATCTGGAGCGGGCTCCAGGCTTTGAGCTGTCAGAGCCCTGACGCGGGGCTTGAACCCACGAACCATGAGATCATGACCTGAGCTGAAGTTGGATGCTTAACCGACTGAGCCACTCAGGCGCCCTGCTAAATACTATTTCAAGGAGGTGACAGAGCAGAGACTGCAATAAGGAGGGTCCATTTGAACCCTGGCCCTGATACTTATTGGGTCGTGTTGTGACCTGGGCAGGTCGCTTCTCTGGGGTTCAGTTTTCTCGCCTGCAGTATGGGGTTAATAACTTTAGCAAAATACTAAATAATACTGCGATTGTAAGGTACAGATGACATGATGGACATGCAAAGGCTTTGTCAAAGCTTTGGAAATTGGAAAGTGAGAACAAATGCCAGAAATGGTCATGAGGCTACATTTACTAGAACATTCCCCCCCATTCACCCCACTCAACAGTCACAGCTTGTAGAAGAGACATGCTAAGGACACATTCCTGTGTCACGCCTCTCTATGGGTTTAATTTTCATAACTCGACTTCTAAGGTTGTCGTTGTTGTTTTATTTTGTTTTTTAAGATAAGAGCAAATCGTGGCTCCTTATAGGAGCCTCCCAATTTCATTACAGACCAAGTGTATCGCTTGAGGATCGTGGGTTGAAAGGGAAGGGAGGAGACATATTATTAACTTCAAAGCTTTCTTAGAATCTGTTAAATGTTAACCACAAGGCACAGGGATATTCCTGAAAGCAAGCACTTCTCAGATGCTGGAGCCTTCCTCCTCTCGGTCCCATCGACATGTCTGCTGAAAGGAAGAGAGAATCTAGTCCATCCCTAGACCTTCTGGATGCTCTAAGGTCTGTTTGTGGCCTGGTCTGTCCACAACTGAAGCTGAAATCTTCCGCAGTTTGCCTGGTGCTGGGAAGAAGGCGGAAGGAGCGAGCACCTGCTGGTCACGTTGTATGTGGGGCGCTGCACCAGGCCCACTATACGGGTCACCTCATCACTGAGCTGGGAGGCCGTCATTCTCTTCTCAGCAAACAGGAAGAGAAACTGAGGCTTGGGAGGTCAAATCGGGTCATGTGGCCAGCAGGAGGAAGAGCGGGAATCCTAACTCAGTCCTGCCTGTTCCGAGCCCACTCTTTCCGCTCCCAGAGTGGGTGCTTTCTTTAGTGAATGTGTAGATGGATGAAGAAAGTCCTCTGGATGCAAAATTGCCTTGTCAAAAGGACATCAACAGCCAGAAGGCACAGCTCCAATTAAACAGAAGCAAAACAACCTTCTAAGATTGTGTGCGCTACTCTGAGTTTGCCTTAAATAACTCAGGAGTTTCCCAGACTCTTGAGTGATAAGACCTCAGGTAAGTTGCAGAACCTGTCAGGGGCTGGCTTATCCATTTCTAGTCGTGGGGCCCTCCCCTCCACACCCCTCCCTCCCTTTCAGGAAACAGCCTCAACAGAGCCAAAGGACTTGTAGCTCTAGCTGTGCTCTGTAAAATCCTTGAAAGCGTCCTGGCTGGTGACCATCCTGTGGCCAAGGCTACCTACATGATTCATGGGGCCCCGCACAGAATGAAAATGCGCCGCCCCTGGTTCCAAAATTAATAAGAATGTCAAGGCGGCAACAGCAGAGCATTAAACCAAGCTCAAGGTCCTTCAGGGTAGGGGGTCCTGTGTGACCGCACAGGCCGCACCCCCACGAAGCCAGACTTGCCTGTAGCCATTAATTCAAGACAAGGGGAGAAGAAATCTTTGAAGGGGATTGGTAGGATATCATGGGAGCCCCCAAAATAAGACAGATAACATAACCATGGAGATCAGGTTCTGATTTCTTGAAACATACACTTCCAGAATAGAAAGTTTTCTGAAATTCATCTAATACTACTCTTCCGTTTTATAGATGAGGATACTGAGATACAGACAGAAGCAGTGACTTGGGGAGTCATTACCACAGAGAAGGCAACCCCTTTCTGAATCCCAGTCTCCTTATCACTGAAACAGTACAGGGCAGGCTGAATGATGCATTATTTCCTTACTTTCCTCCCCACCTCCTACTAAAATAACAGCCCCATAAAAGGGTTTAGTCCAGAGAAGCAAGGAAATGGAAAAGGAGGCAATGGTAATTAAAGAAGAATTTGAGAGTGGGCGGGGGGAGGAGGAAGAGGTACAGACTGAGAACAGGGAAATTGAGTGAAAATCTGAATACCGCCCTTAACCTCCTTTCCAGAATGTCAGGAGCCAGTTTTACATCTCCTCTGGCAGGAGATGAGAGTCTTCTCTCCGTGTACATTCCAGAGACTACCATTTGGTATTCTTCATAGTGAGCTGGTTTGAACTTTGTCCTATCAGGCAGAAGCCCTGAGGCCCAAGTCTGGCTTATGTCCAAAGAGCTTTCTAAGCTCCTAATTGAGAACTGATGACCAACCACCTACACATGTGGAAGAAAGCTTCTAACGTGAAAGACAGAAAACAAAGAAGTGGAAAAAGGTATTGGGAGAAATCAGACAGCTTCAAACCTGACAGTCTCCCTGAAAAGTGTGAGGATGATATTGAATCCATGAAACCACCAGAGGGCTTTAAAAACATGCTGAAAATAAGGAAAACCTCTGTAAAGTTAAATATATGAGTCAAAGTAAAAATTTAATTTTAAAAACAAATTCAGAGAACATTCCAGAAGATGAAACAAAAAGACAAAAAAAAAAAAAAAACCCCAAACAAACAAAAAAAGAAAATAGCAGAGAAAAGATAAAGCAAGAAGATACATCTGCAACATTCAAAACCAGTTGCTAAAAATGCCAGAGAGCCACGGTGATAAAATTTGCAGGGAAATGATACAAGGAAATTTCTCGGAACTGAAGCATGAGTTTCCAACTGATAGGGGCTAGAACACAGAATGAAAAAGATCCAGAGTCAGGTACATCACTGTGAACTTTCTGAATATCAGGGATACAGAGAAGATGCTATAGGTTTCTAGAGAGAAAAAGAAAAGAATCAGAATCTATGGACCTCTCAACAACACACTGACATCTAATGGACGATGGACCCATGCCTTCAGTAATCTAATCTACACCCTACATTTCTCTATTCAACCAAACTGTCCATCAACTAAGGGTAAAATATTTCAGACATGCAGGAACTAATATCATTTAATTCCCTCATACCTTTTCATCGTAGCTTTAGTAGACTACTAGAGGTAAGATCCCAAAAAACGAGAAGGGAACCCATAGAATATAGGAAGCAAGGATCTAAAGCATAAGAGGCCATATGAATCCCCACAATGATGGTGAATAGAAATTTCCAGATGACATCTGTACAATGTCCAGCCTTAACTGAAGAATGTGGAAGGAGGGGCTTTGCTCAAGGAGTCAGATGCATGTGATGCACTGGAGATTCTGGAAAACATGATTGATAGAACGGAGGTAGACTTTACTGGAACATTAGGAAAAATCAGTGACATGTAGAAAATCAGGCACGCGGGAAGAAAGGGAGGAAATGAGTGACTGCGGTAAAAGTGAAGGACTGAATAAGAAATTTGACATGAATACAGTGTGAATTTGGTTCTCTAGTCAATGCCATTTGTGCAGTCATAATCAAGTACATACTGACTACTGATATAACTAAAACTGTTTTATAACTATGTTGTGTTGGGGGGATAGGGTAGGGGAAGAAGTAAGGAGGTATAGGAGATCTCAGACCTTAGTTATCATTTGGGAACTCAGTATAGTGTCTCAAAATTTAAGTAATAAATTAAGAAATATGGATAGCTCCAACCCTGTGGGTTTAAGTATCATCTATAAGACTTCTAAGTTTTTTTTTTTTAATGTTTTATTTGTTTCTGAGAGACAGCATGAGCAGGGGAGGGTCAGAGAGAGAGGGAGACACAGAATCTGAAACAGGCTCCAGGCTCCGAGCTAGCTGTCAGCACAGAGCCCGACACAGGGCTCAAACCCACGAACTGTGAGATCATGACCTGGGCTGAAGTCGAATGCTTAACCAACTGAGCCACCCAGGTGCCCCAGGACTTCCAAGTTTAATATGGTGAGGTGAAGGGGCACCTTGGTGTCTCAGTCGATGGAGCATCTGACTCTTGATTTCAATTCAGGTCATATCCCAGGGTTGCTGGATGGAGCGCCGAGTTGGGCTTTGCACTGAGCATGGAGCCTGCTTGAGATTGTCTCTCTCCTGCCTCTCCCCCATCCTACCCCCTTCACACGTGCTCTCTCTCTCAAAAAAAAAAAAATGGCAAGGGAAAGATTTTTCTACATTTTTTTTTCTCTCAAAATTACCTCAAAACAACAAGGAAAATAACAAATGGAAACACAAACTCTAGCCTTGACGTGAGAAGACACTGCAATTCTGAACCATTAAATGTGAAGCTATTAAGTTGGCTAGAAGAATGACAAATGAAAAAAGAAAAGTAAACAAAGATGAATCCAAATGCCAGTAGAGGTATAATTTATTTATAATAAAAGTCACCAATTTTAAGTATACATGGCTTTTGACATATTATATATACAACCACTATAAAAAATATGATTTAGAACATTGCAGTCATTTCCCATCTCCAAGTCCCAAACCTCTAGCAATCATTGATCTGCTCTTATCACCATAGACTTGCATTTTCTTGGACTTTTCTAGAACTCCATATAAATACATATAGTGTGTAATCATTTGTTTCTGGCTTTTTTCACTAAGTAAGGCTGTTGTGATTCACCTATGGTGTTGCATGACTAGTAGTTCATACCTATTAATTGCTCAGCAGTATTCCATTTACATATAGATTTTTCTTTATTTCTCAATTGATGGACATTTGGATTGTTTCCAGTTTGGGGCTACTCTGAACGAAGCTGCCATGAGTCTTCATGTATAAATCTTTGTGGCAAACATATGTTTTCATTTCACTTGAAAAATACCCATGAGGGGGCGCCTGCGTGGCTCAGTAGGTTGGGCGTCCAACTTCGGCTCAGGTCATGATCTCACGGTTCGTGGGTTCGAGCCCCGCATCGGGCTCTGTGCTGACAGCTCAGAGCCTGGAGCCTGTTTCAGATTCTGTGTCCCTCTCTCGCTCTGCTCCTTCCCTGCTCATTCTCTGTCTCTCTCACTCTCTCAAGGATAAATAAACATTAAAAAAAAATTAAAAAAAAAAAAGAAAAATACCCATGAGTAGAATTTCTGAGTCATATGGTAAGTGAATGCTTAACTTTGTAAGTAAATGCTAACCTGTTGCTTCATAATGCAGCCAACACTCAGCTCATTGTCAATCTTTTGAGCTTTATCCATTTCAGTGGCTACGTAGAGGAATCTCCTTTTGGTTTAAATTGACATTTCCCTAATGATTAATGATGTTGAACATCTTTTCGTGTGCTTAGTTGGCATCTGTGTTTTTTTAATAAAATGTCTACTCAAATCTTTTGCCTACTTTTAATGATCCGGTCTCATTATTGAGTTGTGGGAATTCTTTACATCTTATGAACACAAGTCCTTTATTTTATGTCTGTTTTGCAAACATAGTCTCCCAGTCTGGGGCTTGCTTTTTCATTTTTCTTCAAAGAACACACATTTTGAGGGCTCCGGGGTGGCTCAGTCGGTAGAACATCTGACTCTTGATTTCAGCTCAGGTCATGATCTCAGGTTGTCAAATCAAGCCCTGAGTATGGAGCCTGCTTGGGATCCCGTCTCTCTCTCTCTCTCTCTCTCTCTCTCTCTCTCTCCCTCTGCCCCTCTCCCCTGCTCATGCATGCACTCTCTCTCTGAATATTTTTTTAAAAGCAATCATTTTAAACTTTGATGGTCCATGTTATTGATTTCTAAATGTGTCGTATTTAAAAATGTTTTGCCTAATTTAAGATGATTAAGACTTTCTGCTATTTTTTCAAAATAAAGTCTCTAGTTTTAATTCATTTTTGTACATATAGCCAACCAGTTATTCCAGCACCTTTCCTTGTAGAGATGATCTTTCTCCTAATTTAATTGTCTTTTTTAGACAGTTTAGGTCCTTTTGCTAGAAAATCAGTTGACCATATTTTTGTGGGGACCTATTTCTGGACTTTCTATTCTGTTCCATTAGTCTATATTATACATCAGCCTTTACTTCAATACCATACTATCATGATTACTGTTAGCTTTACAGCAGGCTCTGAAACTAGATAGTATAAGTCCTCTAACTTTGCTCTTTTTCAGTATTGTTTTGGCTATTCTATATGCTTCCCATTTTCACATACAATTAAAAATTTTTTAAGTTTATTTATTTATTTTGAGAGAGAGAGAGAAAGCACAAGTGGGGAAAGCACAAGTGGGGAAAGGTCAGAGAGAGAGAGAGCCAAGCAGCCTCTGCAGTGTCAGTGCAGAACCCCATTTGAGGCTCAGACTCACAAATCATGAGATCCTGACCTGAGCCAAAGTCAGACACTCAACCGACTGAGCCACCTATGTGCCCCTCTACATACATTTAAAATTTTTCTCACTGACTTTTAAAATAACCCTGCTAATATTTTGAATGTCACTGTGTTTAATCTAAAGACCAATTTGTGGGAGAATTGGCATTGGTGGGGAGAGGGGGAAAATTGGCATTTTAACAATATGGGATCTTCCAGTCCATGAATATGGTATATGTCATCATTTATATTCATCTTTAATTTCTCTCAGTAATGTTTTATAATTTTCAGAGTATGGTAGTTGCACATATTTGTTAAATTTATCTTTATTTTTTTTTCTCTCTATGTGTATGTGTGTGTTTGAGAGAGAGAAAGAGAGAGAGAGGGAGGGAGGGAGAATGGGAAGGAGTTTCCTCTATGTTTCCCAAAGTTGAGCAAAAGAAAATTGGTTAATTAAGGATTGTGGTTAGCTTAATTCCAGTTAAGTAAGATTTTACTGTATTTTGCAGTCACACTAATAGCTCTGATTGTGTCATACCCATGTTCAAAAACCTTCATTGGGAAATAATTATGGGATGTGCTCAAAGAATGTAGTATCAATTTACAAAGGGAAAAATTGCAAACAACTGAGCAGGCTGATTTACTAGATGATGCAGTATTCTCACCATGCAACCATAAAAATGACATTATGCAACAGTGGTTTTCAGAATGGGGTCACGATGTCTTATAGGGTCAACTAGGAGTCAGAGCCTCCACTCATGTTCTGATCACAGTAGCCGTATTTTTATCCCTTTTGTATTTTGAGGTTCCTGGTAAGATTTTTTAAATGTTTTTAATTATTATTTTTCAATGTTTATTTATTTTTTAGAGGATTTTTTAAAAAAACACATTTCCCATACATAAGATGTTTAAAAACCATATTGAAAAAGAATTCAAGTTTGTTTATTTATTTTGAGAGAGAGAGAGCAAGTGTGACCAGGGAAGCAGAAGAGAAGAAGGGAGAGAGAGAGAGGGAGAGAGAGAGAATCCCAAGAAGGCTCCACACTCAGCACAGAGCCCAACTTGGGGCTCAATCTCACAAACTGTGAGATCATGACCTGAGCTGAAATTGAGTCAGACACTAAATTGAGCCACCCAGGTGCCCCTGCAAAAGAATTTTTTTAACTTCTTTTTTTAATTTCTTTTTTAAGTTTATGTATTTTGAAAGAGAGAGTGTGTGTGTGTTCAGGCACAAGCCAAGGAGGGGCTGAGAGAGAGGGAGAGAGAGAGAATCCGAAGCAAGGTTACATGTGTATCAAACATTAATTAATAGCAATTCTATTTGTGCAAATTGCGAATTATTTCTTTAAAATTTTTTTTTAATTTTTTATTTTTGAGACAGAGAGAGACAGAGAGTGAGCAGGGGAGGAGCAGAGAGAGAGGGAGACATAGAATCAGAAGCAGGCTCCAGGCTCCGAGCTGTCAGCACAGAGCCCAACACGGGGCTCGAACTCACAAACCATGAGATTGTGACCCGAGCCAAAGTCAGACACTCAACCAAATGAGCCACCCAGGTGCCCCTATAGTATAATATTCTTTAAGGAGAATACAAATTCTTTAAGGTGCCACTCAAGGCTCTCCACCAACTGACACTGAACGTCTCTCTAGGCTCCCTGCTACACTACAGCTTGACGTACAATCACCAGATTAGCCTCGAAGAATTACTTCCCGTTTCCTCAGTATGCCCTGCCTTCCCTGCCCCACATCTTTTCTTCAGGAAAGTTCTTAGCACAGAATTCCCTAGTCACAGTCACACACCCTCACTTCCTACTGGAGTTCAAAATGTATGTGATAACATATAAGGTAAAGAGAAAAACAATTTAAAACTATATCGAGAGCATGATTTCAACTAAAGAAAAAATGGAAAGGAAAAATTGGAAGGAGCAACGTAAGTGATTTATAGCAACAGCACCTATGTCTTAGGATTATTGGTCTTTTGCTTATTAGATAGTTGAGGGTTTTTTTTTTTTGCATTTTATTATACTTTCCAAATCTATAAGGATTTATTCAAATAGTAGACAGGGGAAAAAATTCATACCCATTTTAAATGGGTATTTATTTTCGAGAGAGAAGGCATCAGCAGAGAGATCCGAAGCAGGCTCTGTGCTGACAGCAGAAAGCCCAATGCAGGACCCGAACTCACAAATCATGAGATCGGACGTTTAACTGACTGAGCCAACCAGGTGCCCCAATACCCATTTTAAAACCTGTATCAGGGGTGCCTGGGTGGCTCAGTCGGTTAAGCGTCCGACTTCGGCTCAGGTCATGATCATACAGTTCATGGGTTCGATCCCTGCGTTGGGCTCTGTGCTGACAGCTCAGAGCCTGGAGGCTGTTTGAGATTCTGTGTCTCCCTCTCTCTCTGCCCCTCCCCTGCTCGCACTCTATCTCAGTCTCTCTCAAAAATAAATAAAATATTTTTTAAAAAATCAAAAAAAGATAATAGCATATTTCTTAAACTTTCCAGCCTGTGTTTCCAAACAATTTAACTGTATCTGTGTTACATGCATGTTACAATCCAAAGAGCCCTGAATCTAGAAGTTGAAGACCCGGCAGTGACATTGGCCTCTCCTTCCTGGCCTGTCCGTGGTGAATCACCTCACCTCTCTGAGCTTCTGATTCCTCCCAGGACTCTCATAAGGATTAACTGAGACCACGTGAATATGCTCTGTAAACTGTAAAGTGCTATTCAAGTGTATGCTGCATCTGATTCCTCTATGAGGCTGAGGCTCAGTCACCCCAAACTATCTACCAGAGGTGACACCAAAAGGCTATTGATTTCAATCTTCCACCTCTTCCAAAATTTGAACAAAAATTTCTTTGTATCCTGAAATGTTTCCAGTAGACTGGGATTGGATAAAGGTCTGTGCTCCGGAGAGCCTATGATTTTCATCCAGATTTGATTTTTCTTTGCCGTTCCCAGGACTTGCAGCCTTAATAAGCCATCTAGCACTGGGTTAGCAATCAGTGGGCTGTGGCACAGCCCAAGGGGCTCTTCTGTGTTATTAAAAACAGGAAATTACAGGCCTGAGCAACACTCACCCGGAAGATGGCTCTGCACCTCTGGGCAGAGTCCATTCCTTGCCCACTTCTCTCAGTGAGATGACCTAGAACACCACCTCCCCAGAACCTCTCTGGGGTTCTGGAAGCCCCAAGAGAGGCATGGCTTGCTGGGGGCACATGCTAGTTAGCAACAGCTAATTAGCTCTGGAACTACAGCTTACATGGGTGTTATCTGGTTCAGCCAACATTGCTCTAAGGAAGCAGGAATTCCCACTCTACTCCATACCTCTCGGCACTAAGCAGAGCCCGGCCGTAGCTGGTCCTCCGTGCGTGTTTGGGAACACGCTGCGTGCCAGTCAGCACACCTCTTTCCTTGAGATCCAGCTACTGCCCTCAGAAGAGATTCTTTCCAGGCTAAGAAAGACCGAGCCATCCATGTAGGACCAGGGCTCTCTAAGCTCTGGAGCGATTTACAAACATTGGCCATCACGGTTCTATTACAGATAGAAGCCGCCGTAGAAATCATAATGATGATGTGGGGCACCTGGGTGGCTTAGTCGGTTAAGCGTCCGACTTTCGCTTAGGTCATGATCTCACGGTTCGTGGGTTCGAGCCCCGCGTCAGGCTCTGTGCTGACTGCCGGCTCAGAGCCTGGAGCCTATTTCAGAGTCTGTGTCTCCCTCTCTCTCTGACCCTCCCCTGCTCGTGCTGTCTCTCTCTCTCTCTCTCCTAGAAATAAATAAAAATATAAAAAAAAAAAAAAAGAAATCATAATGATGAGAGCCAAGCAAAGCAGACCAAGGAACGAAGACCTGCTAAACAGAGAGAAGTTGCCAATCTTACCAGAGCTTCCAGATTAAAAAACAACAACAACAAATCAGAAATTCTAACTCTTACAGAATCTCTGACTTGACAGTGCCGACTTAAAATGTTTTAAGACAATCTGAGGCCAAACAAAATAATTTTGCTCACAGGTGGCCAGCATGTCCGCCACTTCCAGGATGGACGTTCGCCTGGCCAACGGGGAAGGAATCTGGGCTCTCGAGCCCTCCGTGGTTGGGGAGAAAGTCAAGCCTGAGTGACTAGTCCATCTGGCTAAGCCTCCAGGTCCTGATGATGGAAAGCATATGTACCTCGTGGAGTTGTTGAGAGAATTAAATAAGATCATGCAGGAAAAAGTACTTTGCAAACAGGCAACATACCAAGAGTCAATACACAAATAATAGTAAGATGTAATATAATCTCTTTAAGCCACCGAGATCACGCGGTTCTGAGTTGAAGACACATAACCGTAGGCATTAACTCCTTGAAGTGCATTAATGGATACATCTAGATCACAGTCTGCACCTCTGGGAATATTCATTCCAGCGGCAAGAGGTGGGAGAAAATCCAGAACCGCAAACCCGAATTCCACCCCAGTGTTGCCACCAGAGCCACGTGTCCCTGGGTAAGTTCCTTCTTCCCTCTGGGCCTCAGTTTCTCCATCAACAGTGTGGACATACTGGACCAGTCTCCTCCCAGGTCCAGAGTTCTTAGATTTTAACATCCCCATCAGCCCTATTTAAAAGTAAACAGGATTGGGGGGCGCCTGGGTGGCTTAGTCGGTTAAGCGTCCAACTTTCGCTTAGGTCATGATCTCGTGGTTCGTGGGTTCGAGCCCCGCGTCGGGCTCTGTGCTGACTGCCAGCTCAGAGCCTGGAGCCTGTTTCAATCTGTGACTCCCTCTCTCTCTGACCCTCCCCTGCTCACGCTGTCTCTCTCTCTCTCTCTCCTAGAAATAAATAAAAAACATTTAAAAAAAATTAAAAAAAAAAAAGGAAACAGGATTGGGATGCCTGGGTGTGCCAGTCAGTTAAGAGTCCCACTCGATCTCAGCTCAGGTCTTGATCTCAAGGTCACAAGTTCAAGCCCTGTGTCGGAATCTGCACCGGGTGTGGAGCCTACTTAAAAGAAAAACAAAAACTGAACAGGGCTGAGACAATAGATGCCAATGAGCTCCTTTCGTGGCCCATTGTGGTATTTCTGGATTGCTGGGAGGGAAGGAAAGAGCAGTCCTGACCAGCTCAGCTTTCTGGGGTCCCAACCTGTACCCTGCTGTGGGGGCCCTGCCTGTGCCGCCCCTGCCTCTGTGACCCGATGCTGTCATATGCGAGCCAGATGTCAAGCGAGCCCTTGAGACCCACAAGGCCTATGTTCTAGAAACTTCTAAAAGTCTCAAATCCACAAACGCCAACAGAGCATACAACTTCTCCTAACGACAGATGCCAAACACTAGAACTGAGAACATTCACAGGCCCCCGTTGGCCCTTAGTGAGCACAGCTTAGGACCAGGGTCATGACTGGTTTGGGCGCCTGTCCCCAGCTCTGTGCTCAGCCACCCAAAGTGTGTCAGGAAAATGACCCAGTACCGTGTGTGGTGGCTTCCAGGATAGCTTGTGGGAAACAGAGACTCTGAAGGCAGGACACCGGAGGGGAGCCTTTGGGTTCTGAAGCATGACCATCCACACTCCCCATAGCCAGGAAGTCTTTTCCAACATTTTCCACAGTATTTCCATTACTTTCCACGTCTTTGAACTCTTCCCTGGAAAACACTGCAGATGACAAAAAAACATTTTTGGGGTGCCTCCCCAGCACCGCGTGAACGGATCGGGGGATCAATATAAGTGAGCTTCTTTTCCTTGCACGTGGAACTGAAAGAATGGAACACGGGAAAAGACGCAGGGCATGTGACAGCCTGCCTTTTATTGGTGTGGACGTCCTGGCCGAAGAGGGAGATGCTGGGAGATGAAACACGGAGGTCTGGCTCTCTCACAATCCTGTTCCTTTCAGTGTGACCAACACTTACCACCTGCCTCTGTCCGCACGACTGGGCGCAGAGGCCCTGGGGAGCCACGGCAGTGCACCTCTAAGAGGCAAAGCAGCTGCAATTACTGAGTACGTGCTGGCTTCCCAGTGATATTAGACACTTTTCCTATCAATTACATCATCATCACGCAACCTTAAGAGGCCGGTTCTGATGATTCCTGCTTTCCAGAAGAGAACATTAACACTGGACCAGAGGAAGCAGCTTGGGGGCGTCTGGGTGACTCAGTCGGTGATGCGGCCAACATTGGCTCAGGTCATGGTCTCGAAGTTTGTGGATTCGAACCCCGCATGGGGCTCTCAGCTTATCAGCACAGAGCCTGCTTCGGATCCTCTCTCTGCCCCTCCCTCACTCACAGTCTCTCCCTCTCTCAAAAATAAATAAACATTGGGGCGCCTGGGTGGCTCAGTCAGTTAAGCATCCGGCTTTGGTTCAGGTCATGATCTCACGGTTCGTGGGCTTGAGCCCCACATCCCCTGAGAGCTCAGAGCCTGGAGCCTGCTTTGGATTATGTGTCTCCCTCTTTCTCTGCCCCTCCCCTGTTCATGTTCTGTCTCTGTCTCTGTCTCTCTCTCAAAAAGAAATAAACATTAAATGATTAGAAATGAAAATCTAAAAAATTTCTAAATGTGTTGTTTTGTGTATAGATATTTAATTTACCTAAATGAGATCAGCAAAAAAAAAAAAAAAATGTCGTTTTGCTGATTATGTTTAAAAATACTCTGCATACAAAATTGTTTTATTACAGAAATGTTCAGACTTTTACAAGTAAAATAATATAGCCCCATACGTGTCCATCACCCAGCTTCAGCGATTGCCGGCACGTGACCAATCCTGTCTATCTGTACCTCTTCCCACTTCTTTTTTTTTTTAATTTTTAAAAAAATTTTTTCTTTCCACTTCTTAACCCTCTAGATTATTTTGAACCAAATCACAGACATACTACTTCAACCCGGACGTAATATTTCAGTGCGTGTCTTTAAAACATAACTGCATTTTAGAAAAAACAAATAAACTCGATACTATTGTGACACAGAGACAAAATAAAAAACAATCCCTTAATATTATTAAATTCCTAGTCAGTGTACATATTCCCTGATCGCCTTAAAAGTTTTTTCATTGTGAAATTGCTGTTAAAGAGTCCTACATTGTGATTATTTGCTATATTGTTTTAGTCTCGTCTAATCCGTTGGTGTCTCCTCTGTTTTATTTTCCTCTTAATGTTTTGTTGAAGAAATCAGATCTTGTCAATTTCCCACACCCTGGATTCTGCTAATTGCCTCCTGTGGTATTGGTTAACGTGTCCCTCTGTCCCCTGGATTTCCTGTTGGATTTCCTGTAAATTGCCAATTAGATCTAAAAGTTTTTGCAGACTCAGGGTTGTTTTGCTTTGTTTTGTTGTTTTTGTTAGTTTGGGGAAGACTATTTGGAGGTACACGTATCTGTTTCTCTTTGTGGTGTTATCAGCCATGATCATTGTTGCCTAGATCCGTTAGTTTATAAGAGTTTGCAAAAATGCCGGGAGTATTAATTAGTCTTCTTGGCCTGCCATGAGAGAATACCACAAACTGGGTCGCTTACACAACCAAAATGTATTTGGCAATGGTTCTGGAGGCTGGAAGTCTAAGATCAAGGTCCTGGCAAGGCTGGTTTCCGGTGAGACTTCTCTCCTTGGCTTATAGATGGTGGCTTTCCCACTGCATCCTCAAGCGGCTTTCCCTCTCGGAGCATGATAAAAGAGAAACCTCTCCAGTGTCTCTTTCTCTCCTCATTAGATTCGGGTCCCACCTTGACATTTTCATCTAACCTTAATCACCTCTGTAAGGGCCCTATCTCCACACAGGGGGATAGCGCTCCAACATGTGAATCTTGGGGTGCACAAAATTCAGGCCACAACAGGGGCGCCTGGGGGGCTCAGTCAGCTAAGTGTCCGACTTTGGCTCAGGTCATGATCTCACTGTCGGGGTTCAAGCCCCACATCGGGCTCTGTGCTGACAGCTCAGAGCCTGGAGCCTGTTTCAGATTCTGTGTTTCCCTCTCTCTCTGCCCCTCCCCCGTTCATGCTCTGTCTCTCTGTTTCAAAAATAAATAAACAAAAAAAAAAAATTAAAAAATTAAAATATATTCAGGCCACAACAGTGGTATTCTAATTTCTATCACTCCTCGTTTGTTCATTCGTTGGAATACGTATGTGAAAAGAAACATTTCTTCATCGCCTATTTCATTTAACTCTGAGGTATGATTCATATCAGAAAAGCAGGAATAATATTAATTCCCCATATTTATCCACTTCCAAAATACGGAAGCAGTCTCCTAGCATTGTCTAAGGGGTAACAAATACTGTTGTTGCTTCTTTGTTCTTTCAGTATCAGTACAAACTCATGAACGTAAACACATTTGATTGTTTCCATTAGTCGCAGGTATTAAACTTATTAATGCTCAGATTGTCTTATCTTTGGTCCATAGAGGCTTCTTCAAGTTGGATGCGGTCCTTTAACGTGACTGATTTCTTGAATTGCTTCCTTGTGAATCTGGTCTGACCTACTACCGAGGCCTGGAATCAATCATGACCTTCCCCATGGATGGCACCACATATAAATCCACAAAGAACATCCTTGTCCACATGGAGGGGTGGAATCGCTGGGTCATATATCGGGTTGATCTCATTTAGAATTAGGTCAAGGAAGGGCGCCTGGGGGGCTCAGTCGGTAAAGCGTCCAACTTTAGCTCAGGTCATGATCTCACAGTTTGTGGGTTCGAACCCTACTTCAGGCTCTGTGCTGACAGCTCGGAGCCTGGAGCCTGCTTCGGATTCCGTGTCCCCCTCTCTCTCTGCCCCTCCCCTGCTCACTCTTTCAAAAATAAATAAACATTAAAAAAAATTGTAGAATTAGGTTAAGGAATTCGATTAAAATTTTCCAGATCACTCCAGAGAACGGCTGCACAAATTCACACGCCCACCACGCAGAATAAGTGGCCTTTCCCCACTTCTCGCTCCTCCCCAGCACTTGGTTTATTCAGCCCTTTGATGTGAGAAACTAACATTTTGTTGTTCTGGTTTCCTTTTCTCCGATTACTGATGAATTTAACAGAGAATGCTTGCTTGCCTTTCAGGGCTCTTTCTTGTAAAATGCCAGGCTGTCTTTAGAAAAGATTATATGGCATTAGGTAAGGAACCGAGTGTTTTCCCCTCTGTATAAGGAACCAATTTTCCCAATCCATTTTCCTAGGTAGATAATCTTTCCCCAATTGCTAGTGATGCCAAATTCTTCTGTTAAGTTGCTAAATATTCAGGGGTCTGTCTGAGTGCTCCATTCTTTTGCTTTGGTCTGTTGGTCTGTTTTAGCACTGTTTTTATTAAAATGGCTTTGTAGCGGGGCGCCTGGGTGGCTTAGTCGGTTAAGCGTCCGACTTTCGCTTAGGTCATGATCTCGCGGTTCGTGGGTTCGAGCCCCGCTTCGGGTTCTGTGCTGACTGCCAGCTCAGAGCCTGGAGCCTGTTTCAGTCTGTGACTCCCTCTCTCTCTGACCCTCCCCTGCTCACGCTGTCTCTCTCTCTCTCTCTCTCTCTCCTAGAAATAAATAAAATATTAAAAATAAAATAAAATAAAATTTCATTAAAAAATAAATAAATAAAATAAAATGGCTTTGTAGTATACCTTAATTTCTGGTAGGGTGAATCTTCGTTCCTTCCATTTTTAAAAGTTGACTTACCTATACAAGGGACTTTTATACTTCTATATAAAGTTTAAAGTAAATTTATAAGCTGCTGTAAAAAAAAGTCTTGTTCTTTTAACCTGGAAATGTTTCTCAGCCTTTCTTTGCGTTTCATGACACCAGCATAGTGAAGGGTACAAACCTGTTATTTTGAGAATGTCTCTCAATTTGCATTTGTCGGACTGTTTCCTCAAGATCTGATTCAGATCACGTTACTTTGGCAGGAATGCTACTGAACTGACATTGTGTCCTTCTCTGTGCGGTAGACCAGGAGGCACGTGGCATCAGACTGTCTTGCTACATTCATGCTACTTCGAGTGTTGGTAAAGGTGGTGCCCTCCAGACTTTTCCATGGCAAAGACAGTGTTTTTGTTCTCTTTGTAATTACTAAGCAATCTCTGGGGTGATACTTTGGGGCTGTAAATACCTCGTTATCCAACACTCTTTCACTCAACTGTTGTAGAATTCTTGTTCGAATCAGTAATTCAGTGATGGTTGTGAAGTGTTTGTTTTCGAGCTCTCCTGTTTCTACGCTTGTTGTCTTTCTGCTGCAGAGTCAAAAGCTCTCCCATCTCCCCCCAAAAACATACTTGTATGTTTCATTTTTAGAAATGGCCTAGACTCGTGCATTCTTGTTGATTTGATGTGTCATAACCCGTTGCTGTCGTCATCCTTCTTGATGCTCAAATTGTCCCAGGTTTGGCCAGGGCCATCCTCTCCAAGGGGACTTGCTCACTGAGATTTTGACATGTCCCCACCATTCGTACATCACTTCCTTTGCTCTCAGGCATAGCCAATAGGTCTCATCTCATTTTGTCCTTTTCCTTTCTCAGCCCTGAATTTACCTACTTCTCCAAGAAATCCTGGCCCCTTTTAGTGGAGAATGGTATTTAGGAACCAAAATCTGGACATTGTTGTGCTTGGTGCCGTTGAGGTGACTTAGAAGCTGAGTGCTGAATGGATTTTTTTAAGTGTAAGCTCATTCCAATACCTCTCCTCCCCATGTAATGGCATGAAGTTTTTCATCACAGTTATGGGTTTAACTATTTCTCCCCAAAAGATGTGTGGGGTCCTGAACCCCAGTAGTGAATGTGACATTATTTAGAAAGAGCATCTTTCCAGATGATCAAGTTAGTATGAAGGCATTAGGGTGGGCCCTAATCCAGTATGGCTGATGCCCTTATAAAAGGCGGGGGTTTAGACACAGACACAGAGAGAACACCACGTGAAGACAGAAATGCTTCTACAACCCAGCGGATGCCACAATTGCCAATATACCACCGGCAGCGGGGCTAGAGACCTGGAATAGATTCCTGCTCTCAGCCCTCGGAAGGAACCAACCCAAGCTTGATCTTGGACTTCCAGCCTCCAGAACCGTGAGAGAGTAGATGTCTGTTGTTTGAGCCCCTCCGTGGGTAGAAGATTCTAAGTCACTCAGCTTCTAAGTCACTTCATTCAAGCCTGGGAAACAACCCACTGACCTTTCTGACCTTGTGTCTCTTTTCTCCCACAGTGAAAACTGGCTCCTAAAACCAACGCCTGTACCCATTTTCTCCATCTTAAGAGACACAGAAATTGTTTCAGCGTGATTTACACTCCTGTCTCTACCAACCACAAAATTATTAAGCAAAGTTCAAGATTTTCTTTTTTCCAGTTCTTTTTGTGTTTAGACTAAAGATATAAAGTACTGTGTTCAAAGTTATTTGAATTAGTTCTTTTTCGTATGTGGCTAAGTTATCCATTTGATACATAGATTAGTTTCATCGATTTGGCTTTATTCAATTTTAGGGGTGACCTCTGCATTCATACTGATTGAGCTTTATTTACTGAATATGTTACACATGAACAAGGTTCCAAAGTTTGTCAAAACTGTGCAAAAAAATATGCAATCAGAGAAATATCATTCTCTCTCCTTTCCCTTTCACTCCATCCTCACTGACTCCTTTAAGTTATTTGTTTTCTTTAAGTTTCTAGTTTACCTTTCCTGTGTTTCTTTTTTGCAAAAATAAGTAGATTTACGTATGTCTTCTTCTCTTTCTTACACAAAAGATAGCATGTTGTATATGCACTTTATTTTTTTCTACCTAATGTATTTTGGAAATCGTTTCATACCAATTTTTAGAGCTCTTTCTCAATTTTTTTTACAGCTGCCTAGCACTCCATTTTATGGATATACCACATTACTTAATATATTTTGGAAATCATTCCCTAACATTTTTTAGAGCTCTTTCTCAATTTTTTACAGCTGCCTAGCACTCCATTTCATGGGTGAACCACATTTAATTCATAGAGTCTCAGGCATTGGGGCAGTTTCCAATAATTTGCTATTACATATAATGTTGCAATGAATACCCATGTACATATATATTTGCATTTTGTTGGAACCATATCTTCAGGATAAATTCCTAGTAAAGGGATTATCAGAGCAAGGGCTAAATACATGTCTAATTTAGTTTGGTACTATCAAATCCCCATAGGGCTTTACCATTTTGATTTCCACTCACAAGATATGAGAATGCCAGTTTCTCCACGGCTTCTCCAATATGGTGTGTTGTCACGCTTTTGAATTTTTGCCAATCTGATGGGTGAAGATGGCATTTTAGTGCAGTTACAGCGTGTCCTTCTCTCCCTGTGGGTGAAATTGAACATTTTTTTCATATGTTGAAGGACCATTTTATTTCACTTTTTGTGAATTATATGTTTGTGGTCTTTTTGCCCAGGTTACTATTGGAATTTTGGTCTTTCTTTCCAATCTTAAAGAGTTCTTCAAATATCAATCATATTAGTCTCTTATCTTTGACATATATCACAAATATTTTCCCTCGGCATGTCATTTTGACATTAAAAAGTTTCTTTTCTTTCTTTTTTAACTTTTATGTTGCTGGATTTATCAGTTTTTAGTGTTATTTATTTATTTATTATTTTATTATTTTAAAGAGAGAGTGCATGAGCCAGGGAGAGGGGCAGAGGGAGGCAGGGAGAGAGAGGGAGAAAAAGAATCTTAAGCAGGCTCCATGCTCGGCCCTGAACCAATTGGGGTTTGGATCCCACAACCCTGGGATCATGACCTGAGCTAAAACCGAGAGTCAGATGCTCAAACCAACTGAGCCACCCAGGCGCCCCAGATTGAGCAGGTTTTAAAACTACATCTGGATTATGTTTGAAGTGTTAGCTGGCTAGGCATCAATAGCATCCCAGTTAAATCCTTCACAAATAGAACACTGGCTTCATGAGATTTTGTCAAATGCCAGTAATTCTGGGCTGAGCTAATCTGCTCCTCTTTCTGAAGCTACTATGGCAAATAACAGTAAGACTTCCTCTTATAAAGGTAGATATATACATACATATATATACATATCTTTTTATCTAAGACTGATCAGTCTTAAAGCTCGAGTGACACAGCTCTGAGCTGGCTGTGATGAAGATTTATCACAGAACCTTGAGTAACTGATTTCACCTCACTGAGCCACAAAACGGCCCCTTGCTCTGGATTCAAACTGTAACCACCTTCCAGTGTCAGTAAAGGGATCTGGGACAGGGCAGAGCTGAATGCTGATACTAGACCAGCTGGTCACATGCTGTCCCTGTGAATTGAGCAGGAAATGGCTTTGAGAACTAGAGACTAGTCCTAGTGTTGAAGGAAGCTGATTTTACTGGTCATTACAATGGGCCCATTTCTCTGATATGATTTGAGGCGCTTCAGAAGGCTTCTACCTCCCACACTGAGTCATCCCCAAACCTGGGCCTGCCATTCTGCCTGAAATTTCACTATGGGTCACTGCTTGGGCCTAGGACACTGAAGCCAGGGGGTTCCTGTTAAAACTTGTACCGTCACCAGATAGTGCTGCGTGCACACAACCTGCTAATGCGGTCGACAGACTGACTGGCGGGCTTGTCGGCTCTCTCCTGGCAGAGCTTTGAAAGAATGGGATATAGGGGGGCACACGTTGATGGGAAGACTGAGGCTGGGCTGAGGGCTGGTACAGGGCATTGGCCTGGGAGGATGTGGCCATCCAGGGGAGGCTATGGCACTAGACGGTGAAGGCACTGGGCGGCAGAAGCAGCCGGAGGCTTCCGGAAAAAGAAGTGGTGGTACATACAGTTTCTACTAACGTCCTCTCTGCCCGGGGCCCCGGTTCAGGACACGGCCTCTCCACTAGTCGCCTGCCTTTTTATCTACCCTTCCCTCACACGTAGCCTCTCCGAGGCTCCCTGTGTCTTCTGAGTCCTGAACTAACTCCTCACCCTGGCTTTTAAGGCTTGACTCTCCAGAAACCTGTCCTTCCTGTTTTGCCCACAGACCTGCCTGTAGTCTCTGAACAACAATATTGGGGCGCGCGAAATGACAAGAGCAAGGGATCGTGGCAACTGGGGAACCGTGATCTAAAACTAAAACCATCTCACAAATCCGGACTCAGCCCCAGCAGAGCTGGGGACTGTCTGCCTGACACATTTTCTCACCTCCAGGTTCTCACGGGGTTCCCTCCGCTTTAAGGGCTCCTTCCCCATCCCAGGGTTCACTGAGCCCTGCGCGTTCTGGAGGCTCCAGGGGACCCCAGGCTCCCCGCAGAATTCGGGTGGTCTCAATTGGCCCTGGGGGAGCGCGGACGCCACCTGGTGGCCATACGCCTTCATTGCACCAAATGCAGACCCTTGCCCCACCAACAGGCTGATCCCAAGGCTTGGCGGGCAAGGGTCCAGGATCGTGGGTAGGAAGACCCCCTCTGCCAGCCCGCCTGTCCCGATGCCCCACCCCTGCCAGGACAGCCCATTGAGGGGTGGTGCTCAGGGCCTCCTTTCAGGCAAAGGTGGTTTTAGCCCTTGGAAGGGGAAGGTCCCTTTTGTCCTGTTCTTACACACTGTCATGTCTTTTCCCCTCCTTCCCACAGGGTCTCACTAACTCTGAGGCCACCAAGGGGGCTGGCAGAACGCCGGCCTGCTGGGGGGAGTGTGGTGTGGGGGACGAGGGTGAGCCTGGGGGGCACGGAGGCCCGAGGCGACCAGCTCTGCCATCACGAGCACACCGCTTGACCTCTTGGGGCCTCAGGTTTTCATCTTTTTTAGAAAAGAAGGTAACTATTTACGCTCTAAGAACTGGAGATACGGGCGTAAACTCTGGGCGCCTAATAGGTGCTAAAAATGGCAGCTGTTAACGTTATGAACTCGAATGGCAGCCTTGCAGCTTCTCCTGCCCCATCTGGGGCCTCTCCCCTCAGGGGGCCCTGGGCGCCCTCCTCACAGGGGTGGTGCCCCCGCTAACGTGGGGCCGCCCCTCCCAGCTCGGGAGGTAGTCAGCGGCAGGTACGAGGTCGTCTTCCCCAGCGCCAGGCGCCAGTCTCGGGTCAGAGGCACGGCCGCCATGGGAGCTGTCAGACCAGCACAAAATGGATGAGAAGTTGGCCTGAAGGCCTCCTAAGCGATGGTCAGTGAGTGAGGAAGCGGGTGCCCCACACTCCCCAAGTTTCCCAGGAGGACTTGCCTGTTGAGATGGCAGCCAAGTGCACCACTGGTCCCAGCAGTGAGGTGCCCCCCCCACTGGAAGACAACTCAGGAAACACCCCCACATCCACGGAGTTCTCCAGCTAGAGGCCATGGAGATTGGCCAGAAGGGCTCACGGGTCTGTGTGAGCTCCGGGAAGAAGGGACTGGGAATTAGTTCCAGAATGATCTGGAAAAAAAAAAAGTCACCCACTCCTGGTCTCGTCTCCTCATCTCTCCGAAGAGCCGTCTACGTCCAGGTGGAAGAGGAGACAGTGCAGGGCGGGGGGCAGGGACCTGCCGCACCACAGACCCCTCCGGCCCCGAAGCCCCCTGCAGTTTTACCGCAGGGCACCCTGGGACGGCTGGGCCGAGCCAGGCCTCGGGAGGAAGGGGTGCCCGGGCGTGTGAGGACCGGACCTTTGCCACGGCGCGCAGACATTCCCAGGGAGCCTCGACAGGCTGCTGGGCTGTGGCGTCAGACGCTTCCTTAGGGCAGGGAGAGCAGTCTGCAGGGGGAGTCTTTCCTGCCAGGAGGACCACACATGGCGGCCTCCCCCTGGACGCCGCCCTCAGGCTAAGGGACTAGGGCGGCCACAGTGTGTGCCAGCTGCCTTGCCAAGCCCCAGGCCGCCCAGATACCCTTTTTTGCGGGACCATTCCCAGAACCTTCCACAGGGCAAGAGCGAGGCCTCGTCTGGCAGTGAGGGGGCACGGTCTGAGAGGCCTCTGGGCCTCCATCAGGGTGGGGCGGGGAAGGCCCTTGGGCCCCCAGCCCCTCTGCCCCCCAGTCCTTTGGCCCCCAAGCCCCTCGACCCCCCAGCTGCTCAGCCCCCCATTCCCAGGCACCGCTCCTGCTGATGCCTGGATTGTTCCCCCTCGGACCTCCCTGGAGCCATCCCTGCAGGAGGAATTCCCTTTCCCTTCCCTTCCACCTAGCTTCCTTCACCTCCACAAATATTTACCATCACCGGCTCCAGCTGGGCCTGTGCTGAGGTAGCGACAGAGAACACACACAAGTAAACGGAGACTATCCGCGAAGCCACCCCCCTCAGCTTGGCCCGAACCACGACAGAACACCTTCCCCGCCCACTCCTGTGCGGTTGGCTGGTTTGAGGGCAGGGAGGCAGCCAGCAGCTGGTCGCACCTATAGGCGGGCTGGACATCTGGCTGCCGCCTCAAGGGCAGGGCGCACGAGAAACTTCGCTGGGGTCTGGCCTGAAGCCCCTTCCGCTAGTTTCAGTCCTGGAGGCTGAGGCCAAAGGCCCCGTGCGTGTGCTCAGTCTCTCCTCTGAGCTCCTGGGCCACCAGCCCCTGTGGCTGCGCTACCAGGCACCTGAGGGTGAGGCGTGACCTGCCACCTGCCCCCAGGACAACCGGGAAGGGGACGTGGGCTTGCCACACTGAGGCCCGGCCCCCCTCCCCTCCCCGGTGGCCTGGATCTGGATGCTGCTGTTACAGTTACAAACACTAACAACGGGACAGGAACAGCAAATGTTAATAATGACACAGGCAGGGCACCTGCCCGCAGCAGGCCGGACACACAAGACAGAAAACAGCTCGGAGTGGTGCCCGCGGTCACACAGCTGGTGGGGACAGATGTCTGGTTTCCTAATAGGTCTGCCTGCTCCCTCTTGCCAACTTGGGGGCTTCTCATACTATTTGAGGTCAGGGGGGGTGTTAGTTTCCTGGAGCTACTGGGGCGCAACTCAACCCGTAACGGGGAAGAAACTCAGCCGTGGTGAGATCGGGCTGTGAGATCCAGGTGTGGAGTCTCTGGAGCCTCAGCTTCTATCTTAAAAATTATCATACATTTGGGGCGCCTGGGTGGCTCAGTGGGTTAAGCGTCCGACTTCCGCTCAGGTCACGATCTCACAGTTTGTGGGTTTTAGCCCCGCGTCGAACTCTGTGCTGACAGCTCAGAGCCTGGAGCTGCTTCAGATTCTGTGTCTCCCTCTCTCTGACCCTCCCCTGCTTACACTGTCTCTCCCTATCTCTCAGAAATAAATAAAACATTAAAATTTTTTTAATTATTATACGTTTAACATTATTCTCTATTATAAAGTCATGTTTGTTTTAATATGAAATAATATGTCTTCAGAACTTTTGACACTTTGGAAGGGGGACACATCTGTCCTATGGCTTCATGAGCCTTCAACACATTTCTGGACTTTCTCAAGTGAATTTGTAGCCCACTTGGAAAAGTATAAACCAACCTAAAATCACTTAGCTCCCATAAACACCCAGGGAGGCAGGTATATTTAACTGAAGAGGGGACTGTGGTTCATAGTAGTTAATGAGCTGCCAAAGTCACATCCTGATAGATCAGGGGCCAGGACCAGAATTCAATTCTTTGGCTGCGGTTTAGCTTTCGTACTATAACCACGTGACCAGGGGGAGACGAGGGAAGGAGAGAGAGTGCACCTCGGCCATTTGGGGAGAGGGATTTTGGCACCTATTGTGAAAATCAATGACATGATTTCTGAGACATAAAGACAGTTTTCTGCACAAACTGTGCACGAACCATAACGCTTTCATTAAGATAGAAAAGAACACCCACTCACACCACATTCAAATGTATTCCTAAATATTCATGTTGCAGAGGCCCTTCAAGGCTTCATGGGGAAGCCTTGTTACTAGATCTGCTTGTCATTTGGAGGTTGCTTTAAAGGTCATTAAGTGGGGCTCTCGGGAGACTTGTTTCCGGTCACTACCATGAGCGTCTCTAAGTCAAGTTCTCATTAGAGCGGCGCCCCCCCACCTTAGCCCAGGCCCACGGGGTCACCCAGTCACCCACCCCTCCATCCACGCAGCAAGCCTCCTCTGGGCACCTGGCTCACCAGGAGGGGCGCCCCTGAACGACACCCAGCCCTGCCGGCGGGAAGCTCGGACACAGAGAAACAGGTGTCCTCCAACCCCGAAAAGGGGCACCAGTGAACCCCGAGCCACTCGGTCAACTGCAAAGTCAGCGTGCGGGGAAGGCCGAGCATGCATGAGAGCGCATGCGCGTGGGAGTGGGCGTGCGCCCCACCCGCGCCCCAAGCCCAGGAGCCGCAGACCCGCCCCTCCGCTCAGTGTCACGGTCATGCCCGGCCACTCCCATATTCCACTTCCTTGGGGTGGGTGCGTCCAGGACACCTGCTGCCAACGTGAGCACCTGCTGGGTTGGCCTGTGTCTTTCCCAAGCCAGCCCCCGGGGGATCCAGGCTGGGACGCCTGGACACCGTGTCCCCTCGCCCGGGGTTGGGCAGCCTAGTCCTGTCTTCCTCAGCGTCGCCAAGCTGGGCCCAAGGAGCCTCTGCCCATTTTTCTTGGCTCCTAGAAGCCAGCAATCTTTGCCGGGGGGGTGGCGGAGGGGGAGGGTTGTGTAAGCCCCTGGTTTTCACCCAAGGGTTCTCCTGGCGGGATTCACTAGAGGAAGGAGACAGTTAAGGCGACACCCATTCTAGGTGGATCAGGGTGAGTCTGTGGCCTGCGTGGGCGGTTTTGTTTCTTAGTTACCTGTGTGGTTGGGTAAGGAAACATCACCTACTATTTCTGAGTGTCCTTGGGCAAGGCGCCTGCTCACCCACTGCAGACCGCGTTGCTAATCCACGGAGCAAGAATTGCAAGGCAGGAATTACCTGTTTTATTCTGCAGAGAGGCTGAGTAACTTGCTCAGTGTCTGTCAGCTAGGAAGTGGTGGGGCAGGGCTCCCTGCCACAGCCTGTGGCCTCTCGGTGACGCCAGCTCCGTGGTCCCGTCCTGGGAGAGGACCTCGGGATGCAGAGCAGAGGGTCTCGTGGAGCGGCCGTGTCGCGTGTCAGCGAGAGGACCCGCAAGGAGACCACAGGGGCCCCCAGAGTTCTCCCAGCTGCCTGGTCGGCGTTTCTGAGGCGTCTCCGCTTTCCCTCAGTGTGGACTCTGCAGGCTGGTGTCCTAGGAGGGCCCTCCCGCCGGGCCACCAGCCTGGTACGAAAACTGGCATGGCTGTCCGGACCTGTCCTGTGTAGAAACAGCTTCCCTGACCCAGGATCTCTGAGACCTCATCACTATCGTGACTCTAAGGTTCCCAGGAAGGAAACTGAGGCCCAGAGGGGATCCCGAGTTGCCCCAGGTCACCCCACAAGTAAAGAGTTCATGTTTGAGTTGGACATGGGACGATGACAGGGACACTGGTGAGTGTCCAAAATTGAGACGCTGCCTGCATACCAGCCCCACGGCTGGTTGTCTGGGGGTCACATCCCGTAAGATGCCACCTGCAGGAGGGATAATACAGCAGGAATAAGAATCCCAGCCACTCTCACGGCCCCTCAGTGCGTAGTTCATGCTGAGCACTTAGCCCCCCCGCCCCTTGGATTATCTCTGATCTGCAAGACACCCCTGCAGGCAGGTGTTCTCATTTCCCTGCTGAGGCTGAGACAGAGGCAGAGAGGTTACTGACCTGACTGAGACCCCACAATGTGTGTGTGGGGGGGAACGGGGGACTGATCCTAAATTCAAAAAAAATTTTTAATGTTTATTTATTTTTGATAGAGACAGAGAGAGACAGAGCATGAGCAGGGGAGGGGCAGAGAGAGGGAGACACAGAATCTGAAGCAGGCTCCAGGCTCTGAGCTGTCAGCACAGAGCCCAACACGGGGCTTGAACCCACGAACTGCGAGATCATGACTTGAGCCTAAGTTGGATGGTTAACTGACAGCCACCCAGGTGCCCCGCTGGTCCCAAACTGAAGTCTTCCTGCCTGACCCCAAAGCTTTTCAGTAGCATCCCTTGACTTTCTAGAAGTTAGCCACGTGATTAGGAATGTGCTTTTAAATTTTTAAAAATGTTTTATTTATTTTTGAGACAGAGACAGCATGAGCAGGGGAGGGTCAGAGAGAGAGGGAGTCACAAAATCCAGAGACCCTTTCCGTGGCCTCCTGTGGACGGGAGGGGATGCGGTCCATCTGCCTGGTGGGGGATACTCACTGGGGGTCCAACCCCCCGAATACAGACTTTCCACCACTCCCCTCTTTTCAATACCAGGCTTCTGTGGTTCCGTCCCCTCCAAGTGCTTCCGAGAGCCGTCGGCTGCTCTGCAGGGCACCCTTGACCTTTTGGCTGCCGTCTTCCTCTGCAGGCCCTTGTGTGACACTTCGGTGTTGCTAAATCAGTCATCTTACCTCCATTCGCTTCCAAACAGTCCGTGAACTCTCACTTGCTCTTGTCTCTTTGTCACTGTGGCCCGTCATCCTCCAGGGGCAGGGAAGCCATGGGTGACACAGACACCCAATCTGTCGTTGCCCAGGGAGCCAGTGCTCCCGTCAGCCTGCCTGGGACCGACGCCCACCCCGGGGTCAGAGGCAGGACTGACCTTGAGCTTGGGAGCCAAGGCTCTGAATGAAGCAGAGACAGGGCCTGAGTGAGAAGTCAGGGTGCAGGGCGGAGCTCCAGGGGACTGCCCGGCCAGGCTGAGAAGTAGGTATGACAGGCCGCCCAGGACACAGCACACACACGCTGGGGCTTTGACGAGGGCAGGGTAAGCGGGTGGGGCTGCCCTCAGAGGCCAGGCCGTCCGGTCAGGACGCATCCTCCATGAGCGGGTCTGAGGAAGTGGGAGGGAGGTGGTGAGAAGTGAAGCTTGCAGCCCTGCAGGGGCAGAGGAAGGGAGAGAAGACGGGAGAGATGGAGGGGTGGGAGGGACTCAGTGGGCATGGCAGGCAGCTTCCTGGCGCTGAGGCAGCAGAAGCAGTACCTCCCGTGCTCGGGGCTGAGGGTGAGCTCTGCTTTGGAGCAGAAGCTGTTTGTCCACAGCCCTCCATGATGGCTCCTGGTCAAGGCGGGCTGTTGGCCCGACAACCCAAGGGGAGGCTAAGCAAAGGTCCTGGGTTGGGGAGGAGAGGCCAGTGGGCCCAGGGTCACGTAGCAGGAAGAAAAGGAGACAGTTCAAGGGCTCGAGGGCGTGTCACTCTGGAGGGAGCCACCCATTGGCAAAGAGTTAAAAAACATGGTGGACTTTCCTTAGGGGAGCCTAGAGACCAGGGGGCTCTGTCCCTTGGGGGGGACTCCTGGAGGAGAGCCGATTTATTCGAAGTTCCACTAAGGGTCCTCTCTGACTGCACCCTAGCAGGGAGAAGCAGCCTGTGTGGCACACGCCCCGACCCTCTACAAGACTCATCTTTAAACCCGTCCTGTGGTGTGAAGGGACCTTCAGCTAAGAGCCCATGTGGGCAGGCCGGGGAGGGGCAGTGCCCAGCCGGAAGAGACCGGTGTGCTCCCTCCCGGAAAGGCTGCTGCAGCGGCCAGGATGCCCGTCTCGCAGGCTCAGAACCAGATTTGTCAACCTGCCAGCATGGACCCGTCTTCCAGAGAAGGAGTCATACTGACCCAGTTCACATGACTGGTGTATAAAATGTCAACATATCCTTTCCTAATGAGAAACGAATGTCGTAAGGACGAACTTTCTGCATAGGCATGATTACTGCATTTTGTTTCTAGGAAACAGAAGTTCACTCGGCGAAAATGGCATCAGAGTGTAGTAGTTGGACCACTTAGGTATCTAATGACATGAGACTGTTAGGGCCCGTACGGCCACCTCCTTGACGGGACGGCGTGGCCAGCCAGCCAGATAGCCTCGAGTTGCATTAACTAAGCTCCTTGGACTGTATTTGAGGGATGATACCAGCATTGGCCCGTATTTCTCTTTTTCCTCTTTCCATGCTCGAACAAGCTCTTAGCCCTACTGATTAGCATTTTTTAAAAACATAGCATTAAAAAAAATTGCGTCGAAAGAGAAAAATCATTCCTTTTCTCATATGAGAGGGTTTTTGATTGCAAGAGGTGAAGCTTAGGTTACCTTCAGCAAATGTTAATTTATTGGAAGGAAATGTGAGAGACTGTATTTGGGTTCTCCAGAAACGCAGAGACTGAGGCTGAGAGAGATTTATTTGGAGCAATTGCCTCAGTGACTGTGGGGGGTTGGCAAGTTCAACATTTGCAGGGCAGGCTGGCAGCCCAGAAGCTCCAGCAGGGTTCCGGTGTGGCCATCTTGGGGAGGGTTCCTCCAATATATCTGGTTCTTCTCGCATTTTCAGTTCTGGAGGCCAGAAGTTCAAGGTCAAGGTGTCAGCAGGGCTGGTTCCTTCAGAGGGCTGGGACGGTGAGTATGTTCCAGGTGTCTCTCCTTGGCTAATAGATGCTGTCTTCATGGTCACGTGGTGTCCTCCCTATATGTGGGTCCGTGTCGCATCCCAGGACCCCATTTCCAAATAAGGTCACACTCTGAGGTACTGGGGGTTAGGACTTAAATACGTGAATTTGGGGGAACACGGTTCAGCCCATGACGAGACTAAGTTTAGCGGAGAGGAGAGAGCCAGGCTTGGGTGCAACCAACAGCCAAGTTGGTCCTAGAGGCTCTGGAGCAGGAATCGCAGGATCTGACCCGGCGCCTGCGCAGTCGGGGCCAGCAGGTGCCTCTCCGCTTCCCCAGAGGACTGGCCCCTATGTCCACTTGCTCTGTCTGTCCCTCATTCAACATTCAAATTCTAGGGAGGAGCAGCTGGCTGGCCCGCTTGAGTCACGAACCCGTCTGTCCCTTAGCCAGGCGGGGGGGGGGGCAGCCCAGCTGTGGCCCCACCAGGACGCGCGGTGGGAGGAGAAGTTCCGCCCATCTTGCAGCTGGGGAGCTGCTGGGAAGAAGAAATGGAGGCAGATGGCAAGTATGTCCGGCCCGATCTCTTTTAAAGGGCGGTCACCCCTCTGCTGAGGTCTGTACTGATTTCATGGCCCGATTCTCAGAGAGGTTCTACAGCCGTGGTCTCTGAGCCTCGGAGGCATTCGAGATGCCTGTGGTTTGAGCTGACCAGAGGCCTGGCCGGGGGCCAGGAGGCCCCGGTGTGCCGGATGTCCTCCGGTCAGGCCCTGGGTCTGGGCCAGCCTTCTCTTCCAGGAAACACTTGGGCCAGGTGAGCTCTAAATACCTTCTGGCCTGAATATCTACGCTTGCAGGGTGTGTGTGGAGAAGGCTCTGGGCTTGGCCTTCTGAGCAGTTGCTCTAGCTCCTGAGTCCCCCTTCCCTCATCTCCTCCTAAAAAGCTGGCGTCGGGGAGGGAGCCGAGGCCGTATTTCGGGGTGGCCTGGCACAGCGAATGCACCTGGCTGTCAGCACTTCTCTGCCAGGACCTGGGAGGAACCCGCTGGCATCCCTTCCTGGTACACAGGCCTTCCTCCTGTGAGGCCAGCACCCTGTGTGCCCAGACTCCCGTCCGGTCTTTGACGGGGAAATGCAGAGCGTTTCTGCACCCGGCCCACCACCACGCACACTTCACCAGAGACAGAGAGGACTGTGCGGCTGAGAGGTAAGGCAGAGACCTCCCCCCACCCCCGCCCCTGCAGCCCAGCCTCTGCTCAGAGAGGACTGTGCCTGTGGGCAGCTTGCCATGTAGCAGCTCTGGGCTCAGCCACAGCCTGAAGCCCAGTGTCTGATGGGCCACAGGGCCTGGGACTGTCGGAGGAATCGCAGAAGCAGAGGCGTCTGAGCTCGAGGCGACTTCGACCTGGAGACGAGGCTCAGAGAAGGGTCAGCACTTGGACAGACACCAGGCTGGTTCCCGGGCACTGACTTCTGCTCTCTGAATGTTTCTCAGGCGAGGTCCCCCTGGGTCCGTTTGGGTGTCCCAAAGTTCTTTACAAAGACTCTTAATTAGAGCATTCGTAATCCAAGAAACATCTGAGAATTACTATGTGTGTGTTCTCGAACATCCCGACAGGGCTCTTATAACTGGGGACTGCGTGGACTGTCGGGGTCCACCTGCTTCCAGGACACTAACCACCGCAGGCTGATGAAGAACTGAGAGACCCAATGACATCATGGCCCAAGGGAGGCCAGCGGGGAGGGGGAGAGAGGGGCGGGGCCCTGCTGGAGGGGGGCAGGGCTGATGCTCTGGAGGCTCCCAGGTCTGTGGGTCCCGGACAGCCTCTGGGGGTTCCTGCGCATGTAGCTTCTCTGACACAACCCTATGACTCACGTCCCATCCTGGCTCAGCTACTCCAGCCCCAAGCCAGAGGCAGAATTTTCTAGGCTGTGTGGCAACAGGATCAGCTATCCTGAGAGAATTGGCCTGCTGAGGTTGGGGGCGGGGGGTGCAGCAGAAATGGGGAGGCTCTGAGTCCTTCCAGGGCAGGAGGGGAGCCGGGGGCTGGGACTGTAAGAGTCACAAAGAAGAAACTGGCCCCGACACACACACACAGCACCCTCCATCCCGGGCTCTTAAAATGTCCATGCCTCCAAGTGGCTCTGTGGTTAACTACCTACTTCCTACTTACGGAGAGGCACTAACACGGGGTTCTTCATTCGCTGCCCTGGGACAGCCTCATGGGGAGGGACTGCCCCAAGCAGATACCAGGAAGTGCATGACAGCCCTTTGTGCCCCGTGCAGACTCCCTCAGGGACACAGGTGCCCTCCCATGGTGCATTGGGTCTCTGTGATGTCAGTCATGGATTCTGTTTGGGCCCCTGAGAAGCCATGCTTTGCCCTGCCCTGGGGGTGTTGACAGTGTGGCCTGGAAATCTGGGTCAGCAATGGGCAAGTCCCTGCAGGTGGCCCCCAGTGCCTGGAGAGATGGGCTTGGCTCTAGGACAGCTGTGAGCTCAGCTGGGGACCGAGAACCCACTGGTATGACACATCTCACTTCCGTGCCCGCCCAGAAACCCTTTCTGAGGAGGCAGCGTGGCGTAAGGAGAGGATGGGAGCTTGGAAGTCACCCAGGTTCTGGACCCGGCTTGGAAGTCTGACTGGGTGTCGTCACTTAGTCCTCTGTTCCCTGGGGTTTGGCCTGGAGCATCCTAGGGTCGGTCCCCTCTGGCTGACCCTCTGGCCCCTGATTTCCTCTGAAGCTGGCTGGCTGGTCCTGCGGCGGAACAGCGATGAAAGAGTAAACCCTCCCAGTTACCAAGACCCTTATCCCCAGCCGCCCCAGGACAGCCTAGACCATGGCCAGGGGTCCCCTGGGGTCACTGCTTCTAAAGGGGCACAGGCCCTCAGTTGGCTCCATTTGAAGCCAGGCTCCAAGAAGCTTAGGAAAGGGTTAGGGTTCTGCAAGCAGTGGGTATGAAAATCCCTTTGCTGCGGATGCTCTGATGATTCATGAACTGTTCTCTCCTTTGTACGTTTCTCCATCCATTCACTGTGTTCGTGAGCGGAGCAGACTCAGCTGATGCCCTGGAGTGGCCGCAGCAGCTTCTGGGCTGGAGGAAGAGCGATGGTCCCACTTCATCCAGCCCCAGACGGCACCACAGACCTGGGCTTGAGGCATCATCCATGAGGGGCAGGAGGCCTGATGGGCACAGAAGGACAGCCCTGCACTGAGCGTCCCAAATCCCCAGGGGGAGAAATGCACAAAAGCTGGGGATTACGATTATTTGCCCATTTTACAGATGAGAAAACTAAGACCGAGAGAGAAAGGTGTGTGGCCTAAAGTCACGCAAAGTCCAGGTTGACCCAGGAACCTGGAGAGAGTGGAGAGGGGAGGAGGGGGAGGGGGGAGGGAAGGAAGAGACAGGGAGGTCTCTGGAGCTCAGGCTGGAATGGGCAGGGGAAGCGCAGAGACGCTCCCGCCCCAGACTGGCTCCGCCTGGCCTTCCTCTGTCCCTTTGCCTGAGGCCTGGACCCTGGGCTCCCAGGCACCCCTCCCGCCCCACCTTGTCCCTGGGGCACAGCCAGAGCTGCAGCTGCTGGGCACTCCTGCCCTCTGGTGGCAAGATCTGGAAACGTCACCACTGCACCCCTGGCCTGTCCTGGAAACCTGACGCAGGTCAGCTCAGCACTGCCGGGAGCCGCACCGGCCTCTCTGGATGGCAGTCACAGCAAGGAAATGGTAGCGTCTGCACTGCTCCAGCCATGAGAAATGAAAACTGGTATCTCCTGCTACTACTGGCTCATGTTGGATATAAGCCCGCTGGTATTGACCAGGCCTCCCAATATTCCATATCAGACCCAAATTCTGAACACAGATACCTCATAAGGAAAAACATATTCATGCCTTTACAAAAGAGACTTTAGATGAAAGCTCTATGGGCAATTGTCAAAAGGCTCTTCCTATGGGCCTTGCAGACCCAAGGCTTAGATAATAAAGGGGGTTAAGAACACAAGAGTTACAACTGAGCCTGGCCCCGAGACAAAGAGCCTATTTTAGGGTTAAGGGCAGAACACAGCTACTACATATATCTTTGCTAATTGGTAAAGCATAGCAGTCCCTTCCTCAAGGCCTGCATTCCACAAACACCCTCCCTGACTCTGGCAGCTGGGATGAGGATAGTTAAGAGTAGCTAAAGCATAAACCCAGGTCAAAGACTGACACATTTAGGGCCCCCATGTTAGTTTCCACAAATAAACCAATTCAGATACATTTATCTTCTTGAGTGCCATACAGAATAATTCCTAGCTTATCTATATACAATTTAACTTGTATGTTATGCTGTTTTTCACTAAGAACATTCTGTTATTTCCTTGGTCGAAATAATTCTGTAACTGATATCACAAAAGACCTCCCATTGTAAGAAATTCCTTTCTATGACTTCATCTTGTTGCTGAACCTTTAAATAAAGATACAAAAACCGACAGGACAGAGATGCCTGCCTGGTGATCAGAAAGAATCTCGGGGCTCTCTCACTCTCTCACTCTCTCTTTCACCGACACCGTCCATCCTTCAGGGACCCCTGGACCTGCCGGAGCCGGCTCGGCCTCCGGCACAGCACCTTCTGTGCACTGAGCTGGAGGCCGGAGAAAACGGAAAGTGACCTTGTTTCTGCAAGCACATGGTTTAGGGGAGAGACAAGAGGAGAAACAGACCCTGACCATACAGTGAGGAAGGGGCGTGGCTGGAAGGAGCTTGGGGTGTAACAGGGCTTTTTTTTAAAATTTTTTAAATGTTTTATTTATTTCTAGGAGAGAGAGAGAGACAGCGTGAGCAGGGGAGGGTCAGAGAGAGAGGGAGTCACAGACTCTGAAACAGGCTCCAGGCTCCGAGCTGGCAGTCAGCACAGAGCCGGACGCGGGGCGCGAACCCACGAACCGCGAGATCATGACCTGAGCGAAAGTCAGACGCTTAACCAACTAAGCCACCCAGGCGCCCCGGGCTTTTTTTTTTTTTTTTTTTAATGTTTTATTTATTTCTGAGAGAGAGAGAGACAGCGTGAGCAGGGGAGGGTCAGAGAGAGAAGGAGACACAGAATCTGAAACAGGCTCCAGTCTCTGAGCTGTCAGCACAGAGCCCAACGTGGGGCTCGAACCCATGAACTGTGAGCCCATGACCTGAGCCAAAGTTGGACTCTTAACCGACTGAGCCACCCAGGCGCCCCATAACAGGACTCATAACATGAGGATAAAAGACGTGGGCACTGGAGAGGCAGGCGGCACTACATTTGGCACGTGGCGAGTGCCGTGCATGTACTCCGGCCCTTCTTTCTTTTGCAAGCGTTTCCTCTGTCACTGTCACGGCAGATGGTGCCCGTGAGGGCAGAGGCCCAGGGAGAGAAGGTGTCTCACCTGAGGACAGTGTGGGAGCCATGGCCGCGTGGAGCCTGGAGCCACGGCGTGGGGCACAGTCCTTCCGTGAGGGTCCCTCAGCAGCTCCCCTCAGTGAGGACTTTGCTCAGCGTCCCACAGGACCCCCCAGGGCAGCTGCTGTCTGGCTTCGAACCTTCATTGCCCACAGTTTACACCGGCTTTGGGCGCCACGTCTACCAACTTGTGTTTCTAGGAGCGGACGAGCTCTCAAGCCTCACCTCTCAGTGTGGTTCTTGAACCAGCGGCATTGAGATCGCCTGGGAGCGGGTTGGAAATGCGGAATCTCGGGCCCTGCCCCAGACCCACGGGATCAGAATCCGCCCTGGATCAAGAGCCTGGGTGACTCGTGTGCGCGTTACAGATGCGGGAGTGAGCGGAGTGAGCGTGTCTGAGCAACTGCACTAAGGTGGATAATGAGCTGCAGGGTGATGCACGTGCTCGCCCCCCGCCCCCCTCACCCCCGGGGCAGCACCTGCACCGGCTCTGGGACCTCTCCGGGGTGTTGGCTCCTCCCGTCAGCCAGGCCTGCGCATGGTCACAGCCACACTGGCGAGTGAGTGCTGATGGAAGAAGGCTCCAAACCCCCTGTGAGCCTAAATCTGCCCCCTGGGGGGGGGGGCGGGAGGAGGAGTCAGGAATCTGAGCAGATACTTAAGGGGAAAACTGGAGTTGGCCAGGCAGACCTGGGAGCAGCGGGTGGGGGAAGAGAGTGTTCCAGCAAAGGGGACGGCCTGTACCAATTCCCGAGCTGGGGCTTCCAGAGGACAGGGTTTTGCAGACTTTACCCAAACACTGTCCCGGCCCAGGGCAATTGGAGGCCCACAAGCTCTATGTCTGCACATTCAAAAGTTATAAATCAAACTCACAAACTATTAAATAAACTATGTTCTAGCCTCTTGCCTTGATAAATAAGCTTCACCGGGACCTAGAAGTTCAGGTTCAAATTTAGAATTTTTGGCCTCCTTGGAGTCATGTTCCAAAACACGATGGTGTGAGGGCACCTGGGGGTCTCAGTCCCTTGAGCGGCCAACTTCAGCTCAGGTCATGATCTCATGATTTTTGAGTTTGAGTCCTGTGTCGGGCTCACTGCTCTCAGTATGGGGTCTTCTTAGGATCTTCTGTCCCCCACTCGCTGCCCCTCCTCCACTCATGCTCTCTCTCTCAAAAATAAATTAAAAACATTAAAAAAAAAACCCACAATGGTGTGGGGTCAGATAGACCCCACCACACCGCAACCCCCCCGGAGGACGCACGCATGCAGGTACACACGCCGGGGCCCAGCCTGCCCCTCCACACCACGTGCCCCCTCAGCTCTCCTTGGCATGTGCACAGGGGATGGGTGGGCCCCAGGATGACAGACCCATGGAGTCCCTGGAAATGGGGGGTGGGGTGGTCTGGGAAGACTCATCGCAGCCCTGTGCGGAGGGCCCCAGTTGGAGAGGCCCTGTGACAACTGAACTGTGACACACGCTCAATGAGAAGACAACTGATTTCAGGGACGTTAAATGTGGAAAAAATATGCATTGTAGATTCCACACCCAGCTGCCTTCTGCCCACGAGAATGTATTTAAACCAAATGTCGCCTTGAGTCTGTAGGTCAATTTGCGCGGTATTAACAATAGTAACAATTTTTTTTTAATTTTTACTGTTTTATTTATTTCTGAGAGAGAGAGAGAGACAGCGTGAGCAGGGGAGGGTCAGAGAGAGAGGGAGTCACAGACTGAAACTGGCTCCAGGCTCTGAGCTGGCAGTCAGCACAGAGCCCAACGCGGGGCTCGAACCCACAAACTGTGAGATCATGACCTGAGCTTAAGTCGGACGCGTAACCGACTGAGTCACCCAGGCGCCCCAATAGTAATAATTTTCAATCGTAACAGTATTTAGTCTTCCAATCCATGGACATGGGATGTCTTTTCATTTATTTAGGTCTTTAATGTCATTAAATGATGTTTTGTAGATTTCCACATAAAAGCCTCAGACTTCTTCACACGGTGTTTTTATATTCATTTCCTCTAGGAAGCCTTGCAAGGCCTCTGTGAAGTAGGCTTGGTGGTCATGATTAACTCCATTTTGTAGACGAAAGAAGCCTCAACCAGTTAGTGGCAGAGCTGAGATTTGAACCTGTGTCCCCCGTCCCCCCAGCAGCCCTGGGCCTGGACTTGCTCTGGTCGTGGCCACTTGGCCCAGCGCCTCCCTGCGCAGGGATGACACGTCTCTCTCCATCCCTCTGCAGGGGAAGCTGCCCGGCGGGTGGCAGTCTCCTCTCCTCCCCGAGGACTTGGAGGGTGAGATGGGGGCAGGGCTGGACCCAGATGCTCAGGGTCAGGGAAGGAATGACCAGGGGAAGGCTCTCCATTCGGGCCACCGGCAGGGAGGGAGCCTGTTTGGTTTTAACAGTGTCCTCTGTCCTTGGCTGCAATGAAAATCACTTGAGTGCTTTAAACATTCCCAGTGTCCAGGCTCCACGTCAGACCATTTAAAGCTGAACTCCAGGGAGCAGGGTCCGGAATCTGTGATTTTAAAGTGCCCGGGTGAGGCTGCAGCCCGGCCTGGGAACCGCTGGGTGAGATGCTGGAGTTAGCTGTCAGTCCTGACCCGTTGCTCTGACAAGGTGGTGGGGCGGAGGAGCCCAGACTTTAGACCCACACAGAACAGGCCACCACCCCAGGTGTGAACCTTGGTTCCGTCTCACAAATTCTACATCCCTGGACACTTCACCTCTCTGAGCCTCGATCTGTTAATCCATAAGTTGGAGACAATTACATCGACCTTGAGAGGGGTGGCCTGTCTCTCTTCCCTTGAGTAGGGACTGGCCTGTGATGGTTTTAACCAGGAGGGCACAACAGAAGGGGCATTGTGCCAGCTCTGGGGCCAGACTCCTGTCTCCTCGGCCTCTTACCTGATTTTTCCAGTAAGGAGAACCAGACTGAGAGACAACTTTCCCCAGTAGATGGGGGAACCGTGTTCAACCCTCACTGTTTTCCTGGCTCTGAAGGAAGAAAAAGCAACATCTGGAGGCTTGGCCAGGCTTTCCAAGTTTGAGTCCCTGCTCTGCCATTCCCTGCTGTGTCACCTTGGGCTGGTTGATTAACCTCTCTGTGTGTATGCCTCTTTTGTTAAGTGAGGATAATAACGGCCCCCCACCTCAGGGCTGTTGCAGGGTGTAACTGAGAGTGGCCCCTCGCACGGTGAACCCTGTATGTGTCAGCTGTTTGGCTCACTGACTTCCAATGACTCCTAGAGACACCAGGGGGCAGGGAGGCCTTCCCTGGGTGGGGGCCCCGGCTCTGTCCTGATGAAGTGGCTGCAGGTTATTTTTAGCTGTGAGGCCTGGCAGCCCTTGTGGTGAGGTTATTTGGGGTCTGGCCACAGCTGGGCCGGTCTGGTGGCTTGTTTTTGACGAGGAAGCCCGGAAGGGCCTGGGAAAACCCCGTTTCCCACTAGCCCCCTCTTTTCCCCTGTGGAAACAACAGAGCCATCCAGGGGGTCTCAGGGTGCGGCAGGATTTCCCCTCTCGGGGAGCGCCCTCACTTCCTCCGCCTGTGCCTCAGAAATCAGGTTACAGTGTCCGGCGGGGCCGGCGGGGCGGGCGGGGCAGCGACGTGCATCCTCCTTGCCGGGCGAAGGCTCCGGGACCCCCCCTTCGGCCGAGCTGTGATCCAGATGCCAGGTGGGCCTCCTGGTCCCTGGAAGCACGCGGCGCATGCCCTGCGCTCTCCCAGCAAATGGTCCTGCCCAAGGTGGCCCAGTACCAGGGCCCTCGGGGCTCCTCCGCCCTCATAGTGAGTCTCAGCCCTGCTCCGTGCTTCTCCCTGGCGAGAAGGCTTCCTGAGCAGCGGAGACAGCTTGTGTGTGGAGCCCTTCCTCTCACCACCCAGGCTTTCTACTTTCCTGACTTCTGTGTCTCCTCTGTTCACCTCCTCCACCTCAGGGGGCTCCCCACTCTCCCCTCCCCCACCCCAGGGGGGTCCCCTCTCTCCCCTCCCCCACCTCAGGGGGCTCCCTCTCTCCCCTCCCCCACCTCAGGGGGCTCCCC